>NW_027466870.1:1850000-1992500 GCF_046128005.1 Genypterus blacodes | reverse complement strand
TCTGCATACATCCGGCCTCTGTAATCCCCTGGTGGCTATTGGCCCACAGGAGTCCATACAGGGGGATGATGGGAAAGAGAGAGAGTGTATGAATCCATGCATATACTGTATGTGAGAGTGTGTGTGTTCGGTGTTTTACACAGCAAAAGTCTGACTGAGGGTAAAAAAGTCTATTTATCATTGAAACGGTTTGATTTATTTGAAGTAAATAAGACTTTTGGGATCCAATCCAAAGGCACATTAGAGAGATTTATTTAATAACAAAACATCCAACAAATGCAATGAGAGAAACTGACACAATAAAAATCTAAAAACAGCAAAAACCTCTTTGAGCAGCGGTAACGATGGTAAATAAGAGTGAAAAATAAAATGTGTTGAGTTTTGCCTCTCAGGCTGCTCTCACTCTCTAATTGGAGAAGCTTGTTTGAGGCCATCAAGGCCCGGGAGATGAATGCGGTCTACATACTTATAGAGAGAAAATATTAAATACTGATTTAAAGCCAATTCTATCATTTTTACACACTGCTTTTTGAGATTGAAAGTAACTTGATCTTGAGCTAACCTTACGTCTCCGAGCATGAATCCAACTGTAGCTATCCACCTCTGCAACTGAACCTCCTACACAATTGAATGTGTGTGTCTCTGTGTCTGTGTGTGTGTGTGTGTGTGAGAGAGAGAGTAAAGGGAGCACCGCCTCACCTGACCATGGTTCTTACTATCCAGGGTCTTTGTCCGAGTGATGGAACGGCCTCGTCCATCAGAGGGTGAGTTTTTACAAAGTTGAGCATCTCATCTGGGAAGGCGTTGGAGGAATTGAACCTGGAGCCTTGAACAGCACAGCCACCAGGCCTGTAGGAGGTTACCATGGGAACACAATGAATCACAACTAAATTCATGTCGCCTCTTACGTACTGTTTATGTGGGTGTGATATTAGGATGGAAATGCCACCAGTGAGTGTATTCTGGTGTGTGCAGCTATCAGCACCTCGGCTTTGGGATGACTTCATCGGGAACAGGTGTCCAAATGGACTCAGGTGATTTCTGCTCCTTGAATCTGCCTTCAAACACTGCAGCCAGCTGCTCCATGTCAAAGGCGCACACCGCTGAGCCTGGAATACTGGAGAGAGAGAGAGCGAGAGAGAGAGGGAGAGATGGAGGCATAAAATGGTGAGACAGTGGCAAATAAAGACACAGACTGTCAATCAATAAACACTTTGAATTGATTTGAAATGACTGTCAGTCATGTGGCGGCTGAGCTTTGCTGTGTGCGGTCAGGGCGGCTGGGAGAGAGAATAAGTGACAGTCAAAAGAAAAGATAAAGCTGATAAACCCCAGACTGGAAAACAGACTGTGAAAGATGGGAAAGGAAAAGAATGAGAGAAGTTGGAATAGAGTAGCAGAATGTCAAGGCAGAGAGAGAGAGAGTGAGGGAAAGAGAGGGAGAGAGAGAGAGAGGGAGAGAGAGAGAGAGAGAGAGAGAGAGGGAGAGACAAGGGGGAAGAGTCAGAGGCATCCAGCAAAGACCCGAAATTGGATTTGAGCTGTTCATACTTTGACATTTAATGCCTGAATACAAAGGAAATTGTCACTGAGAGACGGAGAGACAGACAGGATGAGATAGACGCTGTCATCTCCGTGGGCAAAGAATAGATGTGCGGCGGATGCAATAGCTAGATTAGACCCATGAAATGATCTTGGCTGGAATTCCTGGAATATAAAAAGGAAATGGGGAATGAGTCGCTTGAATATTCCGCCGCCGTCTCTCACAAAGGGGAGGGAAGGAAATGAAGCCAACAACACGTTCAGCTAAGACAGCCTCCTGCACCTGCGAGGTTCTTTAACTTCTCGTGAACCTACCGACAGGGGAGTGGAACATCTGCTACGGAAAAATGTCCATAGCCCACACACACACACATACACAAGACACACACACACACACAATCACTCACACATACTTAACCCCCAGATACGGAAAGATAGATTCATCCTCCCCGAGCACGACCTTACATTTTTGTACAGCAAGCTAATGAAAAATGGCACCAGAGAGACAGAGAAATAAAGAGAGCAGTGTCAGGATGAGATAAAGGATGAGTAAAAACACACACACGCACACACATGCACACACACCCCTTGTTTCCTGCTCTGAGACTCTTACAGGCTCACACTCTGAACAAGTCCTCATCAGTGACTAATACTGTGCGTGGTGTGATTTTGTGATTGTGTGAGTTCGGGGTGTTAGTGACTAAAGGCGAAAAACTTCCAAAGCACACACTGACACTGAATCACCTGCGACCTGCTGCTACCCACCGCCCACACACACACGCACGCACACACACACCCCATCTGTTCCTTTCCCTCTAAAAATCGGTTTATGTGCAACTGGTGGTTGGACTGGGCCCCCCGCTGAGCGCCGTTCCAGTCGAGTGGCCCTTTGATAGTCACAGACGGGTTCGTTCGGGGACAGATCGATGCCTGAAGGCTGGATTTCGGTCGCCATGGTACCCCGCTGACCCATTCGACAGGGTCTCGTCGTCTCCCCCGGCGCTTATGCGACTCAATCCCGGAGGCCTGCGTCGGCGGAGCTGCTGGCGCGTGTGTGTGAGACGATGCGGCGTCTCTCTGAGGAGCACAAGTACCAGATGTTTCGGGGCGACACGTCTGCCAGCCACGAACTGGCTGCCAGCTTGGATTAATTTTCTCCGTTTCCACTTTCTCCTTCCCTCCGTCTCCGTCTGACTGCAGGCCAGCGGCTCGGCCCTGCGTAGGATACACACTCACAAAGGCCAGCGGCTCGTATTTACGCTCATTTCATCCTCCGATATTCCCTCTTATCTCCTCTTCCTCCATGTGTTTATCTGAGCTTCAATCTCCTGGCTGGTACCTGGCGTCCCTTCTCCCATTTTGTCCTTTCTTTTTTACTCTTTCTCCTTGACCGGGGCTGAGTGACAGGCTGTCGGTGCTGGATGCGGAGTGTGTGTGTGTGTGTGTGTGTGTGTGTGTGTGTGTGTGTGATTGAGAGCGCCACCGCAGAGTCCAGACTACTTTCTCACTGCTTAATAAGCTGGCTGACAGCTTGGAACAGCACAGCCCCCCCATGGACACGTCCCAAAAGAAGAGGAAGAGGAAGAAGAAGAAGTTTCAATGTCAATCCTCTAATTAGCGGCTTAAGTCTGAGAAAGCCATACAGCCTCCAAACTCGCGGCGTACAGTGAAGACCTGGAGTCTCACTGAAAAAGCCGTACGTTCAGTCAAATCCCGGCTGCTTCCTAATTTACTCTGCAAATTTGTCAACATAAACGGGATGTTGTTTCGCTTGTTGACTGATTTGAGCCAAACTTTGCACGCCGCCAGAAAGACGTAATGATTCTCCTGCAAACACACACACACCAGACAGCCGCACACACACACACACAAAGTAAAGTGGCATAAAATTGCTTTAAACAGCATTTTTAACTATTAGCGGGGAACATAAAAGGTTTTATCTCTCGCAAATTTTTGTTTTTCTTCTCCTCATCATACTTTTATGTAAAAACCAAATTCAACAACGACACAGAAGAATGATCGTAAATTATTCATAAAGCACAAACTGGACGGCACTATTTTGAATAAATACACTGCAAGGAGATAAGTTGTGTGTAAAACGTTCTGCGCCTGAGAAATACTAACTTTTAAACACACACACACACACACACAATTTTTCAACAATCCAATCCACGCAAGTTTACTTAAAGTTCAATTAGACGTCTCAGCAATTTGATCTCTTTATGTATTATCCTCTTTCTGTCCCTTAGCACTCTGGCCTCCTCATTTAGAACAATTAGGCAGCGGGTTAGAGAGATTTGACTCCCGTTTCCCCCTTGTTTGTACAGAGAAAAATGGCTACACATCAAACAATCCCTGATCAACGTTAATACAGTAGTTTTGTGAGTTCAAAAAGCAAGACGTGTCGCTTCTCTGTTGGAATACAAAAAGCTGAATGGAACGTAATCGTGATTGACGAATGGTCGGGAGCTGCTGGCGTTTTATTCTCCGCAGAAACAGAAACCTTTCTAAGTATTTATCCGTGGAGTGGATGTGCAATCACCCGTCATTTAATCCTGCTGATGAAAATGGATGAATTAGCATGAGGCACATATTGGTCCTGACAGGTTCATTTGTGGACGTTGGAGTGGAGCGGTGAGGTAAGTGTGTAAGGTTTGATCCGTTCAGGTGCTTTTGGGAACTTACTGTCAGGTTTTGTCAAATTTCTGGCAAATTTCATCCAATTTCGTGCAAGATTCTTTCAGCTTCACTCCTCCTCTTATCTTATCCTGTATTTATTTGTATTCTATATGTTTCAGTGCTGTTATCTTTCCTTTTTACCCTTCAAAGATTCAAACCGGCCTTGTTCTCACTTGTGGCTTTAATCTTCTCTTCTCCTCTTGCTCCTCACATTTCCCCCTTTAATGGCTCTCCTTTAATCTTCACTTTCAATCAGTATTCTTCTGTTACATTACTCTGCCTTTTTCTGCCTCATGTCCCACTTTGAACATTTACAAACGTCTCTGCTCCTGTCCTGACCGTCACCAATCACCCTGCGCTCCTCCTGGCCCTCGTCCACCTCCTGTGCGGCTGCGTGTTCTTCCTCTCTAACACAGATTCTATCCACTACTGTATCTCCTCCATCTCCTCTTTTCATGAACCCCAAACCTGTTCTCCTCCCGCTCCTTGACCTCCTCCTCATCTACCCTCTTCGGCTATGTTTTCCCACCAGGCCGTCCTGCTGTCTCACCTCCAGTCACCCCTGTTTTCTTTACTACCGTAGCCAAACACGGCCCTCCGCTCTCAGGACGGCCCTTGATTGACTTCACTTTGCATGGGATGTTTTCCTCTGCGTTCCTCCACAGCTCCATTAAGCCTAATGAGTCCACTTCAGTCCACTCATGCAGCCGCGCTCACTTTCAGCTGACAAAACAACAGCCAAGAAACACACACACACACACACACACACACACTCACACACGTTGCAAATCCTCACACCGGCATTCATTTCCTCTTGTTGCTTCTCTTTCAACACACAGACATTTATTTCAGGTAACTAAACAAAAGCGAAACGCGCTCCCTTCGCTCGCTTCGTCGCTCCTCCGCTGCTTTCTTGACCTCCCCGTGCTTCGGGAGCTGCGAGTGCGGGGAAGGCGCTCGGTAGGAAATCCGAGCTCCTCCTTTCATCCTGCCTTTGAGGAGGAAAAGGCCCGCAGCTTTAGATGTTGATTCACAAAGGGAAAAGCGGCACCCGGGGGCGATTTTTATATATTTGGAGACAGAGGGATCCCACAGTCCATCATAATTGAGGAGCTGGAATGTGGCTGTAAAATTATCCCTGGTGTGTGTGAGAGCAGGAGTGAATAACTACAGTGTGTCCAGCGGGGGATGGAGGGGAGAGGGAGGGGTGTTAGAGAGCAGGGCCCAGCAGAACCCGTCCCAGTCTTCCCGTGTCCCGCTTCATGCCGCTTCCCCCTGTACGCCGCCAGCCTGAGCAATTTGTCTGGCCAGCGTTCAGCCAGCGTGGGACCAAACGCCTCACCTCACACCTTCTCTCTCAATTTTAACTCCTCGTTATGCCATCGCATTTTCTCCCTATACCTCCATCCAAACCGCTCATTCAGTCATTCAGGTATTTAAAGTAGATGCCTGGAAGAAGTTTACCCAGCCAGGGGCGCATGTGTGTGTGTGTGTGTGTGTGTGTGTGTGTGTGTGTGTGTGTGTTTGTGTGTGTGTGTTCAGCTGGTTCCCCTCGATGGCGTGCTGTAAATGCTGCTATCTGGGAGTCATTGTAAAGCCTGTTTGTGCACGTGTGTGTGTGTGTGTGTGTGTGTGTGGAGCTTCCATCTGTCTCGTCTCAACACGCAGATAAGATGCAGCTGATGAAACAGTTTGAGATCTGGAGGAGCAACGGCCGCACGTGTTCTTCATTATTGACTTCCTCCTCGTCCTCGACTCTCTCATCAGTGTCTCTGTCCCCTTCTCTCTCTCTCTCTCTCTCTCGCCCCCTCTCTCTTTCCCTTTCGCATTCTTCACACGTTGTTCTTTTCAGATACTTTCCTCATTTCCGTTTAGGGATTCTTCCTCATTTCGCTCCCTTAAATGGATCTAAATCCAATTTTTCCCCTCTTCCTTCTTTACTCATTTCTCCCTCAAGTGGCCTGAAAACATTGAGAATGCCTGGAATTGGACACTTTCCCTCCTGCCTCCATCACAGTGTTACACAGTGTAGTCCAGCGGATGGAGACGCAGCCCTGCAACTGGTAAAACACATTACTTATTTTTAAATTCCTTTAGAAAGAAAACAACCTGAGGCCCTATTTGACTGCGCCTGTTGTCTGGTGATAAGTAGCTCCTGGCTGCTTTTGAGTGGGAGACTCTATTGATTCCAGACCAGAGTCAAACTGCAGACAGTTGCAAATATTTCTGAGTGCTTGTATTAATGTGCTTGGAGTTCCACATACAGTAAATGACATAAGACACAAGGACAGGAGATTCTGTGAGTGCACCATGTGATCCTGGCTGTTTGTGTTGTTGTGTTCACATCTGGGCCTCAGTCTGGTTCCATACATGGAGACGCTGCACTTTGCATCTCAAAGGGAGAATTATTCTAATTTTCAGTATTAAAATTAAAATCATGTTGAATAAATATACGAATTTACCCCCGGTCTGTTTCTCTGAGCTTTAACATTCAAGACTGAGATTTCAGTTAGACACAGAGTGAGACAGTGTAACAAGGAGGCAGAGAAGAGTGTGTCTTGTCTCCTCTCCTCTCCTCTCCTCTCCTCTCCTCTCCGCTCGTCCCTTCTCTCTTCTCCTCTGCTCACCTTTCCTCCCCTCCCCTCCCCTCTCCTCTCCTCTCCTCTCCTCTCCACTCCTCTCCTCCCCTCCCCTCTCCTCTCCTCTGCTCCCCTCTCATCTGCTCTCTTCTCTCCTCTCCTCCCCTGCCCTCCTCTCCTCTCTCACCTTTTTCCAATTTCATCTTGTCTTTCATGGCCTCACCCTCCTGTCCTCACTGAACACGCTCCATGTGTCTTACATTACGTCGCCCCCCATACTCCTGACCCGTGCGGCCCGTTGGCTCGTCTCTGGAGGCTTTGTGGGGCCCGGAGGACGCTTTGCTCTTTCCCCCGACTTCATACGTGAAGGAACAAACTCTGGTGGGCTAATAAACTTTGAAGGTGAGCGGAGTGTGTGTGTGTGTGTGCAGACAAACTGGCTGTCAATCTCCGTCTCCATGGGTAGTATGTCATGATGCGTTTCACTGTCAGTGTGCTTTTCTTAACAACCACAGTTTGATGAATCCCATTTTCTCTGTCCAGACAGAACCCCACTTCAACCTTCATATACTGTACACACACACACACACACCTGCACACACGCACCCACACACACACACACACACACACAGCAAGAGAAAATGAGCCTTGTTTTTGCAGGCTGCATGTTGTAGGCGGGTATCGATCCAGAGCGTCTGTGTTTGTCTCTTCTGTGGTATTTCTGGGTGTGTGTGTAGGTGTGCCTACCTGTTTGCCGGCGTGGAGAACACCCCCAGGATGATGTCCCTGCCGTGCATCCTGATGACGGGGCTGGTGGAGTGGAGGAGGTTAAAGTAGAAGTGGGAGTCGCCGGGGATGGAGCAGTTGAGCCGGGCCTTCAGGAAGGAGGTCCACTGCTTCTCCAGGACTCGCTGAGAGCCGCCCAGGTCCCGCTTACACACCCGAGACACACGGGACACCACCACCTTACAGGAGAGGGAGAAACCTTCCATTACATCGCAGGAGAAGAGACTCTTCTAAAGCTCCACTCAGCTCTGCTTATTATCTCTACTCTGCATGCTATTTGCATTGTGTAAACCCTGATTTGAAATGTTATTGTTTCGTAATCTAATATCAATTATTCAGGAACAGGCCTGGTGCTGTTTAAGGATCTACTCCCAGAGTAAATATGTCAAACCAAAGCCACTTCGCCCCAAATGTGGATTGATAATTTATACGCAAAAAAACGTATTTCATAATGTTTAAACTTCTTCTCGTTCATGAATATGTAAGAGTTCGGGCCTGGTTTGGACCGGAGCTCATGCAGGGGAGTATTAGAGGCCCATCGCAGGGTTAATGGAGACATGATCTGTTTGCTCACAGGGTGATTTGTTGGATTAGATATGCAGACAAACAAATAGGAGCAGTAAAGGTCAGCGTGGCTGTGGGGGGAGAGTGGATATTGGCGGAGCAGAATGATATCACACCAGCCTTACACTCACACACACACACTGGAGCAGCTCACACACTCTCACACACACACTGTACCCATCCCCTGGAGACCACAGCATCTTATTCTACTTTTTACTCCATTTCACACTTTTGAAACTATCCACATCATAACTAAACAATATATAACTTTGAATTAAAGAATTAGAAAGGTGATTGATGTGTTTACTCGTTCTGTAGAGGCACAGGGGTGAGGGAGAATGTCCCCAGATTTTACATGAACCGTATTTTTTATTCGGTTTTTGCAGTGTGACTTATTTCTATCCCTCCCATGATACACAAACACTCCCAGCATCATATTCTGGCTCTGCCTCATCGTCTCCTCCAGAGGCGTCCGGTTTGCTGCTACTGGTGCCCGTTTTATGCTTTTATTAAACAGAGATATTTGCAGAATTTGTTACTCGTCGGCACGGCGATCACACCTTCTCCAGGTAGTTGAACTCCATGGCGATCTCCCTGAAGAAGAAGTAGATGTGGGGCCCCCATTCCACGGCACTGACAAAGAATGGCTCTGTGTGGAGGGAGAGAGAGAGAGAGGGAGAGAGGGAGAGAGGGAGAGAGAGGGGAATGCAGAGTAAAGGTTAATTAAATATAGATGAAGCATGAGAAAGAGAAAGAGGGTCAATAGCAAACAGCATTTGCTAACACATCATTCACGTCCGCAGAGGTAACATGAGGGCAGTGAAGAGGAAGAAGAGGCCACGCTAAATTTCATTACACACATCCAGGGGATTTCACACCAAACAATAAGTCTGTTACGGCTCCCTGAACTTTTTTACAGAGCCGAGTTTCACGCCGGCGTAGCTCCGCCTCCAGACCGGCTGTAACCTGCTGTGTGTGTTTCACTGTGATGATCGGGTGTAATGGAGCCGTGACCACGATGATGCAGGCAGGTTTACTTGTCATCTCTTTGTGTCCAGCCACCTGAGCAGACAGCTGTCAGGCCGCCGCCGCCGCCGCCGCATCTATCCAGACCGCTAAACGGCGTGGACACAAACTCGAGAACAACATGAACAACCAGAAGAACAAAAAGGCCTCAGTACCTCTGAACCACTTGGAGTCGTGTTTGACGGTGCGGAGAGCGAGACTGTCCCCCAGGCTGCGGTAGATCACTGCATCGATGGCCAGGAAGTCTGTCACTGTGGCTGTAAACAGATTCCCCTCTGACACACACGCACACACACACACACACACATATCAGCCAGCCTGCCAAAGCATAACTGCAAACAATAAAGAGGGAGTGAATGTTGCTGTGTTACCACGCTGCTGCTTCATAAACACGACTGACCGCTCAACTGCGACTGCGTTATTCCCTAAAGAAGCTTTTTTTTTTAACTCTTTAACTTAATGATAAATAACAGCAGGATGTGTGAGCAGCTGATTATTGTGAGTTTAAATTCAATAAAGCACAAAGAGCTAAAGAGTTAAACTGAAGGAGGAGCAATCTCAAAGTCTGTTTAAAGAAAAAAAACCTCTAAGGAATAAACTCTTACAGATATGATGAGAAGAGCCAAAAAGTGTGTGTGTGTGTGTGTGTGTGTGCGTGTGTGTGTCTTACCTGCAAACAGAGCAACGTTGGCATGTTTAGGGTCATAGGGGCATCTCGCCATCCCACTGACCGCATCGCCCACCATCTCCAGGGTATCTCCCTATTACATTACACACACACACACACACACACACACACACAAACACGCACGCACGCACACACACACATACACAAACAATATGATTGCATCTACTGAAGCATTGTGAAAACAATCCACAAGAGAATGGCAATTAGGGTGTGTTACCGTAAGTGCAAACTAATGATTCACTGGTGGCAATTAGGCGCTGCAACAACAAGAGAATCACACACACACACGCATGCATGCATAAATAAACACACACAGACACACACCCACACACACAGGTCTATACATCCACGTAAAATCATAATGAGAGTACACGTTTCTTGATCTCTCTCTGCTGCCTTTGTCCCTCTGACACACACGCGCGCACACACACACACACACACACACACACACACACACACACACACACACACACACACACACACACACACACACAGATTCACTCAAAGCTAGCCAGGGGCAAATGATTTTAGCAGCACCAGTGTGACTCTCATCTGCAGCTGGAAATGAAATAATGTATTTGGTGTCATTTCAATAAAACTCGGTTATAAATAAAACAGCAGAGAGAGAGAGAGTATCACTAACTAGTCCCCAGAGAGAGAGACAGCCGATCACGCAGAGACAGGTGTGTGAGTGTGTGTGAGATACTGTACTAGAATGTCATTAGTGGCTGACAGATTAATGGGGGCCGGGTACGACTCCCACCATGTTTGAAATGTGGGACTGAAAATAACATTTACGTATGTGAAATAGTGCTTTGATAGAGAGAGGATTCATTCCCCCTCTCTCTCTCTCTCTCTCCCCCTCTCCCCCGTCTCTGTCCCCCTCTCTCTCTCTCTCAGCTGTGTTTAATATTCCTGTGGCGCGACGCCGAATCATCAGAGGGAAATTATTAATATTCATATGTAGATTTTTGCTGTCGACGGGTTGAGTTCAGCGTCTGCACCGTGATTGAGCGAAGGTGGGATTGTTTGGGAAGTTGAGCAGTGTTGGGGAGGAGGGCTCAGGAAAAGCAAAGTGGTGATTCCGGGGAACATAAAGAAAAGAGCTGTGAGTCTTCTGATCGTGTGAGCGGCTAATTGATGGGAGTCAAATCAGACTTTTGCGCCTCCGTTCCTCTCAAACAGGAGCTTTAACTTCCAGCCAAAGAATCAAAGCAATCGAGTCACGTCCTGACGCAACCCCCCCTTCTTTACCCTCCTCTCCTTCTTCTTCCTCTCCTTCTTCCTCTTTGTGCTCGTCTTGATCAGCCGTCTCTGACTCTCACTGATAACGAACTCGACAGACCGCAAAGTTTAACCAGCGAGAAATAACAACTGTTGTACTGAAGGAAAACAAGGCGGCGGAGCTGCCAGACAGCGGGGATAAATAACTCCCAGGGAAGAAGAAGAAGAGGAAGAGGAAGTCGCTGAGCAAACACTTCTAATCAAGCTCTACATTTTCACCTGATCACACTTTTTAATTGAGACGTGAGAGTGACGGTTCACCGCCGCAGAGAGATAAAACATTCTAAGACTTTTCTTTACCGTTGACATCAAACTACTCATAAGTTTTTAATGCATCGCTCAGAGATCTGGCACAGGTACGACTGACATGATGAGTAAGTGTGACTGTGTGTGTGTGTGTGTGTGTGCATGTGTGTGTAGTCTCCACTCACAGTATAGTTGGCACAGAGAGGGTTGAAGGCGTTGGTGCCGCAGACGAATAGGCCTCCCTGTCTGCTGAGCAGCACCTTCATGAAATTACGGCATTCATCCTGGAGGGAGAGAGAGAGAGGGAGAGAGAGGGGGAGAGAGGGAGAGAGAGGGAGGTGGGGGGGGAGAGAGAGGGATGGGGAGAGAGAGAGGGAAGGAGAGAGGGAGGGACAGAGAGGAAGGGAGAGAGAGAGAGAGAGAGAGAGAGAAGGGGAGAGAGGGAGATGGGGAGAGAGAGAGCAAGGGAGAGAGAGAGAGAGCAAGGGAGAGAGAGGGAGATTAATCACGTGCTGAACAGAATAAAGGCAAAATGATGGAGTGAAGAGAGGATTTTACATTTGGCGGAGCGTTTATCTGAACCGTGGGGTGAAATGAAGCTTTTCAGCGTCCTGATGTGTGGAATTATCAAACCATTAACACGAGTCAGTCACACACACAACAATGACACACAGCACGCAGCCACATTCAGCACGTGCACACGCTACACACACTCACACACATGCACACAGAGTCACGTATACACATTGCGTCCGCACACACCGAGGCTCCGCCCTTAAACGTTTTCCATCGACAGACGGAAATGGGAAATGGAACGGAGCCCGGGGACTTCAGAGCAAACAGCAGATTAGAGCTCATTTCTGCATCTTAATGAACTCAAGAATGAACTCTGCTCGTGCATCCAAATGAGAGTTTATCTGCTCCACGGAAAGAAATATCTGAGTGCTAACCTTCAACCTCCATCCACAAGGCATATTTGTTGAGTTAATTTCCGACTCCTGACCTTTGATCTTTAAATCCAAAACACAGCGGCGGCGGTTTGCCTGATCGGGGCAGCGTGAGCCACCTGTGTGTGTGTGTGTGAGTGAGCCCAGGGTACAGGAGGGGAGATCACACAGGGCACACAGCCAAACACACTCCCCCTCCCCAATCCCCAGATCATGAGCGTCCCAGCCAGGATGGCACCAGGTCTGACACACACACACACACACACACACACACACAGGCACACACACAGAGAAAGAGAGGGAGCAGATGGGGTCCTCTTCAAAACGCCGGTCGGCAGTGAAGTCATAGGAAAGAGAAGGAGCGGCTGTAACGCTGCGGCTCTAATGATGAAGATGGTATCGGTGCCAAAAGATACGTGTGTGTGTGGGGGTGTGTGTGGGTGTATGTGTGTGTGATGGCGTGCGAGAGATCAGAGGGGAGACATGGATATGAGAGATGGGTGAGTGTTATTCCAGATGCTCCACCCAACCCAGAGCAGCCCTCCAACTTCCAGCTCCGCTCCCTCAGGCTTCTCATTTTTCAATGGTGTAGAAAAAAGGGAAAGCGTTTATGTGTGTGTGTGTGTGTGTGTGTGTGAGTGAGTGTACAGTGTGTGTGTAGCAACTGTGTCAAGTGTGCGGTGTAAACTCCTAACGTTACAGGAGCGTGTGACAGAGGCAGAAATGATTGACTGATCTGAACAGTCACTCGTCGCTGCATGTCACCAGCCGTGTGTGAGTGTGTGTGTGTGTGTGTATGAGTGGCTCCCCTCCACCCCCACCCCCCTGCCCCGACAAACAGCATGCGTTCACATGTCTATGGTGCGTAACTGTGTATGTGTGGATGGCGGCACAGATGCAAGATCCTGTGTGAGAATCATTTGCATGGCGGGGGGCAGTGTGTGTCGGTCAGGGCTGTAATCAAACACACACACACACACACGTGAAGCTCTGACTAACAGTCCCATGTCTTAGCCGGCAGTAAACACGAGACGCGGTGCGCAAATGAAGCCATTTGGCAGCGCCTGGACGCATTAAAGTGAAACGCCGCATGATCACGAGATGAAGAAGAAGAGGCACTGCTGCACTTTCAAAGCCTGAATTCTCATCGCGTTAATTCGATTTAGATTCCACTCACAGTCCCAGATTAAAGATATTGCCATAATCCACCCCCTGCTGCATCCCTGCATTTAATTAAGAATTATTCAGCGATTCCAGGAAGCCATTTGGCACTTTTCTGCGTGCCGGTCCGCTCTATTCAAAGCCCAATTTGGGGAGTTGGATTAGATTTCACTGTGGTTTTCACGTTGAAAAAACAAACCAATTACGAGGGATCAAGCAGTGAATCACTGAATTAAACAATCAGATATAAATCCTAATGCTGTACGTCCTGATGCCTCCTCCTCCTCCTCCCTCGCTCGCTGGGCAGGATCCAGGCAAAACAGCCACCTGTGCTGGCTGGCAAGCTTTCCCAGGGCCCAGACGACTGCAGCCCTCTTCCTCCTGCTCCTCCACCTCCTCTTCCTCCTCCTGCTCCTCTTACTGACGGTGGCAGCGCTGCCTGGGATCTGAATAATTAATCTGCAGCACAGATGTATAACGCAGAGCCACAGCCGTCTCTGAGAAATATGTTCATAGATGTGAACGGAGGGAGGGGATGACAGAGTGGAGAGAGTGTTGGGAGCATGTGTGTGAGTGTGTGTGTGTGTTTGTGTGTGTGTGAGTAAACATGTTTGCGTATGTCTGCCAGGCTCATGTTTTGCAGATGTTGACCGCAGCAAGTGCATTCGCTGCTACTATCTCACACACACACGCACACGCACGCACGCACGCGCGCAAGCACACACACACGCACACGCACACGCACACACACACACACACACAAAACCTCATATCAATTTATTCACATATAAATGCAAGCAAGCACAAGCAAATGCCTCCAAACACACACACACACACACAGCGAGGGTCGACAACAGGTTCTCTGTTGCTACAACACATGTGCCGAGAAGCGGCTGGAGCAGCCAGACACCATTAAAGCTGAACAGACTCCACCTTTTGCATCTGTTTTCCATCTATTGTCCGGAACTCAACTTTTGGGATGATAAACAACACACTGCTTCAGAGCGAGCTCAGTCGGGGCTCAGTGTTTGTTCTAATGATGAGGTTTCCTCCGCAGAACCTAACCAACAACACTTTTGCCTCCAGCTATGACTCATCTAATCCACATTCCAGTGTTTGGTCTGACCCCAAATACAAAACAGGTTCATAGGTCATTAAAGCTCCTGCTCATCTTGCTTGCATTTGGAGCAAACATAGAAACCCTAATGGTCCCGTAAAAGATCCGAAGTCATCATAGTGACCTCCTTTAGTGATCTTCTTACAATGGGAGCCATCTAAGGTACGCTCGTGTTAGGAAAGCTGCTCCTCTAAATCTCTCAACTTTCCATTACATGCCTGGCTGGTCCCCTGATGTTAGAGACAAGAGGGGAAAGGAGCGTTGCCATGCCAAGAGACGCCATTGAGCCAGAACTCTTCCCCCCGCACACACACACACACACACACACACACACACACACACACACACACTCACAATCATACATGCGTAGGTTTGTTCTCCTCCGCTCATCAGCAACACACCACAAAATTCCTTAACGCAAAGCTGGACAAAAAACAGAGCTCTTCTCTATGACAGGAGGAAAGTGTGTGTATGATTGCGTGTGTGAGCGTGTGTGTGTGTGTGTGTGTGGCCGGCGGACAAATTATTAAATTAAGAGCGCTGCGGTCTTACTCAGCAGGTTAAAAGCTAATCTGCGTCCCTTTGCAACACCCTCAGCTCCGTTTGATGGTAATTCAGAGTGAACACACCACAGGCCGCAAACAAACATCAGAGACCGGAGGGACAGAGAGCGAGAAGGAGAGAAGGAGAGAGGGAGAGAGTGAGTGAGTGAGATTAATAGAGATAGAGAGGGAAAAGGAAGCAAAATGGACTGAAGGGAAGAGATGGACAGATAGAAGCAGAGAGAAGAGTTTCCCAGGCCCATCAGCCGACCTGCAGGAGGCCCTTAGATCATGAGGTCACGTCAGCTCCTCTCCATGATGGACACACACAGAAACACACACTTCTTGACCCCAGCAAACTCCTGCCTGGCAACCTGCCTCGTTCTCATCATCATGACTAATTCAAAGCAGCGATATATCAGATTAATAAGCCTGATCTGATGTCCGGTGAAGACGTCCCCCCTTTAGGGATTCGCAGTTGTTTGGCTGTGATCGCTACACAACTACACAAAAGCAGAGAGAGAAGAAGTGATGTGGACGGAGGCGTGGGACATCCTGGACAGATGGCGCAGTGGCCACGTAAAAATAAAAGCGACACAGATTTGAAAGATAAACATCAAACACGATACCGAGCGTTAGAAAGCCTGTGAAACTAAATACACACACGCACAATAAAGTGCACACAAAGCGTCAAAGAGATTAAAAATGAGACAATTCCACGGATTGAAAGTGACTCCAACATCTGGTGCTGGGCCGATTGATTAATTTGGGAGCCAAAAGCCGGCGAAACTGGACAAGTGTAAACTCAGACCTCCTCTGAGAGCAGAATCAACACACTATTGATCAAACAATCTCACTAAGTGCCGCTTCTAACAATGCCAAACTGCTCTATAAGGGCATTCCACCTGGAATTTCCTTTTGTCGGCGCGTCCGTGCCACGCAGCCGTGCCCTGATGTGCTGGCACGCCGCCATCTCTGGGGAACGTCTCATTCTCTCATCCTCTCTTATCTCTTGCTCTCTCTTGTCTCTCAGAGGAGGAGAGAAAGAGCGACGGGAGGAGGAGGAGGTGGGAGCGACAGGAAGAGAGGGGCGAGAAGGGCGAATACAGGGGAGATAAAGAGGAGACGGAGGAGCGAAGGGCAGCGGGGAGAGACAAAGGGGAGAAAGAGAGAGGGATGAATAGCACCGGCGATGACGTGCTCACTGAGTGACAACGGGAGCAAAGGGTGCGTCGCGTTCCTCAACATTCATTTGGTCAACACAGGAGGAGGAGGAAGAAATAAAGGCGAAAGAATTGGGATATTGAATTTTCAGCCTACTTAGGGAAAATAGTTTGGCCTCTGTGATCAACAGAGCAGAAACATTTAATTACAAAAGCAATTACGAGGTGGCGAATGCATCACATCTGACACATCAGGCCCCCAAGCAGAACAGGACATGTTCAGGAGGTGAAGTGGAGGAGAGGAAGGGAGGTCAACCATCTCTACAGCATGTGTGTGTGTGTGTGTGTGTCTGTGTGTGTGTGTCTGTGTGTCTGTGTGTGTGTGTGTGTGTGTCTGTGTGTGTGTGTCTGTGTGTGTGTGTGTGTCTGTGTGTGTGTGTGTGTCTCTCTGGCAATGACAGCCTGGCAGATGAGGATTTATTTTTAATTATGTGCACGTATGTGGAGACGAGAGGATGAACGATTTCGATCCAGGATTCAAATGCAATTAAAGCAAATTTTCTAATATTGCAAACATTTCAGCAAACATTTTCTATTATATTTGAACTCAATATTTTAAATTTAAATATAGACGTAAAGTAAGCCAGGAAATCATCATTGTTGTCAAATATAGATTAGAGTAGATTAGATATAGAGTTCCTCTGCAGCTCATGATTACAGCCATTAATCAGCTGCTTCCTGTCTAATATTACAAAGACGTTTCCTCCCATATGAGATGGTGGAAGTTCTGATTTCGTCCTTTGACACGTTTTTACATTTCAGCTCCGTCCAACACCGAAACAGTTGGGACGTGAAATAGCATCGTTCCATTCACATTACCACTTTAATTTGGCAAACGCATCGATTCCAACCGCGTTTCATTCCATCTGACCAAACTGCATCCACCTCAAACGAGCTCACACACATTTTGGTGCGTTTGGAAAAAAATGTATTGCATATTTAGCGTAAGTGTGTGTGAGAGAGAGTGCATATGTCTGTACTGAGTAAATATTGTTCTTTTATTAAACATTCAGTCAGTGAATTGTAACTCCATGATAATGATGTTGGAGCTGCAGGGGGGGGGGGGAAACACACACACACACACACACACACACACACACACACACACACACACACACACACACACACTTACATAACATAATGCAATCCAGCGCAATAGCCTGTGATAAATACTGCATTTATGATGGTAAAATATTCAACTTTAGCTGAGACGGCGATGACGATTCCACTCAGAAACGTGATTAAAAACACTCTTGACGGACATAAACTGCCTCTAAACCTGTTAAATCCCTTCATTTAAAGGCAGTAATGTGTTTAAGAGTTTTTTTTCCCCCTGCTCTTGGATAATTGGTGTTGGTCACCCTGCTTGAGAAAACGCTGACCCAGCTAAAATGATCCTCGCAGACACACACACACACATTGGGCTGGTGTTTTATGACAGAGGCACACACACACAGGTTCACCTTGGTGCAGCGGCTCGGCTCAGACCTGGAGTGTTTTGGAATGCAGCAGAGTTTTAACATATTGAATATCAGCTAAAAACACTGGCCTCGGCTCAACACGGCTGTACCTTTGTATGTTCACCGTGTGCGTGTGTGTGCGGGTACACGCAAACACACACGCACGCGCACGTACCCTGGCAGCGTTCTTATCTTCCTCACATTGCCGTGTGACTCACAGGCAGAAGTCATTAGGGGCTAGAAGACCTTTCATATCTCAGTCAGCCTCACAGCTCCGCTCAGGGACGGCCATGAGGGACACACACGCACACACACACGCATACACACACCTCCCCTCCCCTCTCCTCTCCCCTCCTCTTCAGCTCTTCCTCTCTGTCCCTCTTGTTTTTCTTGTGGCAAAGATTTAGTGTCATGTGATCTCTCTGTGTGTTAACTAAGCCATTTCCTTCTCTACCTGGAGGGGATGGAGCCCGTGTTTCTGCACCAACCACCTCCACCACCACTACACACAGCACCCACAGACACACAACACAGGCTGTTTGTGTGTGGCAGACCTTAGCTTCGAGTGTGTGTGAGATATAAAGGGTGTCCAGGCGTTTCGCCCCCCAACCTCAGCTTCACGGCGTCGGGTTCCACCTCCATTTTGTGGGAGCATCAGCTGTATCCTTGTGTCATGATGTGAACAGGTAGCAGCTACTGTATTCTTCTGATCAATATGTGTTTGTGCATGTGTGTGTGTGTGTGCGGGGGCGTGAGCTTGTGTGTGATACGGTGAATGAGCAGGAATAGTAAGCTGACACACATTCATGGACCCCCTGAATGAGGCTGTGCCAGCGGGTATGAGAGTGAAACGACTGGCACAATGAAACCAGAGCTCCAAGCACAGAGAGGTGGAACAAGGGCCATGATTTGGAGTGTGTGTGTGTGAGAGAGAGAGAGGTAGAGAGAGAGATTGATTTGAGTGATTTGATGTGTTGTTATTGTGAACTTTGACCATTTGTTATTGTAACTCTTCATATAGATAAACCTCATTGAGCTTTAAATTGTAATTAAATTCATCTGAATTTAATAGAGAGAGAGAGAGAGGGAGAGAGAGAGAGAAAGAAAGAAAAACAAAACTCACATCATGTTTGCCCTTCATCCTGCAGATCCTGATGTCGTTCTTGTTGGACTCCCACGTTCTTTTCTGCAACACACACACACACAGACACACACAAACACACACCGTAGCTGTTTAGCTCACGCCTGCGTCCGTCTGGTGCAGAACATCACGGGGCGAACGTGAGGGCGAACGGTGTTACGGCTTTGTTTTACGATCCTCACCTTGCTGTAGAACATCTCGTCTCCTCCGACATTGTCCAGCTCCACGCGGAAAAGGTCATCCCTGGAGAGAGAGAGAGAGAGAGAGAGAGAGAGAGAGAGAGAGAGAGGGAGAGAGGGAGAGAGAGAGAGAGAGAGAGACTGCATTAAAACTCCACTGAGTAGCATCTCTGTCTCAAAAGTGCAGCATAAATATCACCGCTAATATTGCAGATTTTCCTTGGACAAAATCCAGGTCACACACTTCATACACACTGAGGATGTTCACATTATGTAGTGAATCTGTAGACTTCCGCAGTATGTTGTGTGTATCTTCTGCAGCACTGTAGCTCTATTTGTTCCTCTTAAACCGATCAGAACCACACAGATTAAGAGAAGGCCCTTTAATGTCTTCCATTCTTTCAAAAAAATAAAAGAAGAGAAATGAGAAGCGACTGCATAATGCGCTCTCATATTTCCCCCTCGCCTCGTGCCTCCGCTCATTAAACTCAACTCCCTGCGTCGGATTTGCTGCAAGGCCCCGATTCCGCTTATCAGTCTTACTCAAAAAAAGGCCTGGAATTGAATTAATGGATGATTTAATCAAGCTGGCACACAGTTGACGCCCAAGACCCCGCCGCACACGCGCCGCCCGGAACCGAATCCAAAAACCCTACAGAAGCATGCCGCACGCAAGCTAATCCAGATATTCCAGACGCTACTAGCACTGCTGATCTCCGCCGGTGTTAATCTGCCGGTAACGGCGGCGCAATCTTGGGAGAATGTGTGAAAACTGCGACTAAATGAGAGTTGGAGAAAGGGGGCTGCGTTAAGGAGGCGGCGAACAGCTGACGCCTGCATATTGATCAAGGCCCTGAGTATCTGCTGGGGTGAATCTGCAGCGCGGCTAAGTAAAGGCTTCGCTCTAATCTGTAAATCTGCCATAGCTGTGTTATTGCAGCATTATCGATCCCATCTCAGATCCGGCTCAGCCTCCCATCTGCACTGCATGTTCTCCTTCGCTTCTCGCCTTTTTTCTTTTTTCGCCGACACATGGAGGAAATTAGCGGCTGCGTTCGTTCGTTCGCTAGGCGCCCTCGCTTCGCCCGCCTTGCGCGTGTGTAGGTATGCTTAACAAGGGGATAGGTAGAGTTACTACTGCTGCCGCTGCTGCTTCAACTCCTCCTCTGAATTATTCATCCCCGCTTCCTGTTTGGCGCGTTGGAAGATTCCCGCTCTTAGTTAACCCGTCAGAGCGGGACGGCGGATGAGTGGCGTGGAAGTGTGAAATCGCCGCACACTGGCTCAGCGCATCCCCCTGCTTAAAGGGTCAGAGGTTAAGCATTCTCCAAACAGAGTGTGAGGCGTAATCTTATCCGGGCTTGCTTGCATCAGCATTAACATAATGAGGATAGCAACAGGCCCCCCAGTCAGAGTGGCTGCCGGCCAGAACTGTTGCTTCTGTTGGTGCAGAGGAGGGCAAATTATTTTCGCTGCAGCTTCTCCTTTTATCTCTATCTGCTCTCCTGCCTGCTCCACCGTGTGTGTGTGTGTCTGTGTGTGTGTGTGTGTGTGTGTGTGTGTGTGTGGAGGCCAGGATTTTGGCGTGAGAATTCCTGATGCTGACATATAACGTTGTAGAAACTAATATAACAAACATATTTTCCGGAATTGATCCCATGTATCCGCTGGCAGCAGAGTCCAGCTGATCTGTTCCACATGTTGTGTAAGCGTCCTGTTAGGAGCTTTGTTTTTTAAGTCTCTTATTGACGTACTGACCCCTTTGCTGATCCTCCCCCAGGCTGCCGCTGTGCCAAAACACACATGTGCAGTATAACATTTCACCAGATTAGGAGAGATAAAATATCAATTGCTAGGAATGTTGGGAATTTTCAAGTTTTCTCGTTCAGCCAATTATAGATGCAGAGCAGCACATTTTTAGCGTTAGTGCATTGTGTGTGTGTGTGTGTGTGGGTGTGTGTGTGTGTGTGTGTGTGTGTGTGTTTTTACTTGTCCAGTACTACATGGGGGGAAAAAGACCATAAAAAGCACTGATATATCGTCTGTGTAAACATTTCATCATTGTTTATGTAGCAGGAAGCCGGCTGCAGGGCGAAGCGTGTCGCCTCATCGGCTCGTAACTCTTACAAAGGCGCCAAGAGCCCAAACTAAAGATCTACAAAATAAGCTGAAAAATAAAGAGCCCATCTCTCTTTTTGGATGGGGGTGTTGAACTTGATATTCAGTAAACGGTAAACACCTTTTTTGAAGCGCAAAGCCGAGACAGAAACTGCTGACGTTCCCTAAATTCTTACCTGACCAGCTGGTGAACTTTCCCTCTCCGGCCTGTCAAAACAACAGCACACTCAAGGTTGAGACCCCTTAAGCCTTTTGGGTTTTCCAAATATTTCTCTCCAGGCGGCCTTTGAGTTTAACTCGTGTGCCTTATTGTGGCAGGTGAGCTTCAGTGTGCACGGTGCTGCTGAGCCGCTCTGTGCCTGCAGACAGGACGCAGAGCAAAGCTGCTCCAGAGGACGAGAATGAAATGGAAATATAGAAGAAGACCGGCTCGTTACCCAGACGTGAGGTCGACTGAGGGGGAGCAGACGGTGGCATGGCTCAGTGTGTGTGTGTGTGTGTGTGTGTGTGTCTGCGTGTGTGTTTGTGTCCATCTGGGTGTCTTCATATGTGCCTGTGGTGTCACTCAAGTATGTGGATGTCTTTACTTAAGGCCGCATTCACACTTTGCATTAAGAAGCCACGTGTTCAGATATACAGTCTCCAGTTCAGGAGGAGGAATGTGAGCGCGAGACGACATCACCATCAGAATGCAATCTGATCACATGTGTTGATCAGCTCGCCTCCTACGCCCGGCTACATAAAGTCATATTGAAGTGGAGGGTTGCAGATTGTCATTAATGGAAGCCTGCACCAAGAAAGTGTAGAGGCAAAGTTATTAATCATCTCAAAGAAACGGAGGCTGTGTGTTTATGAAGCAAAGAAGAAACTCTGAACGCTGCTAGATCACAATACAGCCACAATGTAGATAACAACAGCTCTTTAATCTGATATATTTATCCTGATAATGTGTCAGAATATAAAAATCTAACACACACGCACACAGACTCTCTCTCTCTCAGTGCCTCTACAGCTGAACAGCCTGCCAGCTGGATCTCTCAGCCCTCCCTGCCCTGACCCAGGAGCCTGCTTTCTGTCTGCCAGGAGGCATTTCAACTGGCTGCCTGACCCCGGGTGAGCGCTGAGGTCGGCGTCTGTGGGCAGATAAGCCGAGCAGCCAACCAACCTGGCAACACAGCGGCACAACTCTCCCTTTCCAGGTGATAGCAAACGCCGAAACGCAAACACACACTCACACACGGGCCCAGATGGCAAAACCCTCTCCCTCTCTTTATCACAATTGGCGTCATTAATCACGAGCTGGCCGCGCTGAGGGTCATCACGTCTATAGGTAAACACACTCCAATTGGTTTATATTGGCGTGGATTAGCCGTGCTGGAGGTGGAACGTCCACACGATCCACAGCTGCTCATCTCGCCGCGCGCTGAAATGGGGCTTAACGCAGCAAGGTGCTAACTCCATCTGCCACCAGCCAAAAACAGAGTTTACTTTCATTTAGCGTGGATAGAGGGCGGGAGAGAGGGAGGGAGGGAGAGAGGGAGAGAGGGAGAGGCACGTGGCTGCTCTCTGCAGGTGCTCCGGGCTGGGATTTAGCCGCGCTTGCAGTCTGAGGAGCAGCTATGCTAATGGCGGCGGGATTGGAGAGGACGAGTGCGGCATCCTTATCGGAGGGGTGCCAGGCGCTCTGCAGAGGCTTTTAGCGGTCGTACCTGCTGCTGCTGCCACACAGCGACACGTTAACCCTTTACACACTCTGAGGCTCTGACGCTCTGTCTGACGCTCGTGCAAACACACAGCTTTGTACTTGGAAGCGATTTGTTCCCCGACTGATCAGTGTCTGTCAGCGAGCCACAAACACAAATAACCACTTACAAAAAACTCTATTATACTCCTGGAACGGCCCCCCTCCTCCCCCTCATCTGTATATCAATCTCTCTGGCTGCCTCCCCTTCCCTCCCCCATCCCTCCCTCCCTCCTCAGGCAGTCTCGCGTTTCACCGGCCTCTGGTTGGCTGAAACATTCCTCTCAGTTTACCTCCATCATTGGATGAAACCCACTGTGGCTATAAATTGAAATGAACCTCTGTCAAACTGCTTCATGGCTCTAGTTATAATTTAAAGGATCTACAGATTGCAGTAGCCATGCTCGCTTGTGGGCACTTTTATTATCCGGCGTTATGCGTGTGTGTGTGTGTGTGTGTGCGCGTGTATAGATTGGCTCGGTGCAGACAGAATGGCTGGACCCGTGGCACAAGGTTTGATATATTTACTACCCCAGTAGTAAGGTTAGACCAACTGGGGGCCAGAGCCTGGGTCATTTCCTGGACCACAATGGCGTCTCTTATTGGAAGCCACTTCAATCTTCTTTGAGACGAATAACAAGCGCCATATGTGAAAACCCTGCTGTGCCTCTTTTTGTATTTAGCATGTTTCAAGCTAAATTAATTTCTGTTCAACTCGGGCAGTAAATCTAGAGGTGTGTGTTCTGCGTTAGTCGAGTCTGGTTCCGGTCAGCTCCTGAACGGCTCCGGGGGAGCAGCTGATGCGGCTTCACGGTGTAAACGTGGAGAAGCTGAGCGTGCCGGCCTCGTCTGGCCCTGCTGACCACCACGGTTGGCGTCTGTGTGTATGATCAGCACATTCACCAGGAGCCCCCGGGGACCAGCAGGCTCAGACCACAGGCACGTACACACAATCACAGGGGCTGACTGATAAGTTATGAGCCTGGAGACACAGGCTAGAGACACACTTCTGCCAACAACACTGAAGGGGTCATCTGAGGTCAAACAGGTTCTTCCTAAAGCCATTTTCCTGTTTTGAATGATTGACAGTCTGAGGGGCTGCATGAGGCCGCTGAGGTGCTGCTGGAAACTGGGGGTGACTGGCAGCCAGGAAGTTCATAATTACTTCACATTTGCCTCCTTTCTCCTTGTTTGCATTTAGAAAAAAAACTCCCAAACCTCAGGCTACATCTGGAACCTGTGTGTTGGCATTCCTGAGCTCAAATAAATCCAGAGCAGCTGAAGCAAATACATTTCTACCATAAAAATATTACAGCTCTTGCTCACTTTCTTATGAGCAAAGAGCTTCTGGATGATGTCGTGCTTGTGATCTATAAATCACAAGCGATTTATGAATTCCACAGGGTAAAGACTCCCCACTGTGTGCTCCAATGTTACATCATTTAATTTATGTGTTGCTCAAACTGTACCATAAAAAAAAAATCCTAGCGGCTAAGGTTGCTTGGCAACAAACACCCTGATAACAGTCTGTGCGGCTATGTAAGTTAGAGTTGCCGATGGGTGTGAGAGAACTATGTACTGTATATATGTGTGTGTGTGTGTGTGTGTGTGTGTGTGTGTGTTATTGTGTTATTGTTGTGTTATATTTTGAAGGATCTACAGATTGCAGTAGCCATGCTCGCCTGTGGGCAGTTTTATTATCCGCCGTTATGCATGCATGTGTGTGTGTGTGTGTGTGTGTTGTACCTTGCTCCAATGTAGAGCGTCCGGTTGACTTGGAGGACCCTCTGGATGTGTAGAGGCTCTTGTCTCAGCCATGTTCGGTGAGGTCGACCCAGAAACACTGGATACCGTCTCACCACTGTCACAGAGAAACACACACACACACACACACACACACACACACAAACACACACACGTAATGTAACAGATGATACACAACTTTGACAAATTTCTAATCTAGTTTAGAACCTGCCCCCTTATTTGAACATGTTTGTACAAAAGTAGCTGCTAATGTGGAGCAAACACTCACAGACTGTCACAAGAGAAATAAACCCTCTTATAAACATAAAAAATGGAGGAAACACACAAATGGTAGTGTTTAATTCCTCAGATGATTGTTGGTTTGACTCACTTTTCATGAATAGTTTATTCTTATGCTACTCTGTGTGGGCAAAGAACGTTTCAAGCCCGAGCTGAAATCTTTAGTGGCAAAACAAACAATGTTGGACGGAGAATTTGTCAAGTGAAAAAAAAAACCTAAAAGGCAAAACAGTCAAACTGCACAAAGTGTTCAGAGGCAAATGAAGAAAAATCACTGAGGGAAATATGCCAGGCATTTTCATCAACGCTCTGACACACAGGGCAGCAGTTGAAAAAACACGGAGGAAGCGTGTGAGAGGAATTCTGTGTGTGTGTGTGTGTGTGTGTGTGTGAGAGTTTGTTTGAGTGGATCTGAGAGAGGGTGGGAGAGAGAGAGAGAGAGAGAACAGTGGCATACTGTATAAATGGAGCAGATTACTATGGGAAACCAGGGTGGCTGTAAGACTTGAGAGTGACCTTGAGAGTGAAAGAAACAGAAAGAAAGAGAGGGAGAAAGAACTATTTTCCTCTGATATCCTCTCCTTCTCTCTCTCTCTGTCATCATCATTCCTCTGCTCTCCTGCTCTCTTCCATTCATCTCTGTGCTCTTCTCCGTATTCACCTCCACGTTGCTTTTCTTCATTTCCATTCCTCTCCTGTCACATTTCTCACTCCTGCTTTCTCTCCCTCAGCCGTTCACTGCCTCCTCTATCCACCTCACCTGCACTCCTGCACTCTCTCTCTCTCCTCCTCTGTCCATCCAGATGAGCCTGTGTGTAATGTGGTAACCTATATGTGCTGTAATGCAGAGTGTGTGTCTCTGTCAGCCTGTACACTCTGCTGGTATTGATAGGCTGAGAAGGGTCTGGACTAAGCTGGGAAGCCATCAGTCAATATTATTGAACCGCGATCAATCAGGGTCTGGTCCGTGCGGGCGACTGCCAAGCTGACGCGGAGACTCCAAGTCTGAGTGTGTAAAGAACAACGTCTCTGGAGGGTCTGAGTGTGTGTCTGTGTGTGTGTGTGTGTGGGAAACTGGGGAGTACGACTCCCTTCCTTCACCCTGGCCTCATTCCTGCCTGCGACCTCACACCTCCTGACCTGGATACCAGTCAACACCCTTCGTGTGAGAGCCTGTCTGTGAGCCTGTCTGACCCTCAGCCTCCAACACCCCCAGAGTGTTAGAGCGTGACCTTACACCTCCCACGTCACGTCCTGGGGGAGAAGCGTTGAGCAGAGAGAGGGTGAGAAAGAAGAGGTGGGTGGGTGGGTGGGGGTGCAATACCTTCACTGGGGATGGAGTTGAGAGGCCCCGGTTCCTCTGGGAACGCCGAGCAGGCCGATCGGAGCAACCAGCACAGCAGGAAGAAGGAGGGAGTGGCGGCGGTTGCCATAGCAACAAACAGAGGAGTCTGTGGGAATAAAAAAAAAAGCAGAGAAAAGGGAGTGAGCGGTTGGGAAATGAGGAGGAGGAGTGAGACGCGGACATTTAGAGAGCAACACTCTCTCAATCACTCAGAGGCCGGCTGGCTCCTACACTGACGCTCTCTCTCTCTCTTTGTATTCACACAGCATCTCCTTCTCCTCACACTGATGGGAGAGCAGATAAATAGCCGCACGGAGAGACGGATTAAGTCATCAGCCGAGGGAGGAACGTCCAGCCAGCCGGCTTCGCATGCAACACAACGCCACCGCAATCGCCCATAAGGCCACCTATGACACACGGAGCCAAGTGGACGGGGAGGAGAGCGAGAGGGGAACAATACGTTTAGTATGGAGAGGGAGGCACGGGTGACCAGCATGGGCGATCGAGAGGGCGAGTTGTGCCCTATAGATGAATGGAAGTGACTGTATACATGGTGAGAATGAGGGAGAGAGTGGGAGAAAGACTTTATAGCACTCCATACATCCATTTCACTGAGTGTGTGTGTGTGTGCGTGTGCGTGTGTGCATGTGTGTGAGAGAGAGAGACATGAAGAGAGAGAGAGAGAGGGGAGAGGAATGATGGTTTACTTAAATTAAATGCTTGCCAGGAACGCAAATCACCTCTCTGACAGGGCGGCTAAACTGTTGGGATTTTTCATCTGGCGCTCCTCTGGCGACACACACACACACACGGAGCCCAGCCCCCCCCCCCCACACACACACACACACACACACTCCCCCATGATGTGATTCAACGTGGAAATACAAATGTTACTCAAATTAAGTTACCCTGAAGCGATCCATTTACAAAATGACACCAGCACTCGGCTTTGAGGGAAGAAAGCTGTGAGAATTGCTATTGACTTCAGTTGGTAAAGCTGACGCCACACGCTGCTCACTCGCTCCCTCGCTCCCTCGCTTCTCCCGCCAGTTCTCCTGCGATAACCGCGTGCTGGGATCCCACCAGGCGCCTTTATTCCCGTTATTATCTCCAGCTCTGCCTCCTATATAATTATCTCTCCCTTCGCCCTCCCCTCTCACCGCTGCAGCCCAGCATGAAATTGTGTTCTCTTAGATACTTTCATGAACTTCGTTTCTTTGCTTTTTTTTTCATAACTACCTTTTTTGTTTTGTGCCGGATAAATGCTGAGCCAGCGTTTTAGGAGTAATTTGCATTGAAAATGAAGTGGGGGAGGCCTTCACCGGCTGCGGTTCTTTCACTCGTGCACAATAGCGACTCATATTCTCATATTTGAATACAGTAGTCAAGGTTGAATTTCTTTATGCAAAACTCCCCTTTATCATTTTACTGTGGTCACACATGGCACAATGCAGAAATGCTTTGCGGAACATACGCTACCCACTATGCTGCCATACCCTCTCTCTCACTCCCTCTCTCTCAATCTGGCCTCAGTGTGTGTGTGTGTGTGTGTGTGTGTGACCTTTACAAAAACATAGATTACATTTCACTGTCTCATGTTCAAAGATCATTTCTGTAGTGATAATTACTTCAGCAATGCAATCAAAATCAACACGGTGCTAGAAGGGAACTCATTAGTGTTCATACCTCTGCCAAGGCTGAACACGCCTCGACTAAATCAGTGTAGTCCTCATAACAAACTCTATAATGGACCAACTGGCACCTACTGATATATGTTTGATTTTTTGAGAGACTGTTGTGTTACTTTATCTAAACATGCCCCAACTTGTAAAATTAAGAAATACTTTTGAAAATTCCTAAATCTACCCCTGGAACTGGATGATCGCCCACATTTAATGGATTATTCCCTGGTAGAACACGAACAAACAAATCCGCAAAGAATTAATGTGGTGTGACATTGTAAAATAGTCATTTGTGTTGATATTGTCGTGAATTAAAGTGAGTGATGGCAGCGAGTTCACGTCGCAACTCTGAGCTGCTGTGGACAAACAGCATCAAACTCCAATTCATCAGTGGAGTGAGCACTTCTTTTAAACACTCACACACACTCTTCCACTTCCCCTCCAGAAGGATACAAACAGCCATTGTGGAGTCCATCACTTTAATGGAGTCTCGGACGTGACCTTATCGGGACGCATCAGCTTTATGGTGCATTTCTCAAATTCCCGTCACCAACATCAGAATAAAAGCGGTCGGCGCGGTAATTGCTCGACACCCGCAAAGGGGAAAATTACAGGAGATGAAGGGGAAGGAGTCACCGTGAGGAGACGGGAGGTCAGGAGGGGTGCTGATGGGGTGCGAGAGGGGGGGTGGAAAGAAACCCAAAGCGATGGAACGAGAGATAAGAGAAGAAAGAGAAGATGAGAAGTCAGGAAGTCAGTAGATCCAATCAGAGATTCTATTGTCTCTGCGATTAATAATGTATGAATAAATGTCAGGCAGTGCGCATTCGATTAGTATAATTAGACACCCAGGGCTATACAATTTCACGGGACTGTAGAATAAGTAGATACACAAGTATAAAAGCAAATGTGTGTGCATGTATGTGTGTGTAAGTGTGTGTGTATGTGGGGGCCCGAGTGTTTCAGAGCCAAAGCATCTCTGTAATTATGACAAACGGTTGCAGCGAGTCCATTCAGAAGCCCGGGCCTCATGGTCGGAGCTGTGAAGCCATTATCACTGAACGCAGCATAGCATAAGTCACATATGCATTTTACCATTTGAAGGAGACACTAATCCAGATTATTCAACCCCAGGGTGCTATAGTGCTTTGTGAGGGGGAATGGAAAATGGCAGTAAATGTCACAGTAGCCATGCTGAATCTGGCAAACAGCACAGATTTAAATAAATGTTAAAAAAAAACAACAAGACGCAGCCACAAGCGAATGGGTGTGTGTCGATTCTTTTCACTGAGAAGAAGCCATTGTTTCCAGGGCCGTGACAAACTCATTGAGGGATGGAGTTTGATTTTGGGAACCGCTCCAATCCCAACTTGTGCTCCAAATTAATGTGGAAAGCGGAACGATGTAAAACAAAAACGGGTCAAGCTAGACTCCAGTCTGAGCAGATTCACCACAAGCTGTCTGTCCCTCACACACACACACTCACCAGTGCATCTGAACACTTCCACAGGCTCAGATCAATATAATTATGGGGCATTTAGGCAGGTAATTTCCTAAACAAAGCCGTTAAGAGATCGTTTAAGATGTGGAAAAGAGGTGGGGGGGGACCTGATGAGACTTAACAAATCATCAACCAATCGGTGTCTAGCGAGACCTTTGCTGGTCTGATCCAGAAGGAGAAGAAGAGATGTTCGGAATGTCTACAATGTGGTGACAGGATGAGTGTGCGAGTGTGTGTGAGAGTGAGAGTGAACACATATTCATTAAAGGAAGATAACAATGTGTTTTGAAATGTCTTTGTGACTTCCTATGGTTGCCATGGCTCTTGCTTCCTCCTCACTCTCTCTACCTTTAACTCTTCACCGTCTCTTTATGCCATGTTTCTCTCTCTCTCCCTCTCTCATCCTCATTTCTCAGAGTCTCAGTCTCGTTGGTATGACGCATACGTTGTTTGAGCGCGTCGTAATTACACAGCCCTGAGGTACTCGCACTGAAAATTGGACTAGAGCTTGGAGGAAAAATGAGCTTATGTGCATGTCCTACATATACAAGGGGAAGGGGGGGAGTGGACACGCACACACACACACACACTGTTGGCGTATTTATGATTTCAATATTTCATCAGAGTTGTTTTTGAGCATCACTGCGCTTTTGTAATCCACCGACGGTCGGACAGAAGCCAGTTTTGGTCCAGATGCTTCAGGAGTTTACACACAAAGAAGAGATTTCTTTACGTTCTTTTCGCTGGTGTTGAGGTGAAAATCAAAGCTTGATCCTGTAGTGTAACAGGAGAACTTTCTTTGGATTTTGTTCAGTACACTTTGTGTTCATACACGGACCAATTCTAAGGACAAATGAAAGGTTATATTGCCTAAAACTGATCAAGTAACGAATGCACTAGAACAAATTTTAGGTGGTTTGATGAAGAAGGTCTTGTGTTTGCATCCTGCTGGGGCCTTCCTGTGTGGCAGAATCCCGTATCCTCATATCTGCAGTTAGTGGGCCAATTAGAAACTCTAAATTACCAGAGTGAAATACCAATCAGCACATTAAGCAGATGTTTATTTGCACATTCCTTGCTGCTAAAAGCACGACATGGGCAGAGTTCAGCACAGTTATTTGTATGGTAATGGGTGTCACATTAGACAACAGCTGTCCAGTGTTAGAAGCCTCATGTGTGCATTAGGAGACGCGCTTCCACTCGGCGCCGAAGTGGTGGACTCCACCGGACAGAAGCCGACAAAGGATTTTTAGTTCTTTGATCCTTTAAAAAAGATGAGGATGAGGAGAGACTCTGTGGTTGTGACTTAAAAAGGGAAGGATCAGAACAGAATGAACAAAGGAAGACTCAGTCGCTGCTGCCACAAAGGTGAGCGCCACTTTGCTCTACATGTATTGTTCCACGTGGCTGCAGTGACCTTCAGAGCGCCGGTGCCTGTTCAGTCTGCGACACCGTGCCAGCACACAGGGAGGAGGGACATTAAGGAACGGTCCACGGTTTTATGATTGCTCCATTTTCTTAATGCCAGCTAAAAGACACCCCACAGATCTCCCTTAAACTATTCTAAACGTCATATTAGCGAGAGGAGAGGCGGCTTTATGGCCTGTGTAGAATCAATGACAGGTGATGGCAGCGTCACCCCGATCTGTGTCAATCAGCGGTAACAGGAGAGAGAGAGAGAGAAAGAGAGGGGCAAAACAAGGAGCAGAGCGACTATAAAGGCAGCCGAGACTGGAGAGGACAAAGACGTGACAAAAATAATGCACTACAGGGAGCGATGAAGAGAAACAGAGGTGAAGGAGAGACAAGCGAGCATTCAAAGAGAAGGAGAGCGGGGAGTCATAGCGGATGTAAAGAGAATGAAGCCAAAGAATGTAAAGAATTAGAGAGCCAGAAACAGAGAGAGGAAGAGGAAGAGTGAGATGAAGAGCACAGGGCCAATCACTTACATCTAGCACCGGCAGATGCAACATCTCTGTAACGAGGCCACAACACTAAGTCTTCCCCCTTTGCTGAAAACCACATTACAGACCCACGACAATTTAACCGCTCGCCCGTCTGCAGACGTGAGCGCACATAATACTGCACAGCAAACACACACACACACGCACACACACCTCCCTCCCTCCTCAGTTAGGCCAAACCACAGTCCTTATCCCTCCTTTCTCTCCGCTGAGTCTAATGTAAAAACCATGTCGGGGCTCTGTCTGCATGAGCGTAATGCAAACATGATTTCTTATTTATTTTCATTCTTTTTCGTGGGACTCGGGCGACCTCGGGGTCTGTTTACGTGACTCTCCACATCACCGTGAACTCCCAGATCCCTTCATAACGTTGCAGATATGTCAAGAAGGGAAAGGGGAGGAGAGCACAAACACAGACGAGCGGGTTTCCCATGCATGTATGTATAGATCTAGTGTGTGTGTGTGTGTGTGTGTGTGTGTGTGTGTGTGTGTGTGTGTGTGAGTGTGTGTCTGTGTGTGTGAGTGTCATGTGTACGGGGACAAAACGGGCCCCAGCCACAGACGTCTGCTGGTATCTTCCTCCGATGGCATCGAGTGTCTAATGGATATATAATTCCTCCAATAAGATAATCTCAGACCCTTTCTCTCTGCAGACAGTTTGCTCCCATTACGAGGCGAGAGGCAGCGTAAAGTACAGAGCGCTGCATGACAGAGCAGTAATGTAATACCTGTAATAGCTTATTGTTGATGAATGGATATCTTTGAGTATTACGGGAGCTCTCCCCAGAGTCGTGTCACTGTCATTAACCTTCACAATCCTCAAAATTACAGCGGAGGAAGACGGCGAGGCAATAATAGCCGAGCCGAGAGGAGAAGAAACAATGATTGTAGACCAGGACGTCTGTGTGGGTCTGTGGGTTAATTATAGTTCTGGATTTTTTGGAGAAAGACTCGAAAGTAGTTGGAATAAATGATGCACTCACCACATCGTGCATATCTTTCTTTGTTATTCTGCAGCTTCACCAAACTCCCCGCCCCTCGTTCTCTCTCCTCGCGTCCGCGAATCCGACGTACGCCATCAAAGAAGGAGATGCGTGAGACGGGCGGCGACGGCGGGGGGGGAAGAACATCGCGCCACGCCAAGTCACGGCAGTGGAATCGGCCCTGACCTTTGGCTTGCTATTGTTTTACGGCGTTCATTAGCGCGGCAGAGGGGATCAGGGGCCAAGGTCATAAATCAGGCTCAAACAAGGCTACACAGCAGTAAAAATGAAAAGAAAACACACTCTGAGACTGGCAGGAGACTAAAAGCAACTCCATCCATCACTGGCAGGAGGCTCCATAAAGCCAGTAAAGGAAAACACACCAGGCGATAATCTCCAGTATGGTTATAAATAATACAGAAACCAAGCTAATGGCAATAAAAGGTTTTGCAGCATGACAGAACCCCACTTGATGTGATTATCCGGCTAAAATTCCCTCAAGGCCGTGTATTATCTTGCCTAAATACTCAGGGGTAACTCAATAGCGTAGCGTGTTCCCGTGCTGAGAACCGTTAGCTTGCGGATCAGCGGGAGAGGCAGATTTATTGTGTCGGCAACAAGTGACGGTCAGAGGGGGTTCAAGGGCTGGTTGGAGGGCCAAAATAAGCATTTCTGGGGCTGGAAAAATAATATAAGAGAGTTCACTCCACATTTATTCACTGCACTTCTTCACAGATGCTTAAATGAGGCTATCACTTGCTTTAGAGTCAAACGGGGAGCGAAGATACGACCAAGCTAAGCACAAGTTAAGTGTAAACAGCAGTACAGCCTGATCAGCGGCCTGGCATGTGCTCGGCAGTTAATCCTGATTACATCGTCAGTGACACAGACATGATATTGATACTATTTACACTGTGGTATGAGATCTCAAATGTCTGTTTGCGTTACCTGCTCTTGTGTAAACGTCTCAGCTGTCAGATCCACCTTTCAAAACTAAATTTGATCCTTAGAACCATTGTTATTGGATCCATACTGAGGGATACAGACAAACAAATACAGTGATGAATGATTCAGTCGGTGGAAATGAGCAAAAATGAACATCTGGCGTAGTTACACCGACACGTGTCCTGATGTCTTGTTCCTAAATGTACTTGCTTCTACATTATCGTCACTGTTGACAGTAGGCGCGTCTGTAACTACCATGAGAAACGTTCTGTAAGTGTAAGCGAACAGCAGCCGCGGCGCTCACAAGTGGTAATGGTGGGAAGACGGCTCATTGCATTTTCCCCCACGCTTCCTTCAAAAAGTCTCTCGCCGACAACAGAGTAACAGCAGCGCGAGCAGATGAAACTCGACGTTTCTCAATCTGCGCCGTCTCACAACACGGCCCAAAGTGGTTGGGAAGAATTAGTATAGACGCCGCGGTGGGCCGACGCGACTCAATAACACGATGTATGTGTGTGTGTGTGTTCGAGAGGAGCTGCATGCAGGCGGAAACAAGCTCATTGTGGGAAATTCAGCTTTGGAATGTAGGCGGATGTAGAAAGGGAAGGAACCGGGTGGGCTGCATACATTCAGGCTACACAATCGCCATATGCTAATGATGTTTACCTTCCGTTCCCCTCTCTCTCTCTCTCTCTCGCGCTCTCTCTCTCACGGCCCGTTCCTGCTGTCAGGATCGTGTTATCGAGCATTCGTCGTATCGCTGATGCCAAAGGAGCTCGGCTAAAAGCCTCAGCACCAAGAAACTCTATAAGTCTGAAGGAACAGTGTGCTCACAGGAATAGTACGTCCCTCAGCTGTGTCCAGACTTTTTTATGCTGTATATAAAATAGCATATTTCACAGGGAAATCTTGTCAAGCGTGCTGCTGTGCACATCCTCATCATAAACTGTATCTAAAACCAATTTTCTCTCTCCTGACAGAGACCGGGAGGCTCAGTATCTTCTCCCAGTCCAAGACCGACACATCAGGCCTTGCAAACACACACACACACACACACACAGGCTGGCATTCTGGGCCGCATGTGTACATATCTCCGGCCTCTCTCCATCCCTCCTCTATCCACCCTCACTCTATCTCCTCTTCGCACAAATCAGCCACCTGCTTGTCCAATTTGGTCTGATAAATTCCACCTGTATCGCTTTCAATAGCCGTTCGCACGGCGCGCTAACTCTGGATTCCTTCTCCAGCTTTATCTCTCCCTGTGGCTTTGAATGCCACGTCTCATGTGGTATACAGCTCAACCAACCCCAGACAAACACACACACGCGCACACACACTTGCAATGTCAATCAAGCGAGCAACGTCTTCTGCTGACAACTCGGCACACACAGCAGCAGAGGAACAAAGACCCATGCCTGCATGTGTGTGTCTGCATGTGTGTGCCTGCATGTGCGTCAACACTCCAAAGAACCAAACGGGCAGGAACACACACAGAAACACACTATTGTTGCAGTGCAGACCGAACTCTGAGGCCTGGCTGTGAGGCAAGTTTGATTCCTCTCCCCATGTCTGAGAAGCATGTTAATCAGTGAAGGAGCCTGCCAGCTCAGCCATATAGGTCTGTATTTCTGTCTCCCTCGCTCCATCTATTCTCTCCGGTCCGTCTTCCCGCCCGTGTCGAAGCCCGTTTCTCATACCTCATTGTACTCATGCATGTCAAATTTCTCTCATTCTCCTTCCGTTCTTTTCCATTACCGGATATCATGTCCCCCCCGCTTTCCCCTCAGATATTGAAATGGTTCTTCTCCTGGTTTAGAAACACTAAGTGCCACACGGTCCATTTATAAGGGTTTGGTAACGATACATCACTTTTACCCAACAGCCTGACGTTTCATCCCCCTCGCTCGCCCGCCCGCTCGCTGCTCCGAGGCTTTAGGATGTGTTTGTGCCCGTGTTCGAGAGGATTTTGGTTGTGGTGACTGGACCGGGTGTGGGCGGCGGCTGTGAGAAGCTGGATGAGTTTCAGGGAACGAGTGTGGAAGACCGAAGTAAGAGGGAGAGAGAGAGAAAGGGGGATGCGCAATGTGAAGATGAGGAGAGGGAGGAGAGGGAGGAGAGGGAGGAACAGGCGGAGTTGGTGGCAGATATAATGGTTGTATGTTTACAGAAACTGTTCCTAAGGAGATCGCTACCCAAGCACTCACTCATGTGTCGTGAGAGGAGGCGGGCGTCTCGCTGCAGACAATGACAACAATGGTGAGACGGAGCACAATGAGGGAAAAACGGGAAGTGGGCGAGAACAAGGAAAATGAGGGTGAGGGAGAACACGGATAAGAGTGAGATGAGTGCAGTCAACATAGAGATGAGTGCGTCTATTCAGCGGGCGCCACATGTGTGACACAAAAGACGGCCCTTTGCTAAACAACAGAGCGAAGGCCACGGCACAAATTAAAAGAGATGTTGATTCCGTGACATGAGTGACCCGCGCAAACAGTCAAAGGAGACGTGTTGTGGTTGACAGCTTCTTTTCTTTCCTTTACGCCATCGTGCCTCGCCGCCATCCATCGCCTGCCACTTAGAAACGAATCCATTCACATGACACACTTCACAGATAAGATCTCAATGGGGTTTCTGTGCTCAGTCACCCAGTAACATCCATTTTTTCCATTTGCATAACAGACTCAGCTCCAGCCTCCTCGCCACTCTGCAATCGCAGCAGGGTTGTTCAACAATGTCATTTAGTACCTGGCATCTCGCGGAGCGGATCAAATCAATAAAAGCCATTTCCTTTGGAAGTCGATGGCAGCCGCTCTGGTTGTCACGGTAATTTAATAAAAACACAGACGAAGCAAAGAGCTGAGGGAAATATGTCAGCATTGGGGGGGGGGGGGCAGAGTGAGGTGGGGGTGGGGGGTTACGGGGGTACGAGATGAGACCGACGCACGCAGAGCATTTACACAGGAACGGCTCGGGTAGCGTGTGTGTGTGCCGCATTCATAGTGTGGAGTGAGGAGGCTCGACCTGTCACAAAGTCAGCGGAGAGGAATGAAACGGCTCATCGGGGCCCGTGAAGCCCACATACCAGAGGCTGTGGCCCCCCCTCTCTCCCCCCCTCCCCTCTCATCCCCCCCATTAAAGGACAGGTACGGCACACACACAGCCTCTCTGTGCTCCTTCCACTCCGGCGCCTCCACATGTTATTTCGTCGCTCTCTGAAAAACAGTCGCTTGTTCATTGATTAGCAGTCTTTCTGTTTTGGGAGCAACAGGGTATCAGCAGAGGCAAACAGACCCCCAGACCTCCCCCTCCTCCTCCTGCTGCCACCCTGCTGTGGCTGTTGACAGAGGCTGCCATTCAACAACAGCAAGAGCAGAATAAACAAGGAGGCATTGGGGGGAAATCATCGTTTGGCTGGTTGGTTTGGTTCGCTCGAGGTTTCATTGTCCGGTTCTCTTAAGATGTCGGCATATTAACAAACCCTCAGAGGATGTAATCTAACAAAGATAAGAGGGGACAGAGCGGATACCTGCTGTTCACACATGATGCTCATATCCATCAGAGTTTTTCCACGTTGTCCTGACTGACTTCCAGCAGCCCTTAGAGAGTGTAAATTTGTTGCGTTCCCTGCATGCTAGGTGTGTGTGCACAAACAGCAGCAGTGTAGTGACATGCCCTTTAAAAGCGCAATTTGGCTCCAAGCTTCTCTGCACGGTCTTTTGTGGTTGCTGTCAGAGGAGAAATTGGTATCATTTTCTCTCACACAATGGATTCCTCTCTGCACAAATTCCACACTGATCCTGAGAGAAGTCGAGCAGCTCTTCCTGCTCGAGCCACATCCACCAACTCTGATTCAGTCAGAAACAAAAGCAACTTGCTCAAGACACTTCCTGCTTTTACATCAAAGAAGATGACGAAGAAGAAGGTACCTCGATTAGAGATTTAGATAAAGAATCAATTAAGAAAACATAATTGCAATGATGAATGCAGCTCTGACAGAACTACTGTAGCACTAAGAGGCACGGCACCAGGTTATACTGCAAGTGAGGCCATAAATACATTTCATTTAAAAGTGATACACCATTAAGTGAAGTATCCTTTGTCTATACATGTGTGGCAGTAAAACAGCCAACTGAAAATCCAGGTACAAAAAAAGGCAATAGAGTGGATGAATAATATATGAATATGCTGAAATTAAACAGCAGGCGTTTTCAGATTCCAGTGCTTTAGTTTACACAGGAACAACAGATAGTGACGGCAAGAGTTTAAATACAAGAGCATATGAGTGCAGGCTGGTGGGTGTTTAGCTTCCAATGCAGCAGCAGCAGCAGCAGCAGAAGCCTCTGGCAAGTGATTAGCAGCTAACAGCAGAAGGGAAATGAATGGAAAGAGATGTGAGTGTGAGTGTGTGTGGAGATGGCACTCGTAGAGATCAACCGAAGAACAGTTGACCTAAGCGCTGCGCTAGATTCCATCTAGCTGCATAAACTTCAAAGAAAACTTTTGAAAATGCTTTTTTGATGGTTGAAACGGTTTGGTTATAAATATTAGCACCTGCTTCAAACACTTCTATATACATGTGAGTCAGTCAATCAGCCAGAATGACACAACAGCTGCTGGTAGAGTCAGATGGAATTGATGCCAGTGTGATAAGTCTTAATTCAGAAGCAAACAGTGTGTGCTTGAGTGTGTGAGTGTGAGTGTGTGTGCCTGTTTGTGCACGGCCATTAGAACTGAAGCAATGCTCCAAGCCTGGTAAAGGATTGATCCAGAAACAACAACCTGCCTGTTTATTGACAGATCTCCAGGGCCCCACCACGGCACCGATGCCCTGAGGCCACTTAGTCTCTCTCTCTCCCTCTCTCCCGTCTCTCTCTCTCTCTGTGTCTACCTCTCTTTCTCTCTGTGTTCTTTGGGGCCATGTGAGAAGCGGAGTACTATTCAATACCGCCTCATCAATGTCAGACTCGGTTTTCTGTCAACAAAGAAATCCAGCTTCAGAGCATGAATGCTGTTCTCACTTAATCCCTGCTGAGACGCCTATAGAAACTATTTCCCACCTTAAAATGTTTAAATAACACCAAGACCTGGACTCTTTTTAAGGGGACATACTGTGATTTTTACTGTTTTCCTCATTTTTCTAATGTAGCAGTAGGGAGTGCTGTGCTGCGCATCGTCAAAGTCTCTTGCTTGATCTGTATCTCTGCTCAAATCTTGGAGACGGCGGATTTTGAAAAGACTTGTGACAATTAAAGACAAAGGAAGAAAGAGAGTAGATATGATCTGGGAGTGAGAAGAAGCAGAGGAGGTACAGAGGGGGAAGGAGAGAGAGAGGAAGGCTGAAGGCAAAAGAGGGCGAGAGAGCATAAATGAATTTTAGAGCCAGAGCGAGATGACACGGGGAGATAAAAATGAAAATAGAGGGTTGGATGGGATCGGCTGGAGACAAATGTTAAGATAGTGGAACGCAGCCGGACCAGCAGCGAGGTTATGCGGCGCTCTCACTGCAACGCTTTGGCTAATGACAAGATAAGGACAGACATCACAACCTCAACCTCCATTTTTTCCCCCCTCCTCATCCCGAGTGGCGGCGGAATAACGCTCCCAGAACTCCCGGCCCACACTGCTTAGCGGGAGCTGCGATTGTTTTGTGTCAGACGCAGACGCAAACTCACACCGACACACACACCCCGAGTCTCTGATGACTACCTGCTCTGAGTGGCATTAAATGGAATTTAAAGACCAGTGCAGGGGGACACACTCCATCAGTCAGCAGAGGAGACGAGGGGAGAGGAGAGGAGAGGAGGAGAGGAGAGGAGAGGAGAGGAGGCGTGTTTCCTGTACTGACTGATGTTGTAGCCACTGTGAGCTTTGAAATGGCTGCCCGGTGCTAATCAAAATGAGTCATGCTGTGGGAAACCTGTCAGAGGAATAAAAAGAGCGAGAGCGAGGATGAACGGATGAATGCGCAAAACAAAACATTTATCAACCAAAAGAATGTTTATTAAAGCCTCATTAACCCAAACTCCACACAGCTCTTTCACTCCTTTCTTTTCTTTTCTGTATCTCCTTCTCCTTTTCTCTCTCTCTCTCTCTCTCTCTCTCTCTTTCTACAGTCAAGCATTGCTGCCAATTCTCTGCCAACGGGCGCTATGGCAACAAGACATTCACTCTGTCAGAGTTTCAGTGAATATGGGAATAAATGTATGAGCATATCTGTGTGTGTGTGTGTGTGTGTGTGTGTGTGTGTGTGTGTGTGTGTGTGTGTGTGTGTGTGTGTATCTATATACCCTACCGCCACCGTTACCAAGTGGGTTTCATACGTGAGAAAGTAAATCTGAAATCTTCCAGAGGGAAAAATTCAGTAATAAAATGTCTGATTTAAATATCTTATATCAGAAAACACAAAGTTGCTTCTGCGAGAGTTATTTCCCAATTGCAAAACATTATCTGGCCCCGGTCCTCCTATGCTGATGTGCCTCAGGCCATCAGTTTCTCCATGACAGCATGCAGTCAGAAAGCACTGAAGCTGCTAACGATTCCAAAGTTTCCGCACAAAAGTTGAGAGATCTCATTAAACATGAAAATCTGAAAGGATGTGACAACACAACTTTTCTCTTAAGGCATGAAAAAGAGGAAATGCAGAAAAAATTTTTAGTCAGGAAAGCTCAAAACATTTCGCCTCTGAAGACATCAAAACACCAAAGGACAAAATCCATCACAAATAATAAGTAAAACCTGGAAGCTAAACCCTGACAGGAGTTTGCTACATTGTAAGGTTGAGTTGTTGAGTTGTTGAGTCGAGCTTCAGCACCCCAGAGATGCTGGATCCTTCATCTGCAATGCAACGATTTGAAGAGCGTTTGAGTAATGAGGGTAATGCTATGTAACCAGGCAAGTCGTTACACAACAAGATGCAGAGAGTCTGAGCCAGAGCCCCGGGGAGTCAGAGAGGGTAAAAGATACATTTAGAAGCTGGGAAAGCACAAAACTAGAACTGTGTCTGGATGTTGCTACTGCTGAAGAAGAGGAAGATGAAGAAGAAGAAGAGCTGGACAGATGTTTTGCTTCCTGCAAGTAGGAGGGAATGTGTGAAGTCGAAAAGGACCCACATGAAGTTATTGGAGATGAGAGATGATGAGAGAGAGAAAATGAGATGAGACTTGTTAGGTTTGTGGGCAGAGGCACCGATTGTTTCCCAGCACTTTGCTCACTATCATCAGGTAGAAGATGGAACCTCAAGAGACCAAAACATGGAATCAAGATGAAGGAGATGAGTGAAATTGTTTACGACTGTTAAAATAAAATACAAGTGATTTGGGTCGAATGGCTCCATCACTGCTGCTTATTGTGTATCGGACGACACACTACAAGGCTGGAATATCAATACTAATGGTAGATATGATTGATCATCTTAAATAAGGGTGCAGCCTGGAGTGGGAGCGTCCGGCATTGCGTTGTCAGCGGCTACCGGCCAGTAAAGAGCTGTTATCAGTAGCAGCAGTTACATTAATGAAGCAGGGTGTTTAAAATCGACCGCTCGGTGTGTGTGTGTGTGTAGCCGGCCCTTAGGTGCGTCTGCAAACTACCCAGCTGCCAGAATGTACAGTATTTTGCACAAACACAGATTATAATTACGGACTTAGACGAGTTGTGATGGATGTTTCAGCCGGCCAAAGCTGTCGTTCTTTCACTGTCTTCAGTAGGACTAATGTGACGTGCAGTCCCTTTCTATGCGAGACCAGTTGGAGCTGTAAAAGCATCCTCCTCCTCCTCCTCCTCCTCCTCCTCTTCTCCCAACTGGTACTCTAAGCTCTTGTGGTTGTCCTCCAAATCCACACTTTGATGACGCAAGTGAATGTGGTCCTGAGGGGCTCGGGTTGTTCCTCTCGTGAAAACAAAAACAGCTCACTCGCTGCCAAGAGGCTTGTACTACAAACAAGAAAGATGGGTGAAGCCAATTTCCTCCTACCGTACTTCACCTGGAAGCAGGGGGGGGGGGGCGGAGGTACTATGTCACCAGCATGAGAACGCCACTTGCTCTTCTTTGAGAGCCTCCTATTGGACAGACGCTGGGCAACAACACCTCCTGCGCCTCAAGTGTAATCAAACATGGCGGCAATTAACGCAAGCAGCCCAGGAAGTCACTCACAAATCCTTTCACCAGCACACTTGGCCCCAACTTCAATGCTATACGGAGAGAGAGTGAACATGTGGGACGCCGTGTGAGAAGGCCATATGTTCAGAGAGAGACAGTTGATGGTAGGCGTGTGTGTTTGTGTGTGTGTGCGTGTGCGTGTGTGTGTAATCCCGTGGGTTGACTCTCGTGTGTGTGAGTGTGTGTGTGGGGGTGTCCCATGGCTGTGCCTGCTGGTCCTCAGACACAATGCGATTCAAAACGGATTCCCGCTGCGCCGTCAAATCTGGACCTCTTCACTCGCCTTTGTTCTCCGCCATCACCACAGGGACACTTTCATAAGAGTCAGTGACAGAGGGAGGAAGTAACTAAGCTTGTTTGGAACTACTTTTAGTGTAGTTACTACTTTGCAAGTCACGATTAAGTCTAGGAGTGTGTGTTCAAGATTGTCATGGTTGCAAAACTCGTAAAATGTCCTGAACTGAACAGATAGTCAACATAGAACACATTTTAGTTTACCTGCCTATGTTTTTTTTTCACTCAGTCTGCACGGAGGTGGTGGAGCAAGTGACACATTGATCTCTTTCAAGCATTTTTCAAATTAGACCCCCGAAATGAAAATACCAACAGGAGCAATCTGTACTAACACTGTGTATCCTCTTTCAATTCAAGCAGGAGATGAATAAAACATCGGCGGTATCGGGTAACTCAAGAGTTTCAGAAAGTAAAAGAGCCTGAAGAATTGATTGTAGAGGAGCGCGCAATCCTTCACCCGAGTTTGAAAGCGTGAAAATCCTCCAAAGTGGGGATGTGAGGTATTAAACTCCATGATGCAATAGTGATGCAATGGCAACAGAGGCGATGTAAGTCTGACCTTTGCATTTCCATTTTAGGGATGAAAGGCCGTGAGTCTGCAGGTGATGGGGGAGTGTGTGTGTGTGTGGGTAGGGGGGGGGGGGGGATTCACTCAGAAATGTACATTATGTCCTTCCTCTGACTCTGACTCAAGGTTTGGGAATGTTTCATTATAGATGCAGTAACATGAGCCACATATATGTAACTACATCAAACATTCATCACTATGACAGAAAGCATATTTCCCAGTCTCTACTTGTGTTTGTACCTGGGCTGTCAGGCTACCATTATTACTTGTAATGTATTATTCTAACCCTTTTACTTAAGTATGGGATTTGAGTTCTCCTTTCACCGCTGATGATTACATTCCTGTTACAGATTTAGGTTCAGCCCCTAAATCCCCTCAAGGAAACATAACAGACCCCCTGCTGGGAGGGAGCGTTGAAAGACTAAGGAGAGGAGAGGGAGAGAGAGAGAGAGACGGGGGGGAGGCAGGAAGGAGGTGAGAAAAGAGATGCAACTGATGGGAAAGGGGATAAATGTGTGGGGAGGAAGAGGAGAGAAGGTGCAAAAGGAGGAGAAACAGGAAGAAAAGGGGAATCGGAGAGAGAGGGGGTGGATTTGGCGCTTTGGTTCATCTGGCACCAGTCCAAGTGTTGCTTTGTGTGGGCAGAGTAACGACTGATGGAGTGTGATGGTGAGGCTTTCCCACCGCACTGCACTGGTGCTGTCACGTCCACCGTTCACACGCCAACACACATACACACACATGCACCGCCGTCTCATACACACACTGCATCTCTGACGCATCCTCGTCTCGACCCACCCTGCTCCCAAAACCACATGCACTCATCCCTCGACCTCGCTCCGGCGGCGTGACGCAGATGAGTTGCGTGTTTGGTGGGGGGTTTTGTTTTCTCTTCCTCCTCTTATCTCCTTCGTTTTGCCGTCTTCCCCTCCTCACATTTTGTTCATCCGTTCTGCCACTCTCTAACAGCCCTCTATTGATCATCCTATTTCCTCTTTATCTTTAATCAAAAGGCTGGGAATCTCTGTTGTTTAATTGATGAGCCTGTGCGAGAGGCCCACTCGCTGGCTCCCACAGAACCCGCTCTCATTCATTATTAATAAACCGCTGCTAATTATCCAAATGCTGCGCCGCACCACGCACACAGGGGAGGGAGGGAGGGAGGAAAAAATGGTTGAGAGAGGGGAGGCGGAGCGGAGATGCGAGGCTTGGAAGTGACATACGAGACGAAATAACTGCAAAAGAGAAATGGCAGAGAGGATGAGAGATGTCACCTGTGGCTCCCATCCACGTCCGATCTCTCCATTTCATCATCTCTCTCATCTCCATCGCATCTCTTTGCCTTTTCATCTTCTTATTTAAGTGCTCCAACTTTTATGGGCTCGGGGAAAACGGAGAGAGCGAGGTGGAAAGAGAGAGAGAGAGATAGAGAGTGAGTGAGTGAGAGAGAGAAAGAGAGAGCGAGAGATGATATGATATGAGACAGAATAATGCATAAGAGGCTAATTTATTTATTTATTCTTTTATACGTGGAGACTCCCTACACCAAACTTGCTTTTCGTTCACTCCGGAGATGTTCAGAAGATGCTTCAGATCCCTTTATGGGTTCTTAAACTCAATGAGTGGAGTCCAGCACCATGGAAGGTAGGAGCGGGCGGGGGTGGGGGTGGGCATAGATGGATGGAGCGTCTGTCTCTAATGCGGGCCCGTCTGGAGGTGGATTGACCCGTCTGCCCACCTATACGCAGACTAATACCTGTTGATAAATGGACGGCCAGATTGAAGCTGAGGAGAAGCTGCGGGCGAGAAAACTTGGGATGGCACATTGTTTACACAGATACAGAAACACACTCACTGCCGCCGGGGACGCATCTGTAAAAGGCTGAGACAGCTGGATAGAGTGTGTGTGTGTGTGTGTGTGTGTGAGAAAGGTGTGAGTGTGTGTGTGTATGGAGGCATTTACATAAAGAACCTATGGGAAGCTCATCCTGATTGCCTGGGCCGCACGTCTTGCAATCAATAACGTAAACAGACATAAATAAGTACATGTGCGAAATCACTTACACACACACACACACAAACACACACATACACACGCACCGAGTGAATAAACTCCAGCCCTGCACTCTATTAATTGGTGTGTTGTGTCTGTTAAAGCCACACATGGTTCTCTTTATCTAATTTAAGGCATTTCTAATCATATCCATGCCCTGTCCACAAATTATAGGATTTAGTTGTTTTCCTGTAGCCCATAAAGTCCATTTCTGCATCGCCTTCAGAAACAGTTTTAACAGCTAAAGCAGATTATTAAATTAAGATGCGAGAGGCCATGAGATCATCCAGCCTTCTCTTTTTTAGAATTCACACCAGCATTATTTTTAATAGCCTGCCCTTCTCTTCTCTTAGTCGGTCTCGTCTAAAAACCTGGGCTCCTTCCTCCTTAGGCTTCTTTCTTCCATCTATATTCCAAAGAGGAAATGCTGGAAGAGGAGAGAGCTAATTTGACAAAAACTCACACTCCACTAAAGCCTTGATCATGGTCCAGACTGGACATGGGCGGCAACAGCAGTGTGTGTGTGTGTGCGTGTGTACATATACAGGGACCGTTCTGTTCTGTTGGGTGTCTATAGACGCAGATGAACACCACATGTATGCATGAGAGATGTAAATGCGTTTGGTGGAACCATCTGAGCGTTGAAACAAAAGGGGGAACGCCCACCTTCCCAGCGTGATCGCCAATTTTCCTCTTTAGTGTTCGCAAATCTGTCTCTTCACACCGTCTGTGCGAATTCATGACATTTGGCCGTTTTTACACTTTTTTAAGAATAGTTGTAAATGTGTGTAAACGTGTGGCTAATGAGCGACCCGGTCACACAATCTCCCTCTCATCACACTGAGCTTCCATTTTGTGCTTCCCGTACAATCTGGTAGCCACCGACCAGGAAATATCATTTGGTTCCAAAGCCGTACCTTCAACTCAAGCCATAAGAGTGAAAGGAACATGAAGGTGTCGCCATCAAACTAGACGCACATTTTCACTCACACACTTTTAATCAACCCAATGGGGCTTGATTGCTTTCACGAGCCTGCCTGCCAAACACTCCCACTTTCAATTCACTGACCAGAGAACTAAATTACAAAATCTTACACACACACACACACACACACACACACACACACACACACACACACACACACACACACACACACACACACACACACACACACCTCTGCTTCTCTTTGCTATCTTGGCCTTGCTCCATCTCCTTTTTTTGTGTGCCTCTGGCAGGTTAGACCTCTCCTGGCCTCCATATCCCAAATCTTCCACCCAGCCTCCTCTCTCTCTCTCTATTTCTGTCCCCTTCTCCACTGTGATGTCTCTACAACCCACCTCATTTCCACACTGCCTCTTTACCCAGAATGCAAAGTGTCTTCTCTCCCTTCGAGTGACGATGACCTTGCCTCTCTGAACTGAAAGAGAAGACAGATAAATATCACTGACCGCCTCCCAACCCCAGCACCCACCCACCCACATGACCTGCCCCCGCACTCAAATTACACTCTAATGGTTTAAACGGTGCATTCAACATGGGATCTGGAGCGGACTGAGGCCAGGGTGAAGGGTCCAGTTGACAATTTATGAGTCACCAAAAGGTCAACTGTAAAACCAGTGCCTCATTTATGAACTTCCACTCAGCTAGTAAGGAAAACCAAGCACAACTAGTCCAGCAGTATAATCAAATCTACTCCTCCAAAATTCCTTTCCAATAACCATGGAGGTATGTGTTTCGGAGCACTGCCACATACATCAAAGAGAGGAATTATTCATCTGTTGCAATCTGCAGCCAACAGGCAGAGCTGGATAAAATGGTATCTCCTTTGACATGATGTATTCCCAACGTGACTCGAGGTTTTGGCAGGGAAACGGGGCTGAAAAATGCACAAATGAACCCAGCAAGTGCAAGGGAAAACTAATTTCCCAAAATCCCTCTCCGTTGAAAAAAACACGCCCCGCTCTGTGTGAAATCAAAACAGCAAAGGTTGGAGTCTTGCCTCTTTCTCCGTCTGTCGTACGGGGAAGTTGTGCAACCGGAGCAGGCGGTATTATTTCATTACAGCAGAGCCAATATGTTATAGTTATCAGGGGCTATCTGTTTCCTCTTCCTTAAGTTACCACGGCGAGCCAGAGCTCATATTCTTTTCTCTCAGCGTGGAGCCAAAGTCTACCTGGATCAGCTCCCGTTCCTGCTGTTTCACACACCACAGCTGCAGCAATTAGTCCAGATGAATGGGCAGCGTAGCCTTTAGCTTTAATTCAGCTTAGTCTTACATGATTCATTTCACGCGAAGCAGAGAGACGTTTAAATGAGCTGCAGCCAGAGACCACCGCTGTTTATTTTGGTTTAAAGGATCTCCAATATACCTGGACAGCTATAAATGCACACACAGTTTGCAGTGACATTGCTTTCACTTTAGAAACTTTGTCATTGTGGCTAGGCCCCCCCCCTTCCGGCCCCCCCGGCGTGGTGGTGACACAGCATTTTTGTCCCATTGGAGTCCAAGGTTGAAGAGTCCAGAAAGTGGGACTGGTTGCTGTTCTCCAGCCGGGCCCTGGGGGTGCTCGGGTCGCCTCTGTCACACCGGCAGAGGATACAGAGATGCCACCGACTCCACTTGATACGTGGCAGCTAATATTTGTTTTGTGTGGAGGAGCAAACACTGCTGGTCAGGAAATACAGAGAGCAAACATCTACAGGGCTCAGATCTACTCTCCTTCACAAGCTGAGGCTGAACTGATCTGATCTTGGTACCAGGCGTACTTTATAAACTATTATTTGTAACCATCGACTCCTGACTTGTATCTAATTAATGGGTTGTAAATATTTCATTAATGCTTTTTTAGAGCAGTGATGCACAAAGTTAAGCTATAAATAAGAACAGCTTTTGGTTTGCATGATTGCTTTTCTTTGTTAATGAGCAAACTTGATCCATTATCATAAAGTGAAACCAATGAAACAACTACCTCCTCTAGTCTGCAGTTTTAAGCATTTTAGTTGGTAGATTTTGCATTGGATTGCATTCATTGACGGTTTATCACTCATCTATGGGGCATTGATAAGTTATTTGTAAGTTGCAGCTAGAGGCTTTCATTAAAATGACAAGAATTGATGCCGAATTAGTTGAATTTCTGTGTACAAGCTGAAACATTTTGAGAATTTGATAGTTTGGTATTTTACATGTTCACTCATATTTGCTGCAACTTCTCCAGTGTAATCGATCGTCCGCGTTTGACCCAAAAACTCCCTCCCCTGTAAAGGAACACAGAGCTCCATCAGGGTGCTGCTCCAGGAGAAATGCAAGCGGATATGTATGTCGAAAACAACAGGATTTGAGCGAAGACCCAAAACTACAAAAATGCACAACAGCACACTTATGTCAGAGAATGTTTACCGACCCCGATCGATGTTTACAGACCCCTGGCTCTCAACATAGCAGAACTACAATTCTGACTTAAGGGAGCGTGGCGGAAGTTACAAAGGTCCTGATTAACATTCTGCTACAAATGTATGTTACAAAACCTTACGAACTATCACTTTAGGTAGTCTGAAACTTTTTAATGCCTGCCGCCGTAAAAACAAAAGTAAAAACACCCGTCAGCAGTGTCAGCACGTACAAAGATGACCCGCGTAGCTTGCACTTGCACAGACCAGCAGATGCTGCAGAGATGTGGCACACTGCTCTTTATGCGAGGCGACTTGCATTTGTGTAACGCTGCGTCGCATTACACCGTGGGTCAGAAACACTGCTGCGGTCGACTCCATCGCCTGAGCAAACAGCAGCGCTAACTCAGTGTGTAGCTTTCAAACAGATGCCCATCTCCCTGGAGACGGCTCAGCCACACTGTCCAATCCACACCCACACACCCGCTACTTTTCTTATAGAGGCCCTGCACACGCACACATTTGCACTCTTTTACACACACTTGCGCTTGCACATAAACACACACAAACACACACACACACACACGCACACGCACACATATCCATAGCTCTAAGCCAGCACCAAAGTGGAGCTATATATAGGCTATGAAGCAAGGGTATAGGTAGTTGTCAGATGAGGCCCCATTATCAGCGGCTGACTGTGAGGCTCTTGTGTTCTCCCATAATGACCAGCGCCTGCACCTGTCCCTCCACACACGGGCACCCAGGTCACACTAAATTTAGCCGTGATCCTCTCTCTCTCACTCTCTTTCTCTCTCCCTCTCTCTCTGTTGCCCCTCAACTGCAGCGCTCTGCCCCACAAACCCCTCCCTCCCCATTTTTAACTTCTCCTTTGGAGCAAACTAGGTGCACCCGGCCAAGCTCGCCTTGCAAAGTTACACTATCGCTCTCTCATCTCGTCCCCTTTTATAGATACGCGATGACATTACAGTAAGCAGGAATAACAAAGGGGAATGTGCTGGCTCCAGAGAGGTGGCCATCAGACATGATCCCCTCTGATTATAGGGGCCATGCGGCGCGTGTGAGTGTGCAAACTGCTGCTGTGACTTGTGTATCTATTTGTATGAGTCTATCTTTGGACAGATAAAAGAGTCTTCAGCAGAAGTAGATAGCTGAAAAGCAGGGACAATTTGGGGAATGGTTTTACTATTATTATCCATGGAGCCAAAGCGTGTAACTGCAGTTTGCTAAATGACTTGAAGCGTTGTAGTAATGGAATGTCCGGAACATGGAGGTACAGTTATTCCTGCTCCTTAGTCCTGACTGTCAGCAGTAGTTAAGGAAAAGTAATACAAGTTACTATAGAAAAACAACAATTAGAAGATAAATTCTTGCATCTGTAACTATACTTAAACTATAGAAGTAACATATACTCAAATATCAATATTAAGTAAATATGCAAAACAGTGTTGGGCCTCAAACGTTAGACTATAAAAATCCTTAAAAGTGCAGATAAATTCTTTACCCACAAGGTGTTTTTAATCTATTTAGTATTTTATTTGATCATTGTTTGTTTGGGGGCTATTCTAGTCTAATCTGTTAACTCCTCTGAACTCCACCCTGAAATATTATTGTACAGAAGTTGAGAAGTGTCTAGTATAAAAAAACTCAGGTGAACTACAAAAACCCCAAAATGTAAAATCAAGCACAGTAAATGCCCTTTAAAACTTTACACAGATCTAAAAGTAAACACTATCACTGTGCTAATGGAATATTAGATTGCCGCCTCACTCTAAGCTGTTGTAAAGCCACTTAAGAAATAGCATCTAATGGCTCACTGCTTTAATTGATGTTTGCCGTGGTGTATTTGTGAGCCTGAACAGTGCAAGTTGCTGGCAAATGAGCTATTTTTGCCCTGCGAATCCATCCTCGGCCCCGCAGGTGACATAAAACACTGGAGAAGGAATATTTTCTGTGTTATGTGGTTTCGGAGAACTAGGCGAGGTTGTCGCGATTCTGTGCAAATTTTTAATTCCCAGGAGCAAAATGAGAATATTACTGACAGTCCTATTACGTGCCGTCTCCTCTTCTATATTCCGCCGCTGACAAAGTGTCCAATACTGCAGGCGGTAGAAACATCTGCAGTGCCAGCAGCCCAGAGGAGAGCGACGGTGCCGAGGTAATAAAAGATGAGACTGGGTGATTAGGAAAATGCCAGCGAGTACCTGTGAGGCGTCGGAGCCGAGACCTTGTCCGCACAAATGCCAGACAGGGTTAAGGCGAAGGCGAATCCTTTTCTTAAAAAGTAAACGCGGTGGTATGAGTGGAAAACGGAAACATTTTGTCTGACAGAAACACTGCCCACCTGCCATCCTGCAACTTTGTCTTCAAAAACTCAGACTTCCTGTGATGCAAGCTGTGCGGTGCTTAGCAGAAATGGGCCAAAACATTTCACAGATAAAATTGTCCATACACACTCACTCACACACACACAGATACACACACACTGCACTCCTTGGCCTTCTCTACCCCCATCTCTGTTACCCTGGAAACTGTTGTCCATGTTGGAAAGTGCAATTCTATTACAGCGAGGAGCCAGCGAATAGAACCATAAAACATGACTTAACAGTTATAGACGCAGAGAGGAAGGGTAGAGGAAGAAGGGTAAGGGATTGAATGAGAGAGAGAGAGAGAGAGAGAGAGAGAGAGAGAGAGAGAGAGAGAGAGAGAGAGAGAGAGAGAGAGAGAGAGAGAGAGAGAGAGAGAGAGAGAGAGAGAGAGCACAAAAGGTAAGCTGAGAGGTAGACGGAGGGAATGCGAGGAAAGACAGAGAGCACTGACGATTACTGCCAAGCCTCCGACCTGAGACACGCAGGTACACAGAGACCTTTCACTTTAGACAGTTCGATACAATTGATTACTATTGCCCATTGGCTCAGGAATGATAATAATGACTATGAAAAGTTCATGTTATTACATAGAGAAGTGAGGGCGAGAGATGAGGGCCTGGAGCACTAAGCCGCTACAGAAGATCGTCTCATCTCACCGTGCTTCCCTACATCCTTTCACGTCCTCTCAAAGCTCCGTGTTAGCGATCCATCGCTCATCCCTCCACTCATAATGCAGCGACTGACTCACTGCGTTTGTTTCCCTCACATGCCCAAAGCTAAACCCTCTCCTTTATTCCTCTCTCCCTTTCTTTCTTCTCTCATTACCTTTATTGTTGTTTTTTACGGCTCACACCATCTCACATCATCTCTCTCTCTGCCTGTGTGTGTGTGTGAGAAAAGAGGGTGATGGCAGAGAAGGTCAGCGTGCAGCCTGGGGTGGCGGTCATGGGAGAGGAGCGACTGGCGGGGATCAAATACTAATCGATACTGAACACACACTCTCTCACATGGGGCCTTACACACTAAACACTGCCTCTCACACTCACACAGAGGGAGAGAGAGAGGGAAAGACAAACAGGGAGCATGTGTGTGTGCGTGTGTATTAGCTTTCCATTACAGCCAATGGTGAGGGAAGGGTCCTCCACAGTGTGACATCACCTTTGAGAGACATGTTCATGTGTGACCCTTTGAATCCTGGGATTCATTGGATGGGGATAATGTTTCCAGCTGGCTTAGGCCCGGCTTACTTTGGTCTTGGATTTGGAATGAGGTAAACTATGTAGAGTAGAGCGAAGCGGCCCAGAGCTACAGGGTCTAACAGGGGTCAGATTACTGCTCCACATCCATTTCAGTGCCTCTGTGTGATTGACCAAACAATAGAGAAACAATGGAGTCATTCCTGGAGTGTTCAACACACCCACCTGCCTCCATCTTCAAACCAGCTCGGGAATGTGTCTTTGTTTGAAGGTATACATCACACACTTTGACAGGTCCTTTGTGTACCGCCTCAAACACACACACACACACACACACACACACACACACACACACACACACACACACAGCTGGGTAAGTTACTCAGATGGATTTCAAACCGATACTCTGTTTGCTTGTCATTGTTGCAGTTGTTGTTGATGTCGTTCGCCTCAGTTGGGTTTATTTTCTAGCAGAATTGGAAAACATATCGACAAAAGACACAAAAAGGCTGCGTGCTCATTGGTCAAAACTGACAGGAACAAGAGAATGGAAAGAAAGCAAGAGGTGCAGAGCTTTATACGCTACATCGATGTACATGTGTTGCTCATATCTTTGCCTAAATTGTTGCACAGACAAATATGTGTATGTAAACATAATCAGAGTTTCAGTAAAATGGAAGTTGTTGTTTGGGCCGCATACCAAACTGTATTTGCAGCCCTCAGATGGCAGAACAGGTAAACACGCCAACCTTAAACATGTTCAGCTCGATACATTCCGGCTTTTTTTTCACAGCTTGTGTTGGATTTGCTTTGGGAAAACAACAGTAGTTGCTTATGTAATGCTAACCATACACACACACACATACACACACACTGTAGCTCCCTCTGGCTCCTGATCAATCCCATAACTCCATGGATCATCACGAAGTTGGTTGGAGAGCTAGTTGGGTCGATGTACAGTTTGCGTGGCATCGGACCAACACCGTTTCCTCTAAAGTGTCTCATCGGCGGCGGCGGCGGCTGTTCAGAGCGCAAACGTTTCCCTCGGCCAGAAATATGGCAAAGAAGAAACAGTGTTCTATGCCATATTTTTGTAAAGCCAGAAAACATATGCCACGATTTCCTTTCACTTAAACAGGAATCATACATCGCGCAAGCTTCGAGAATCATAAAACATTATTTCAATCACACTGAGAAGAATTCCATTACCAGCCAAGCCTGTTTAAAAAAGTAGAATCGGAGGCCCAGAGTAGAGTAGCAGCTGTTCCTACACTGCATTGTCCCCGGTGCTGCAGAGTTAATTGGACTGGAGGGAAAGACTTGATCGGCTGATTGTGAGAGAATGGAAAAGAGTTCTGCCAAAGTTTGACAGACTATGGAAATTTGAGCGAAACACAAAAACACATTAGCTGGACTGAGAAAGTGAGCGAGAGGGAAAGAGAGAGATAGAGGAGGGGAGGGGGAGGAGAGTTGAAAAGGTTGAACCAACAGAGATGAAACGGAGGGACAAAGAGGAGAAGAGGCAGAATTGGCTTAATGTGCGAAAAGGTGAAAGCAGACGTTGGTACATCAGGCACCTTCACCAGCCGGAGACTTTTAATCTCTCTCCTCTTTCCATTACTCTAAATTGAAAGTGCTGTGTGTGTGTGTGCGTGTGTGTGAGAGAGACAGAGAAAGTTTGAGAGAAGAAAAGAAGGATAACAGAGATGTGCTCCTCGTAATGAATGGCTATCCGACTCCCCCCCCCGCCGTCGCCCCTCCTCCTCCTCCACCTCCTACTTCGACCTCCGTGTCACTTTCTCTGATACTTCACGTCCATCTCTGCTAAGCTGGTCTCCGCATACACAGCTAGTGACCCACTGCAGCGTCCCCAAGGGCCCGTCCTCCGTCTTGTTAACTACCCACTCTGTCTCCTCACCTGCTGCCGTCCGTCTCCTAAACCTCCCCCCCCCCCAGCCCGCTGCCGCACCCCCGGCCCATTCGTGATCTACATCCACTGTCTCTGAGTTTATGTAACCGGGATCCAAAGTTACTGCACGCCAAAGGGACATCGTTCAGCAGATAGGGCCAATCAATACACGCCGATGGAGACAATAACTTTTCATCGTCTTTTCCCCCCATTTGTTGTCTTTTTTCACCAGTTTTTCATTGGGAAAATGTAATTAGTTACAGTCGGATTATTGTGTAAAGCGTCTTTAACTCGATGCAGTCAGCAGGGAATTCATATCAAAACTTTTACTTTCTTTGTGTGTGTGTGTGTGTGTGTGTGTTTTAAATTGCTTTTGTGACTTGGCACTTCATTATGAATTGCGTGCTTAATCCCTCATGTAGCTGAAGCATCAACTTTTTAGAGTCTTTTACTGTAGATATAATAATTTTGTTTCTAAATAAACTGTGGTTCAGGATTAGAATACTAATTAAGATTTTTTTTTTTTTCTTTCTTCTTTTCACATTAAGGGGAGAACCGTATTGATCTTAAGTGGAACACTTGTGTCAAGAGTTAATAAGGCTCTTGCATCTCATCTTCTGTCACCTTTCACGCCTTCAGACACGAGCTCAGTGTGCACGATGTCGCCCGTTCCTACTTCTCAAATGCATTAAAGCAATTTGTGAGGGTCAGTGAGCAGCAGGTGCAGATTTGCGTGAACATAACAAGCAAGGCTGAGAAACAAACACAGAATAAATAAATAACAGAGTGACGGCTGCGGTCCGGAATAAATTCACTGGGTTTCTGACTGTTTGGGAGGAGGGACGAGACGTGTTGTATCAGCTGAGTGGTCGTTAAACTTGACCCTGTAGCTTGTGATTGATGTCCGCCCCGAGTGGCTGATTGTGACATTTTCACTGCACGCGTTATTTCATACGAACTCTTTAATTTCTTCTTTGCTTTCTTGTCCTTCATCTGTTCTTCATTAAAATGCCCAAGCACCGACTCGATTCATGTCCTTACAAGCCTTTCTATAAAGAAGTGTTTCATTAATAGCAAAACGGTTGACGCTCGAGTTGAAATCTCACCAGAGAATTTAACTGCAGTATTAGTAAAGGCCAGCTCGTGAAGGAATGTGTGAATGTGTGTTTGAGAGTTTGGAATTCAGAGTTTCCACTTATTTGACCGAAAAAATGTGCTGAAAATTGGTGACAAGTGACAATTACATCGTTACTATTCGGGATCCTAAAACCCTGAACAGAGTGGATGGATAGATGTCTCTGTGTCTGTCTCTCTGTCCATCTGTCTCTGTGTCTGCCTGCCTCCTTGCTGGGTGAAATGAGAAAGCAGCAAGGAGAGAGGAAGGCGGCGGGGGGGTTTGAGGTAGAGGTAAAGAGAGGTAGAACGAGCAAAGGAGAGTAAGAGAATTAAATAGAGAGACAGAGAGAGAGAGGAGGGAGGAGAGGGAAGGACACCATTGTACCCTATAATCCCTGACTTTCCACTTGAATTCTGGCTGTGCTAACCTGTTTTTATTGCAGAGAATGGAAGGAATACCAATGGAAACACACCTGGGTGCTGGATGTCCAACGGCCTCGCTGCCAGCCAGCCAGTCAGCCAGCCTCTCTCTCTTTCCCTCTCTCTCTCTGCACTAAGGTCACGATGGTAATCCCAAAGAATCTCCAAGAATCAATATATCATTTTCTTATTCACTGCGAACGCCTCTGCCTACTATCTATTTCTATTATTCATTTTATTGCTGTATCTCTCTTTTTGCGGGGCCGAGCAAGCAAACGTCTGGAAACTGAATCTAACAACGCCATCTCATCTGCGGGACCTCATAATCTCTCTGAGGTGAGTCACTTGGTGAGGAACGATGCGAGACTCTGGGAGAAGACGGCGCCCACACGTAAACACACACACGTGCAGACGAGCGCACGGCGGAGGAACTTTTAATTGGAAAGTTTTCACATACTTTCAGCGTTACTGCATTAAAATCCCCCCCCACAGGTCGCCTTAGGCCTGGATTAAACTTGATTTTAACTACACGTAGTCTTGCTCATATATTTACTGCACCGCATACTCTCCCGCATAATTTATGACAATCTGGAGGACACAACACACCAAAACAACTACTCCTCATTTCCACTGACGAGGTCGGCGTCTGATGTGTCGAAGGCCGTGAGCGGAATCGAAAATTACTGCCCCCTGTGATCACTGTGGGTACTGCATGTTTGGCATGTGAGCACTGCTGATCCACTCTTTGTAATGGAGTTTGTCAGTGTGCGACCCGTTACAATTAGAGAGTCATTGTTTCACAAATAGCCCACAGCTCTGTTTAATCTCCACACACACACACACACACACACATACAGAGACACACATGTACTCCAGCAGATCCGACCCAAACGCTTGTTGACTTACAGTTGATTGCGTCAGTAAACGTATTATCTGCTAATAGGCCTCCTGGGGCCGGCTGAATTTGAGGAGAGAGATAAATTAAAATCAAATCAATAAGCAAATTAGGAGTTGACTAAATAACGCTACTGCCTTTGAAATTGCCGAGAGAGTTGTGATTAGAGGGAGAGAGAGAGAGAGTGCCAGCCAGCCAGGTCTCGCTTTTTAATGTGATTATTCGGCTCAAACCCTAAAAACAACTTCTGTCTGATCCAATTAAACAAAGTTGCGACTCATTTTCAAGTCCAGGTCGATTTTAATCATTCGAGACCAAACGAAACATCGCATTATGCAGAATGGATGAACAAATAAAGCTATGATACGCTGCAATTTACACTCGAATGTCACTTTGATGCGCGTTTATTGCACCCTTTGTTTAACTTTGTTGCCAGGGAAGCGATGGAGGACAAAACACTGTCTGCTTATTACCCAGGATTCCACCTGCCTGCCAGGCGTCGCTCACACTTCATGTCTGCTTCGGAGTGTGTCGACGGAATTGCGTAATTTCATTGGAGGGAGAGAGAGACGAGCCAGGAAGGGAGTGTAAAGTGCGTGTGTGTGTGTGTGTGTGTGTGTGTGTGTGTGTGTGTGTGTGTGTGTGTGTGTGTGTGTGTGTGTGTGTGTGTGTGTGTGTGTGTGTGTGTGTGTGTGAGAGAGTGTGATAACTCCTGTTTACTCTGCTTACAACCACCACAATGAAGGAGATGGAGAGGGAGGAAGAGGTGTGAGGAGAGGAGACGGGTGATTGGGTGCGTGTGGCTGTAAAGGTGGAGGAAGAGTAATCATCATGATCAAAGGCCTTATCAAAGGTGTGTGTATGTGTGTGTGTGTGTGTGTGTGTAAAGAAAGTGCAGAAACTCTTTCTTACCCTGATTCTGTCTCCTTCATCTCTCATTAACAACTTTCCATTAGCCTCTTCGAAAACGCACAAACAACAGATGGGCAAACGCACACGCACACACTGCTCACACACACACACACACACTGCTCACACATGCTGCACACAGAAAGAGCTAAAAGTGAATTACAGAGTCAATGAAGCAGCTCACCTATTTTCACCCTAACAGCTCGAGGGAATCAGCAATGTGACCTTGATTTGTCCAATTCATACTAGTTACTGTGGCCACTCTCCCATCTCTCTCTCCATCTCTCTCCCTCACACACACACACACACACACACACAGACAGCTATAAAGCCCCCCTCGCCTCCCTTAACCCGAAAGAGGGATTACAGGGTAAAAAATATTCATAGATATTACCAATAATCTTCAGGGCTGTGCTGAGTGAAAGGTTGCAGCGTGGAAAAGTAGACGATTACTTGGCCAAAAGTTTGCTCAACCGCCCCCAACACACACACACACACCACCAAACAGCCCCCTCCCCTCCCCTCCCCTCCCCTGCCTGACTTTTAGAACTTTATCATTCAAGTGCAAAATCACGACTGAGCGCCTGGCCAGAAAAGCGCCTGCATGTATTTAGATTTCATCATTATCAGTGTTCGAAATCGCAAACATCTGCTCACGGCAAAACAGACCACAGAGAATAAAACGAAGGCATGAAGGTATTTCAGAGGAGAGAGAGAGAGAGAGAGAGGGGAAAAAGTTAGAGAACGGGTGGAGGATGAAGACGGCTCCAAACAAATTCATGGGAGAGATCAATCACGGCGGCTTTTAATTGTATCACAGGAACAGACAATATTGTGTTATGCTTCTCCCACAAGCCCGAAAAGCAAATCTGAAGAGGGGAAAATCCATTCCAGTGGTCAATTTAAATGCAAATATCAAGGTGAGCTGGGGTGTGTTGTGTGTGAAATTCCCTGTCAGTTAGCAGATGACAAGTTGGGCAGATGTCACACTGCAAGTTCAACCTGTCTGCATGTGGTTGAAACGTAAGTGAGAGAGTGAGAGAGAGAGGTAGAGAGAGAGAGAGATCCAAAAAAAGAAGAGTGAAAGTCGACGTGATGCCGCATCAAGTGGAGCTTTCCTTTCTCCTTCCCCGGGTGCCATAAATCTCCTATTTGACACGACTTGAAGGAAATGGAGCGTTCACTGTGTAAACATGACCTTTGACCCCCCGGTTTAGCCAATATTCCATCAAGAATGACAGTCGGCGCGGCCCCTCCTCCAACCTGCCGCGCTAACGGGAAGAGTTTCCATTAGGGCCCGTATCAGGCTGAAGCCACGGCGGGTCACGCAAGATGGAGAGGGGCGAGATTGAGGTCTTCCCATATTTCAGAACGCTCCCAATGCCAGAAAGGAGGAGGGGGATGAGGAGGAGGAAGAGGAGGAGGAGCCCTGGACCCTCAAGGACAACTGGATGCTCCTTCTCTGCTTGCCAAAGTTGTGCAAGCCAGGAAATGGAAAAGCCGTAAACTTAAGAATCTCAGTCGTGACCTGGAGTAAGATTCATTAAGATGGTTTAGGTTCCTTAATAGGAATCTGCTTCATATTTAGGGAGGGAAAGAGAGCGAGGAGAAGAAGAAGAAGAAGAAGGAGAATAAGTTCACACTATAAGGAATCGTGTGCATTGTTCAGCTGTGCGGCCAAACAAAACACGTGTTAGAGAACTTCACTTAAGCGGAATTCCCGACCAGATCCTTGGCAGCTCTCTAAAGGTTTTCAGGAATTTCTTTGGCTTCCGCATCACTGATCCCTGCACATTGGCCAGACAAACACAATCCACACAGCAGAACCTGACCCCATCTATGAGCTTAGCACCGCTGCGGCTCTACTCTTATAAACACGGGCAGTATCAGAAATGGCCTTTGTGCGCTGTGTTTTGAAGTAATTATCGGAGCGTTATTTCTGTATCCGCACTCATTCAAGCACACGACGCTGACAGAGCCACACACACACAAACACACACACACACACAGACACACACACACACACACACACACACACACACACACAAACAACCAGATGAACAGCGGACTGCAGTCTCAGGCATGGAGCAGCATTTCAGCAGCTTCCGAGTTCAATTTGCTTTCACACTCACCATCCAAACAGCTCGTATGAACGCAGAGGAGTCGACATAAAGGGCAGAGTGAATGCAGCGGCGTGCTGGGAGGCGGAGCAGGAAGGCAGCTGCTAAGTAACCCAGCAGATTTGGACCCCAAGGTGCCGCTTGATGGAGGCCTGGATTCACCTCATTTTTAGATTACACTGGGAGGTCTTTTTTCTCGCCGTTTTCACTCAGTCTGCTTCCTAACTTGGGAGTGTCGACATACTCTAAAAGGCCTGATCCAGCGCCAAGGCAATTACTTCAATTTACCGCCAATTAAATACATGAGATGAAAATGATGTTAGTGGCGGTTTTAGACCGTAAACACGCGAGGCAACAGATCATCTATTGTTGGGCTTTCACCTCCATAATGGCCGGCTGTCTGTGACTAAGTGGGTGGCTAATGGAACACACATATATGAGCATGAGCTAAGCCTCCAAATGAGCCTGAATAGAAGAGCAAAAGCCGTTAATATGAACTCACTCCTTCCTCCCAAAATGAGTGTTTATGTAATCATCTCACCTGTGTTTAATAAAGAAAGAGCCCATATGTAAAACACTCGCAGCCTGTCAAACTGTCTGCTGCCGCCGCCGCCGCCAAGTGTTTTCATTTCAACTGTAAATTGCACTGGGACTTAAGTGGCGAGGAATGTGTGTATGTGTGTGTGTGTGTGTAAAGCATTGCGATAGAGAAGTTCTACCCTCGAAAACATTCTGCGAGTCTCTCTCAGCCTCCACGGAGAGGCTGAGACGCCATCAAGAGACGAAAAGGAAGTTAAATGAGATCTAAGGAGAGTCAAATGGTGAAACAGTCTCTCTCTCTCTCTCTCTCTCTCGCTCGCTCGGTGGTGATAATTCACCGTGAGGCTTTCACCACTGAGCAGATATATGACTTTGTGTGTCTGAGTCATGGCACCTTTGAAATGTGTTTTCGGGAGCCCCTCAGTCAGCACGGCGGTGACAAACAGACAAGAAGAAGAAAGGGTGAAACCAAAGATCTGTTGGAAAAAGCCAGCGTATCTCATTATCGCGGCCGCAGCTGAGTACAGTAGGTTTTCCGAGCAAAGGAGGATCAGGATGTTGGCAGGACGAGACGCCCGCTGCTCTTTAACAGGATGGAAATCAAGCCATTCAAGTGCCGGGACACTCGGAACCTGCTTTGTCCCGTGTTTTATGCTCCTTTAATGTACAGCCGAAAGAGAGAAAAAGGGACAAGCAGGACAAGGAAGCTGTGTGTGCGAATGTGTGTGTGAGGAGAAAGCTCAGTGTAGGTGTCCGCAGTGGGTGGTGGTTGTGTTTTCTTGCGTGGAGCGTTGCCATGTGTGCGTTTGTACTTGCGAGTGTAACCCATTGTTCTCCTCCGTTTCTCCCAAGCTCCCTCGTCATCGCCGAAGAACGTCGCCGTGTTATTTCAAAGCTGACAAACAGTCCCACTGCCCGACTGTACCGCTGACATTTAGACTGCGGGAGATGTGACGGAGGAGAAAACGCTGCCGTGAGTGGGAGGTCAAAGAAAAGGGAGAAGGGAAACTAAGGAAACTAGAGTTCTACTGTATGTAACCTCGTTCTGTGTGTAATTAAGAACATAACCCTGCAGTCTACTGTTAAAAATGTCAAGATAATTATACCATAACCATTCACCGGAGACCTTTTTTACTCATTTAATGCAGTTAATGAATCAAAGCTGGCACGCCCATGCCCTCACCCTCATGTCATTACTTCATACCTCTTTGATCGTAATTATCTGCTGCTCCGTGTTCCCGTTGCCAACATGGCGACATCCTGTAAGGCCAACGTGTAGCCGCAGCAACACCTGGTCTAATGAAGGGAAGTGGTACAGGTGGTCACGGTCCACAGCAGCGGCGGGAGAGAGAGCAGCCCAGCGTGAAGCCACACCGGGGAGAGATGGGGAACGGAGCCGGAGCGGAGCGGGTCAGCGAGGCGGAGTGTGAAAGGGCAGAGAGGAGAAGTTTGGCAAAATAACTTTGGGAAGATGGGAAATCTCAAACAAGGTGGAGAGAAGCCAGGGCGGCGGCGGCGGCGGTGAGGTCAGCAGATAAAAGAGCCCTGGGTGACAACAATGGATGCGGCTCTATAATGAGGAGGGATGAGGGCAAACGGGGAGGTGAGAGCGGAAATGTCACGGCGCAGCGTGCAGGCGTTACGCCGGGTCATAGCAGGTCTGCTCACTCGGCAGGTTGTGTGTGCTAGAGTCAGCAGTGACACACACACACAGGCTCTCACACACACTGGCACACACAAACACACGCTCCCACACGTAAACAAGCAGACGCAATCTGTCTCCCCCAAAAACCACAGGCGGCTGTCGGGAAGCACTCAGCAGTACGGAGGGAGCCGGATAGATCGCAGCAGGTACGCGTCTACGCTCCTTTTCCTTCGACCCGCTGTAATTTCCGCGGTGTTCCCGGCTGGAGGGAAAGGAGAAGACATTAATTTTGAGGAATTACACCCCCTGAAAAAAAAATTAAAGATGGTAATTAAGACGGAGCAATGTTAAAAAGATTGAGACAAAGCGTTTCTTTTTCAAACAATAACACACCGCCTCTGTTCCCGAGCTAAAATTAGGCCTGCGGACTGACAGCGAGAACAAATGAGACGTTGGGGGGGAAGCGGTTGGGGTTCGTGTGCGGATGGTGAGGATGTTAATCATCTCCACCGCTGGTTTACAAGAACCCAGCATGCTCTGTCTGCCAACGCTCCCATACCGTTTATTTACCCGGAGTCATCAACATTCTCCTTCTGCGGCATATAAACGCAAACACACGCACACACACACACACATACACACAGGCACATAGACAGAGAGAGAGAGAGAGAGAGAGAGAGAGAAAGAGAGAGAGACCAGAGGAGATGCTAATAGATCACGTGGAAAAGAAACGCTTGTTAATGATGGGGGATTTTCGTGGGAAATAGTGTGTGTGACCATCGCGTCTACCTCAACCTTCCTCCCCACCCCACACACACACACCCGCATCCCCCCCGTCTCCCTGGCTTTGTTGCTGGGAGGAATCCGGCCTTGAAACGTACCTGTGAGTCGTCTGAGGGGAGGCGAGATGACGTAGGTGCATCCGCTCTCCGTCTCGAATCGTCTCTACCTTCATCAGCCCGGAGAATCAGAGCAGTTCTTCTCCTTTTCTTTTCTTTTTTTTATTGTTAGGTTAATTAACTAAGTGGTGTCTCCGGGGGGGGGCTGTCTGTGCCCCCGCTAAGTGCCAAAAATCCATCAAGCCACCCAAGTGTCTCAGACGTTGTAACTTTGGGGAGAGCGCCCCTGGTCACACTATGATAATTGCAAAACCAACAGGGGGGGAGAGAACATGAACACACCGCTACAATTACAAACTAAACCGGAGCGTTACTTTTCCCTGAGCTCTTGTTTTCCCCGATCCACACGCTCGCTCGCCCGCACGCACGCTCCCACGCTCACCCGCCCTCTCTAATCCGAGTGATTTCAACGCCGCAATTTATTTCAACTCTTTTCTCCTCCTCCACTTTTCCAACTTCTTGCCTCTCTCCTCCCCTGGCTCGGCAACAACTGTCTCCAAACTCCAGCAATCTTTCTCATTTATTCCGGCTTATTCTCCTTCCACACCTCACGCTGTTCTCTCCGCTACTCCAAATTCTTCAATTTGCCCCGCTGGGCCTTGGCAAGTAGTCGGCAGCGGTCCTCCTCCAACCCAAACTTCGATTGGCCCACTTGAAGCTCTCACTCTGGGGTCATTTATTTCTTTCCTTCCCTGGCATGTAGCGAGTTGCATTCTTCCAAATGCAGTAACGTGGCAATAGAAATCATTTTGGAAGTGACCCAGACTCTTCCCTTTTCCGTCTCTCTGCCCCGACAAACACCAACAGAGAGGGAAGAGAAGTGAAACAGGGCACTCGGAACATTTACATTACTTGGTTGTGGTGTTTACATGACATTTGGAACTATTTTAGTGCCGCAAAGTGATACTTCAGTGGATTTTAGGGTTTGTTTCTGGGTTATTTATGTCTAAGCTAAAACGCTGACATCATTTTATTTGTACTTTGTTTCATTCTGGAGATATTCGCCGTTCACTTATGGGTCTGCAATCCTTCCAATGGGCCCCTGTAGATCCATGTGCCGTTACTTCAACAGAGTAAAGACAGAAGTGACACGCACCACCATAAAAGCTTGTTAAATCTATTTCCTTTGGTCATTATATCGTTTTTAGAATGCCAGTTTTAACATGCATGTAAATACACATGACGGTGAAGTGAAACACCAATTCAAACCCGCACACACACCATGGAAAGGAAAAACACCTCCGGCGTTTCCTCTGAAAGTGCCATTTTGCACAGCGTGAGGCAAACGTCCCCATGGAGAAGCGCTGAGGTTCTCCTGCCTGTTCTCCTTCCAGCTCAGCTCACATACCGTTAAGCGAAGGCCATTAGCCCTCATTCACTTCCTCTGACCTGGGAATTACACTGGGATAGCGATGCCTTCACCTGCTCCACTGACTCCCTTGGCTCAATCCAGATAATTGATTCCGATGGCCGGTGGCTTCAGTCGGGGTAATGATGGGAAGACGGCGGGCGGTCACAGAGAGCAGCCTCATTGTTTTGCCGTGCGGCGTTTGGACATTTCACTATAATGCGGCCGCAATTTGGCCACGCCCCAATTTGTTATGGCAGTCATACCTCTCTAGTAATGAATGGAGAGACATTTGACCTTCACTCACTATCAATTCTATCTCCAATCTGACAAACAGGCACACGTATCTCATGACAGCATCAGCAGGTGCGTCTCGGTCTGTTTCAGAGCTAAGAATAAGTCCTTTTATTATAGTTATTAGCCCCATTATTAAGTCCTATTAATAAGTTGAAGTCCTATTATTATTACAGACGTTTCAAGGTAAAATGTCAAAGCGTTTAGCGGCTTTTCAACGTGTTAAGCACTGGGATCCGTCAGGTTTTGAGGGCAGCGCCGTTGCCTCACGGGTTTCAAAGCCTCGTGTCTACGTATGACATCATGTCTGTACACTGCCTACTGTTACCAGCAGTTAGGATGGTTCAAACACAATGGGCGGATCGATGGAATAAAATGTACTGTTAGACAAAGACAAATGCTTTCTAGCCTTGTTTGGACTTGGTGGAGGCATGCCGTCCTGAGTGCCCTCAAGCTGAAACATAAGAACACTTAAAGTCTTTAGTTGCCATTGGTTCCTCATGAGTTTCTTCATTGTTATCTGATATCCAGGAGTACAGATTGAGGGTGGAGCCCATGGTGGTCAAGCCTGCTCTGATATTATCTCGATCTCCCTCTCCCTCTTTCTTTCTCTCTCTCTCTCTCTCTCTCTCTCACACACAAAAGGCACTCAGCCATCCAAAGCAGAGACTCAATTATTGCCCAGTTAAAGTGCCAGTCTGCATTTCACACACGGACACCCACAATTACATTAGACGGGGGATCCTGGGCAGTTTGGAAAGAATGGGTCCTCCGCTCTATATTAAGCTGACATAGCTAATGGCGGGAGATGACGGTGGTCTATATCGAGGGGGGGGCCGTGATTAAAAATATACCAAAACACATGATCAGGCCCCGAGTCGCTCCCAGAACGAGCCGCCCTGCGTCTATTCTGAGGGCCTAAAACCAAAACAGACTCTCTAAAATAACTGGCTATTTATGCCCGGTTCCAGTTGTAATGAAAAACATAATGGCTCCGGTCGCGACGGCGTGGAAGCTCTTGAGGGTTTTTGTGTTTTTCTTTCCCTCTGAAGTCTCGCTGCATTTCGAAACAGTCCTACTCGCAAGATCTAATTATCACAACAATGGCTTATACGTTAAGCGTTATTACCTTTTTTTCCACCCGTTCCGCGGTATCATTTAGCACGCCGAGCAAAACCAGAGACATTCTCTTGTTTATGCGTTTTCTTTCTTCCGTGAGACGTTTTAGTTTTATATTTCGGCGCCGTTTGCTGCGGTCTCTCTCTCACAGATAAGCAATAAACACAGACGAAAGTATTACATGTGAAAACAATCAAACGGCACTTTCAACTGGCTACAAGAACAACTATCGCACTTCCTCCCAAACCCCAGCGCGTCCCGCTTGTGTGTAAAATGTATTTCCTGTCATGAGAAGCTACCAAACGTGGTTAGACAGATACATTTTCCTTATGTAACATGCATAAATCCATGACATCATTTGCATACAAACTGAATTAGAAGGGGTAGAATCTGTGCTGCTAACGTTCCCTCAGCAGGCGTGTGGTTAGACTGATGGCACTGGATGAAAAGGGACTACGAGTGTGTGTATGTCTGTGTGTGTGTGTTGTAGAGTCTGATTAATTCAGAGGGAGCTCAGTGTTCGCTTATGACCCGAGTGAAAAGCCGTCATATAATTGATCTGGCCGCCAGAAAGGGAAAGACAGACTGGAACAGGAACCATCTGGGCCGGCCAGGACCGAGGGCAGAAAGTCCTGGAAGATAAACTTTGCTTCTCCGGAGGTCCATAAGCTGCAGGACCGCACCGCGTTATGGCCCTAACTCACTTATTATTTAATGAGCTGCTGAGTAACTTGGGCACATAACATTTTATTTGATAGTTTTGCACGGTTTCCGTCGTGGATTTCGGCGATCAAGATGTCATCGAAGAATAGTTAACGATGTGTGTGTGACCCCCGACCGCCGACGACACAAAAGTTAACTTCGGCAAACTCTCTCTCGCTCAGAACTAGGGAAACAAACACTGCCAAGCACAGAAACATTCTACATATATAAACCAACCACCAAGTGCACATAAAAACACAGCCACACACAGTAAATCACAGTCCAAATGAGATGGAGAGACGGAGACGGAGAAGGAGAAGGACGTATCAAAGGTCTGCATGCAGCCGCCGCAATGATCGAAGACTCAAATGACTCAACACGAGTGGGCATTGGGATTTTTTTTTAACGGGCCGGTTTGCCAGGAAAGGCTTTGGCAGGGGTTTGCTGGTTGACTGTGGCCCACTCTGGTCCAAGTGTCTAATCAGTCACCCCAAACGAGAACGGTAATGTGATGCAGAAGAATGAGTCCAGGTCCTCAGAGTCGAGTCCCAGGAGAGCTGGAAGAGAAACTAGCTGCCTTGGCTGGAGACACGTGGAGCCTTAAAAATAAGCAGTCACCCCCCCGCACACACAAGGAGATTTGCTCAGCACGGCTACTTAGGCGCCTGACAACAATAACAAAATGTCCTGATGTATACACACACACTAAATAACCATATTTGCCTCTGAAAACGCTCTGACAAAATCAATATTACTCTCCTGTTAATCATGCTGATGCAAGGCGTCTTGGGGGTGGAAAAAGGGCTACGGCACTTGCAAACAAACACACACACACACACGCACACTGGATCAGATAGGACACAGCCAGGTTATTCCTATAAGTAGCCACTCATGTGCGTCTGGGTCCTTTAGGATTTAATTGAAATTGAAACTATTTTGACAAAATGGAGTGATGCCACTACACAGACACTCCTGAGGCCGACATCTGTCAGAACTCCTCAAAGAAGCAGGAAGAAATCAGTCCGTCTTTGATCTTGAGCTGCTGTGTGTGTGTGTGTGTGTATAAGCTTGCTCGTGCTGAAGTGTGCTTTCCTCTACATTTCTGTACGCGGTTCGAGTCGAGCCTCGGCCTGTTTCTCTCTCCCCTCTCTCTTCCTTCTCTCTCCCTCCCGCTCCGTTCCTCTCCAGACTCTTCATTAGATTGTGTGTGTGGGTACTAATGAGTGATACCAAAAACCTGCCGGGGGGCTCAGCTTCACCCCTCTACCCGGCCCAGGGTGGCCCGGGGAGAGCATCACCTCTCAGCTCCTCTGTCTGTGTTGGCTCCGTGCCTGGTTTTGCCGACGGTGTTAAGGAACATTAATGAGCCTGAGCTCTTTTCACGGAGCCTGCGACAGCGAGGGTGCGTGTGTGTGTGTGTGTGTGTGTGTGTGTGTGTGTGTGTGTGTGTGTGTGTGTGTGTGTGTGTGTGTGTGTGTGCGAGAGAATGTGTGATAAGACTGATGAGTCCTTTTGGCTGCTCCCTGCTCCCCTCCACCTGGAGCCCCTATCCAAGAATCTATTCATTTCAATCATGCGAGTAGCCCGGCAAGATTGCTTGATTGCTGGCGAAGCGGCCACAGAGGCACTCACACACACACACACACACATACACACACACACACAGACGCACTCACAAATTTCCCTATCGCTTCTGTTTCACACTCACAATTGTAATCCTGGCACACTTGTAATTTCGCCTCTATAGTTTAGCCTCAAGAGAGAGAAACTAATTTCAGGAGTGAAAGGGGGATTATCTGATGCAAGAGAAATCTCCCCACCTACAGACAAAGATATTGATGTAGCATTTTCATGTGAACAAAAAGTGTCTGAAAGCCGGCTTCAGCTTGGGTGGCACACTCTCAACCAAGAAGCAGGAGTCTGGCGAACGACCAGCAATTACTGCTTATCAGCACCGGCGACCGACTTCACAATGACAGGGGAACGCCGAGCTGATGGTCCAGAAAGAAACAAAACAAACAGAAGTGACTGCACACGGCGTAATCAGCCGCTCTTCACTTTTGCTTTTTTTTGTGAATTTGTTAGAATCCAAGTGACAAACCTGCCGTAAACATATAAATAGGAAGCGAGGCGGTCGCGGCGATTGTGACGTGGCGGCCATTAGAGGGTGTGAGTGTGCACACGTCAAAGAGGGAGTGTGACAGAGGAGTGTTATTATATTTACACAGGTGCTGTGGCAGGGATACACTCGGCCGTTTCTTCTGGGGTTTGACTCCAACCGCCGTGACGAATCTCCAACCCACTTCCTCCCTGCCTCACTGCATTATTATTACCAGTGCGGGGCAAAGGGACACTGTCATATTAACCTACCAACCTACAGAACCCTTTTCACAGAAGCGTGGGCACACACTCACACACAAGCACACAAACCCTCTCTGCTCAACTGCTAAACAAGCCAGAGGAAACCATGGAGACACCCACAGAAGATGAGAGAGCATCCACGTTTGTAGCCAGCTGGTTAAAGCCCAGGAGACAGTAAATTAACTTAATCTGATTAGAATTTGAAAAGCAGCAAAGTAAACGCACGTAATGCATCCAATTAACAGAAGAGAGGGCAATAAATACTGAGCTAACAGCAGTCGCTACCTCTGCCTGGGAAACAGTTCCAGCAAACTATGCTTTGAGGCGGTTTGTGCCACTTTGGGATCATTTGTCTCGGGCGCAGAGAGGTGGTTTGTGATCTACGACGGGATAAAAGCATCTGGACGCGTGTGCCATATTGTAAACAGGTGATGAACGCATTACCTTAAATGCTAAAGCCTGATTGAACAAAGAGGGAAACGTGGCGAGTAACAGTGGGAGAGAGAAAGAGAGAGAGAAAGAGAGAGAGAGCCGGACAGTAATTGGACCAGATGTCTTGAGAGTCTTATCTTATGTAAGAGGACAGAGATGTGAAGTAAGGAGCAAACAGCGGAGGCCCGTGAGCTTTCTCTCTATTACAGCGCTGAGGCCTGGAGCTTCTTACAGCCCGAGCCACGCACAACTTCAAAGATACTTTGTTGTGGCTGTTAATGGTGCCGATGACAGCGCGGCGGATCTCTGTGCCAGGTGAGACGGTCCGAGCCGTAAAAAAAAAATTAATTATTAATCAACCTTGCTCACCGGGGGAGGACGACTGGCGCTGTTCAGGAGACGCAGTAAGAAAAAATGGAACTCGGGGAATAACTGCCATCTTTAACATTTGGCAGGAGCCGAGCTCACCAGTGTTTCTGTAACTAAGCACTCGCTCCCTCAGGGCTGCACAATTAAAGGCTCGCTCAGTCAGAGTCATCAATTACCAAAAAATAGACGAGAGGAAAATCATTTCATTACGAGACGGAGGCCCGGCTGCTTAGGAGGCGGAGATGAACGCTTATCCATCGGCTACGAGTTCCTTTGATGACTTATTTACTCACTATTATCCCGACAGCGCCGCTTTTATTGTAACTCTTCGTGCAGCGTGCGCACAAGTGGAAAAACTCTGTCAGCGCTGTTCCCGTGTTACAACAACGTTAACGCTTCGTGGCGCAGGACATATCTCAGGCCTGCAAAAGCTCACTCTCAGGCATCTTCTCTGCTGTTTATTGCGTTAGTTTAGACTCGGGGATCGAGTTTCCTTGGCTGCTGCACGGAGCCAGGGGAGAGTGTGGCTGCTTTTCAAATGAAACCGACGGAACCCGGCGAAGCTATTTATATGAAGCAAGCAGATAATTGCTGAAAAGGTTAGAACAGCCACAGCAAAGAGTGAGCTGAGTGCTGATGTCTATACAACATGTCTGGCCATCACAATGACGATGTCGCCCGGTAAGGACACGGGAAGAAAAACACAAAGAGGAGCCGCTGCTGCCACAATATTTATATTGTCTGACAAGAGGGTTGGCTGGTGAGGATGAGGTACCTGGAGGAGGGAGCCATTAAACATCAATACGGCTTTATCAATGCTTCAGGAATAAAACAAAAAAAGTTATTTGCCTCGACGTTTTCAACTTTTTTCATCAGATATATCACTCCGGTGGACTTGTTCGCCCTTCAATGCCTCCATATGCCTCAGATGAGCGGTGGGTCCATGTGCTTCAGACTGCCCACACTCAAAGGTGGGCACAAAAGCCTGTGGAGTGTGTGAGTTTTAGTAATCTGGACACCATTAATCATATAAACAGGGCGAAGGGCAGAGAGAAATTAGAGCTCTACCTGCTTTCACACCTCAACACACTTCACCAATAGCTGCATGGACCGGCCTTTAGCCTGGCTGCAGGGCACTCACATCTATTCATTCATATCATTTTAATATTTATAACTGTTAGACAGTTATGGCTTATTTCAAAGTGAGAAGAGCAGTGGCCTTTAGTTCTGATCTGTAATTACCACTGCGATGTCTGTAGATATAAATCTTAGTAAATCACCAAACGTCACCAATTTCTGAGTTTATAATGAGCCATCAAGCTGAAGACTAAGCGTGCTCACTACAAACACTAACGCGGGAGGAAAGAACACACCAACCACAGTGATTTTTCACAACCTGGCAACACAAACATGGTTCTTATTAGCGGCTGATTTCTGATGTGCCGTAAATAATTTATTACCCCCGAGTCACAACGCAGAAGCCATTTATAAAGTATGCATTGTTAAATGTGGTCCCAAACCCAACAGCCTGGCAGCCCACATGAAGCAGAGAGCAACCACACCACCAAATCAGAACCAACACATGCCACATGTAGAGAAATCCCACAAAGGGCCAAAAGTAAAAATCCATCCTATTACCCACAACTACAATTAATGTAAAGTGACAAGCACCAACACAATGCTTGAGGTGGTACAATTTAACTATCATGTAAAAGACACAACATACACTAACATCCTATAATCAGGATGAAACAACGACACCGTCAGCACTCAGCTGCCCAGAGGGAGGAGGAGAGACATATCTGAAGTGATATCACAACAAACACACACCACCATGATGAAAAAGGAAACTTTTGACACTGATTTTGTCATTATTAAGGGTTTTTTTGCACCTGAACTTCCTCACGTGCTGCACACACACACACACACGTGAGATGCACTTCTACAGCAGAACGATTCAACGATCGCTGCGACGAGAAGCTTTGTTGTTTTGTCTGTCAATCTCCACTGTTTGTTAGGCCATAAAACAAACAGCCATTTAAATTAATGTCACTTTAATAGGCATATCCATGACACATTCGCCGCATTGGCACAAATACACACCCTACCAGTTGGGTAGGTGATTGTTTTGATTATGCATACACACATTCACTCACTCACACACTCACTCACGCGTTCATTTCCCCCGAGCTTCCTCAGCAAACTCATTCAGTCAGTCAGCTCGCCTCGTCCCCCTCGAGTCCCACTTTGCCGTCTGCACTCAGTGAGCAGGAAAAAGCAGGCTGCTCCCTCGGAGGCTTATCACACGAGGACGATGTATCATTATATGGCAGAGGTCGATAGATGCATAACAACCTGCCAAACCTCAAGATTGGCAACGTGAGTCAAGCACAAACACTCCTCCGTTGCAGATGTGTGTGTTTGCCCAAGTCTCCATCAACACCATGTGGGAGGTGTGTATGGTTGCATTCTTGTGATTATGTGTGTGTGTGTATCACACTGTTCTAAGCAGGGAAAATCTTGGAAGTGTCCATCTGATTGGCGCCATGAGATGAGGGGCGCTGGCCAAGACTCCGGCTCCAAGGCAACACGGTGGCGCGGATTGATGGAGGATGACAGCGGCCTACATCAGATGTTTAGAAGCAAATCAAGCCGTCAAGAATGGAATCCAGCGAGGAGATATCACATCACAAACGAAAACTCCTTCCTGTCTTCCCCCCCAACCCCCCATTTTCCTTCCCACAGAAGTGAACATGCGAGTGAACAAGCGGGTGAAAGGAGAGGGTGAAGCCTGGTCTGAGCCTGTGAATGTCACAGTCACTCATCGCAGCCTCCCCTCTAAGTGATGCAGACAGAGAGCCATTCTGATTGCCCCACCAGTCAAGCCAAGGGGTGAAAAACATTTACATGCAAATACAAATGACCCACTAGCCAATGCGAGCGTGCACACTACGGTATTCTAAACGCACAGCAACCGCACAAAACTCGGCACAGAGGACTTGCCAATCAACGGCTCTATTGAAGCAGCAGCCAGGCTTTAGAAGTAGCCGTTATGTGTGCGGTATATCAATTATTTTTTGCTTTTGTGGCTTATTGGCTCGTGACGGCTATTGTCACCACTTTCCCCATCAAGCAAAATTACCGATAATGAATTCAGACAGGGACATAATGTATCGCATTAATTCTACATCGCTTAACATTCCTCTCCTTCCAATTTACAAAAACGCCGAGCATCTTGACAGTCCGTCCTGATATAATGTATTTTCCGTCTACGTTCAGCAATCCATAAACCATCATGAGTGTCTCTCTGGAGTGGTTAGTATCAGGGGACAGATTGCGTGTGGACTGGGCTGGCGTCGCGGGTCTCCGGGGGTCTTGGACGAGGGGGAGACCCTGGCTCGGTTCCTGGCTGTCACCCACGGCTGGGATACTTGGACTGGGAGCCGGCCTGCTGTCACCAGACCTGTTGCCTCCAGATGGGCCCTGGGTCTGACTCTGTGATTGCCGCCCTCAGAGAACACACTCGCCGCCCTTGCCCCCCTCGCCCTCACCTCCTACGCTCCTTGTTTCGTCTCATAAGTACATCAAACTTGACCTTCTCGTCTCTCCTCATTCTTTTGCCCACACCACACTTATCGAAAAAATGCCCAAATCGCTTTTCTTTTGTTCTTAACCTTGACATTCATCCGTGGTTTCATGTGACGCTTTCATCTCGACTCTGACTCATTGGCTCCAGTTTCTTGGCTGAAATCCCCTTTGTGTATGGGGCATGTGTGTATGTGTGTGTGTATGTGTGTGTGTGTGTGTGCTTGTACACATGCCTGGGTGATGAGCAGACGCACAGCACAGCAAGACCCCTTTGATTCCACATAGCAGAGACTCACAGTGCGGCTGTACATTAATTGGTGCTTCAGAACCGTTAATTTAGCTCAGTACAGTGAAGGACCCACTTTCCTTCCACAGAAACGGCACAAGCATCCCCTCAAGACTCTCCCGGTCTGTCCCCGTCCCTGCCCGTGGCTTTCCTTCTGCTCGGCACCTCCCTGCTCCTCTTCTCCATCTCCAATTACCTTATACTTAAGCTTCAACCCGTGAACCATCCAGACCTTGTCACTGCCTTCTAATATCTCGATTACTCTCTTTTTTCACTCCACCACGCCGCTGCAGAGTGAAGAGAGACAGCAGGTCACAGTCGCCTCTCTGTCCCTCCGCCCTCTCCGCCCTCTCCGCTGCTGCCCGGACCCAAAGCGCAGCCGGCCAAGTTTTCTTTGTGGGTTTTTTTTCAGCATGACTGAATCCATCGAGTCACTGAACGCATTAAGCTGTTAATTACCTCAAAAGCACAAAACAAGCGGTGGTTTGGCAGCAAGACAAAACTGACTTTCTCCTCTTCCAGATTCAAAAATGTATCCCGCGACACCGACGAGTCGAGAGCAAAAGCCAATCAGCAACAGCAGAGCCCGAAACAGCAACTAGTAAACAATTCCATCAAGGGCAGGATGAGACAACGCCGACGAGAACATTCTCATTTTATTTTTGCAGCTTCTCCGAGACCATAAAACGACAGGATAGAGCCATTTGGGCTGGAAGTTCCCCTAAGAAATGATTTAGCTATAAAACAGCAGCGGGATAAAAACAGCCGAGCCCACGGGGCATCGTTTCTCCAGATCCATGCTGTGCTGATGCGGGAAATGATTCAGGATGTGTGTGACCGGCATCCTCACCAAAATAGCCATCTTCCCCCAGACTTAAACTGTGGCCTATTTGTTATCTGTTTAGTGATTACAGAAACCTGCCCTCAGGAACCCGGTGCAGGGGGCACAAGAGTGTGTGTGTGAGAATGCTATCATAGCACAACTGTCACAGTCTAAATGGGATTGCAGTGTCGCTATCTGGCACTGGATTTTCCATGCCAGGCTTGGTGCTTATGCCGAGTGTGTGTGTGTGTGTGTGTGTGTGTGTCAATGTGTCAGTGTGTATTCATGTATTCCTACAATATAGGTGGTATATGGGTCTCGGCTGTCCTCCTCCTTCCTGGCTGTGGCCCCTCATTAGTCTCTTCTCTTGTTAACAAACTGGGGCTCTGGCGACATAGAGACTCCATAGGCGAGTGTGAGAAAGACAGAGTTGCGGAGTGTGTGCGAGTGTCTGTCTCCGAGTGTGTGTGTGTGTGTGTGTGTGTGTGTGTGAAAGACAGAGAGAGAATAAGAAGGGAGAAAGCAATGTGAACACAGCTTAATGACAAGCAAACAGGCCATGAAAAACATTCCGCTCACACACACAAACACAAACACACACACACACTGTTTATTCACATCCAGGAAGTAAACCTTCATGTCCTTCTCCATCATGTCTGCCTGCCTTTTCATCCAGATTCCCACAATATCACTTGTGAGCCGCTGCCAACAGAATGGAATTTATACTCATGGAAATGTCTCTTTTCAGCGCTCCGGCGAATGGAAGGACACCCTATACTTACTGTATACAGATATGGGAAGGACACACACACAATCCTATGCCAACCAGGAAACATGCGGCCATATTCCGCCTTTGGAAGTACAATAAGCAGATATGGAATGCCAGTTGAACCATTGGGAACCATCTTCAATCTACAGCCACTTGTCCTTTGGCGACGGCAGCTGCACGCTTTGTTCCCGTCGTACTGCAGCACCTCAGGCTCACACAACATGATACTGCTGCAAGTTCTGCGAGATATTCTGTCACCGCTAAAGGCCATAGAAAAAAAGGAAAAAAAAAATTGAAATCATAGACCGAGGCGAGACTCGCCCTGTGGCCACCAATGAGGGCACCCATGGGAGAGAGCGTTCAAAGCAAAATGAAGGTGTGATTCATATCGACTACATCAAGAATCTTCCTTTGAACCCTTTTATCTCGGCCTGGCTACTTTGTCAGTGCATGTAAGCTTCGCTGAAGGACAGAGACGGAGTGAAAGAACGACAGGACTGACAAACAAGTGATGAGAAGATAAAAGCCAGCCAGCAAATGATGAGGGAGCAGCGCGGTGCCATTAAGGCTCTGTCCTCCGCAGCCTGATGCCTCTGAAAGCTCTCTCCAGGTGTGAAAACGCTCCTGTTAGAGGAGCCAGAAAATGTCCCTCTGCTCATGCGCAGAATATTCTAATAACTTCCTCTATGTAGTTTGCAAATGTATGGTTGACCTCTATGTAGTTTGCAAATGTATGGTTGACAACGCCGCTGTTGTTGCGTAACAGGCAGAGCGTGTATCCCATGACAATATGATGTCAGGGCAGCTGACAGCTTCCAGGTTCTCTGCCCACACCGACACCACGAGCTGGCGTCTTCAACAGGCGATTGATCCACTCCGCAGAGCGTTCTCTCCAAAAGCTCAGTTTTTGGGGGGTTGCAAATGCAGTTAGAGGGTCTAAATGGGGGAGGTGGACCCACTGAGGTCACCCTTATTGCATTTTAATGGGGGGCTGAATGATCCTTGACCCTTCACTGGGCTGTGGTAGCACCTAGTCCGAGATCAAACCGCCAAGCATGACGAATGGCTGGCAGGCATCTGGCCCCTCAAGAATGAATGAGTGTGTGTGTGTGTGTGTGTGTGTGTGTGTGTGTGTGTGTGTGTGTGTGTGTGTGTGTGTGTGTGTGTGTGTGTGTGTGTGTGTGTGTGTGTGTGTGTGTGTGTGTGTGTGTGTGTGCGATGGCTACGCAGGTCAGAGACTAACATGTTTATCCTGCTGCTATGGAAACCCCAGCAGTAGCCTTGGGCAAATAACAACAAGTAAAGCTGCTATGTTCAAGACAGAGAAGGAATATGAGAATATGAAGGTGTGTGTGTAAGTACAAGTCTCTCTCTCTCTCTCTCTCTCTCTCTCTCTCTCTCTCTCTCTCTCTCTCTCTCTCTCTCTCTCTCTCTCTCTCTCTCTCTCTCTCTCTCTCTCTCTCTCTCTCTCTCTCTCTCTCTCTCTCTCTCTCTCTCTCTCTCTCTCTCTCTCTCTCTCTCTCTCTCTCTCTCTCTCTCTCTCTCTCTCTCTCTCTCTCTCTCTCTCTCTCTCTCTCTCTCATCAGGCCCTCCTTTTCACCTTCTCTTTCTCCCGGCTCCACATGCTAAGTGGGAACATTGTTCCGGTCAATTTGTCCCATTCAGGGTCCCAGTGGGCAGTGTCCCTGCCTTGACAGCTCGCAGACAGAGACCACACTGCCTGAGAGGCCTTGACATCAAGGTCCAGAGAAAAGAGAGAGATAGGGGGGAGGGAGGAGAGCAAAAGCTGAGGAGAGAAACGGGAGAAGAAAAGTATGGAGGGGAGCAGCAGTGCGGAGAGAGCAAGTAGGGAAACAATGCTGAAGAGAAAAAGGGTTAAGACAGAGAAAGTCTATAAGTCAGGCTTCTCTGCAGCGACAATACAGCTCCTTTAGGTGGCTGTAAAACCAGGGAAACACACACTCTTTAGAATGGACGCTGCAGGGGATCAATAGGAAACACACATGGTCTCACAAACATATCTGGTGCAAGGTTTCATAGCTTAAGAGTCGTTAAAAGGAAACCCAAGCTAAGGGGACAATGTCTTTAGTGTACAGCTGTGGACAAGGAACCACGTTAATTGCAGTCTTAAGTGTAGACACACAGTAGTGCGGGGAGGCAGGGAGGGTAAAGGGGGAATGGGGGGTCGTTGTTCTGGCCTAGATCGCATTCCCAGTCCTGCTCACACCTCTCCGTTAATTTACAAACCATATTTGAAAAATTGGGAAAAACACTTGCATGCCTGAATCCATACAGCAAATGAGGCTTTGACTGGCCGATCTGGGAAAGTTATTGCCGCACCAGGACCACAGGTGACGGACCCCCTGGACCCGCCCACTCCAACCCCTCCCCAGCTGGGGTGTAAGGGGGAGGTGGGGACGAGGGGATTAGGTCCCTCTGTGTAACAGCACCTGTTATTTCACCCAACACAGGACACAACACTTGCTCCGAAAGCAAAGAGTGCCGAGCGGCTGTTGGTGACAAAAAGCAGGCAGAAAACAGGGCGCCCATTCAAGCGTGGCTGGACTGAGCTGAATCACACTTGTACACGGGCACAGACGGCCTGAATCGCAAAACACTCGCACACAAAAGCCATACAAGGCAGGAAGGCAAACAGACGCGTTGTGATTTAACAGTGTCGCTTATGACTTGGGGCCTTTCACACACACACACACACACACACACACACGTACGCCGCCCATGTCATACTCATGCTTTGACCCAAACACACACACAAATCCTGCAAATGACTAGACAATTCAGACTGCATGGATCTGTCAGGGGTGTGTGTGTTTGTGTGTCTGTGTGTGTGAAGGATTCAGCAGATTCCCACAAATTAAGTTACTTTATAATACAACACTGGGCACTTCTAGCAAAGGATTAGCTGAGCTCCAGTGAGCAGTTTGTTAAGCTGTGAGGGGGGGAAAGCACTGGGGAAGGAAGGGAAAACATCGCCAAAAACTGACATCAGCATTGGGACCTCAGAACGCCACAAACCCCCGCCTGCTTTCCCCTGCGCGTACATTTAGCCTTGTTATCTCGCTCTCCATTGACACAGAATTCTGCTTCTATATTAAGGCTTTTTTTGTGTGTGTGTCCCCGGCTGGTAACTATGGCTTTGTTCCATCGGGGCTTCTCCTCTAATCACGGTGTTACGCTGTTCCTTCCATTCCCTTTTCCTTATGTTTGCCTTACATAATTCTCAGCTCACTCTTGCACCCTAATGAATCATTTCACTGGCAAGAGCAATACTTCCAACAAGCCGGTTATTTATACACCTACTGAGAAAACATTTATGCCCCTCCTCCCTCCCCTACCTGCATAAGAAGAAGTGAGAAAGTTGAGAGTTGACTAAGAGGCTTCACAAATGGCGTATATGTTGCAGTGTGTGTTACAAGTATCCATGCTTTTCTGCAGTCTTGGTTTCGGGTCTTGTGCTTTGACTCGAACACGCCGCCGTGTCCTTGGCTTTTAAAGCAAATTAAAATGATTCGCCGTACAAATTGATCATAGAGTGCATCAGACAGGCGCTTTTCCTTTTGCCGGCTCTAAGTTTGTTCCCTCTGATAGAAGGTCTCCTGTAATTGCCGGTGGTGGCATGATGGGGCCCATGAGCGGGTGTCAGCACATGAGAGAAAAGGTCAGCACTCCTCTTCTGTCGAGCTGAAGAGGCAGCAACAAACACACACACACACACAGACGCAGTATCTACTTGAAGATCATCCCTCCTTTCATCCCCCTCAAGTTTAATCTCTGATTCATCCCTTTCTTCTGATTTTCCCACCACCCACTGATTCCTCCCGCCTCATCTTTGCCGGAGAAGGCGACGCACGCATGCAGGCACGAAGCGACATCTGGAGGAGCATCTGAGCGGCAGGGACCGACGCTCAGGCAGCAACCCCTGAGTCCAGGTTGTCGGCATGGGTGACAACCTGGAATTAAAGAACGTCTCTCCCTTCGAGTCTGACTGACAGAGGAGGCTGAGGGAAAGATAAGTGGAGGCGGTGGCGTTCCCTGGGCTGAGTCTAACCTTGCATTAGACGTGGAGTGTTGTCTCACTTTCTCTCAATGTGCCTTTCTTAGGCTCCCTCGCTATCTCTCCTCTCACACATAGGGCTCATTATGGGAGTGCTCTGACCCCTTGGGACTTCACTTACTTCTCCCTCGCTTTCCAGTCCACAAACCTCCAAGTTGCACAAAAGGCAGCTGAAAGGCAATTTGAATTTGAAACAGGGGCCACAACAAAAACACGCAGCTCCCCAATGGAGAAACTTTAGAAGACTTGGGGCCAACTACTCCAGAGTTAGCAGCACTGACACACACACACAGACACACATACAACACACACACAAAGAACTCAAATGTGACTCTGACACTATCCAGACAATATGTTTGATGTACAGTAAAGTCAGTAGCTTCAGGTGAAAGACAGAAAGAGACGGGCTCTGAGTTTGGACACGGGTTCACTGGGCAGACATCATACAATACACACTCACACACACACACACAGCAAGAGAGAGAAAGAGAGAGACAGAGACAGAGAAAGAGGGAGAGAGAGAGAGATTTGGACACAGCCTCTGACTTCTAGAGTTCTGCAAATCATTGGATGGACATGAGATTCTGTACTAACGCTTTAAATTTAAATACAATTAAAACAAAAACCCTTAAATGAAGCGAGAAACGCCTCAAATCCCACAGATCACGAAACAATTGGGTGAGGACAGAAACTGCTTAAAGATGGTCGAGTAGCAGAGAGGCATTAGGATGAAGAACAGTTGTGATCATGAACTATGGGAAAACAGAGTCATTATCTCAGTCAATACACAAATGTCAGCCATTTTCAATTTCACGATCCATCTGACTCAAGTCGATATTCAATCAATGGATGGACGGCGAAGCGCCCGATCAGGCTCCGGACAGCTGAGAGAGAGAGAGGGTTTGTTTTGTGCGTAGCTGCAAGCTACGCAGTATAAAAATGGAGAATTATACAATGAGTTGAGCAGCGACGTGATAGATTACAGAACATCTACTTCTTATATATTGATTATTGGCGTTTTAGCTACAATCCCGCTTCATTTCATTTGTCTGATCAGTTGCAACCGAATGTATCCAAAGCATCAGGAGCCTGTGGACCAGAGCGCACCGCCAGTCCAGCAGCGCCAGCACCACCGGTACCAGCACCACCCACACCACACACACACACACACCACAGGACAGACTTACCCTCTGATGATCCGGTAACAAGGTGATGTGTAGAGTCAATTAGAAGCCTTCGAGTCCCGCTGGATACAAGAAAACCAAAACAACAAAAAAATCCGCGACAGATCAGAGGAGCGAGGAGGCTCGTCAAGTGCGCACTGGAGCCCAGGGAGGGGGTTTGGAACCTACTCCGCCCTGTCGCACCTGTCTCTGGCAAAAACTGATCCCGTACGCCGGCCTGACATCCCTAAGACAACTGTCTCAGGGGTTGTGTGTCCGCGCCCCCCCCACCCACCACCACAACCACCAACACCACCCCGCTACTGGTCTCAACACACGCACACACAGACACACACACTGACACGCACACGCACGCACACAAACACACGGCACCACCTGTCCCCCGGTGCAAAACAAGCCCACAAAAGAGCTTCTATGTCGCGCCACGACACATGGCCATTCCCCGTTAGTCTCTGCAGCAATACTCCCTCTCAGATCCGAGATCCCCCAAGTAATTTAGAAAGGAGGAAGCTGTGACTGATGACAAAGAGATCGCAGTAACAAACCCCATCCAGCACTCCGCCGGCACCGAACCAGCTGCGACGTTTGGAAAATTACATCTGCCGCACAGTTTGTTCGCCCAGTTGCTTGATCAATCTCCGATCAGTCCCCGACAATAGTTCGTCTATTCTGCCGCCGCTGCTGCTGCTGCGCACGACTGTTTGTGCTGCTGCTCTGTCATTGCTGCGTCTTCGTCTCCTGGATGTCTCAGTGTTGGGGAAGAAAGAGTGAGACTGTCCCTCCCGCCTGCCTGCCTGCCTGTCTGTCTGTCGGTGCTGTCTGTCTCGCTTATGCGTCCCGGTGGCGAGCGCAGTCTCCGGATCCGGCGCGGGGCAAAGTCCCATTCATCGGTTTGGTGAGAAATATTCCCCCGCTGCTGGAGGAGAAGACACGCAGGAGCGGTTGGCAAAGGTGGGAGGACCGCGGCGTTTGTCTTCTAGCGGTTACACGGGCAAACAGCACTTCCAACGCTGCTCCCTGCTGTCATCCACACGCTCCAAACGCCTGTTAGTGCCAAAACCTGAAGCAGAATTATGCAGCCACTGGAATGGAATTGATTGATGACTAATTGGTTTTAATTTCGAGGCGCCAATTCCCTAAAAACCCCTCTAATGAATGTCGAAGTCACTTAAGTTATTGCCACATAAAGTTCCAAACTCGCTTATATCCGCTAAAATGTCCATGGGAATAAAAGTGAGTAATGATCCAGATGATTGTGCAGGCTTTTCTTTTTTTTTTTTTAGTCACAAGGCCAGAGGTCAAACCGGAGGCGTTTCTTGTGAAAAACTTGGCGTTGTTCTCGTAAATCTTAGTAAATGTTGTACAATGTGTTTCGAAATCACAAAGCTGAGTCAGACTAGTTTAGGGAGTAGACAGCATGATGTCATCACCACTACATCTGCTAAACTACTGACTGGGTTGTTAAGCATCAGGATAATGAGATGACATAATGAGGATGAAAGATGAGCAACACCACCACCTGTCATACACAGGAGTGGTTCTCAACCTGTGTGCTGTGGACCACCAGTAGATACCTGTACTGCCCTCTGGTGGCAAGACAGATTATTAGACAATTTTAACCTTTTTCTTTTTCAGCGTCTGGTGCCTCAGATGTGGCACTTGGTTCAAAACGCTTCAAGCACGAGCCTTGGATTGAACAATAACACACTGATTGAAAGATTCGACAAGCTTTCAATCTGCTGGGTTGAATAGTTCCTAGCTTCTTTTCATTCCTGAACATTTTATAGCCCAAATTCCCATCTTTTCTTATTTAATTCTAACACGCTTTACTTCATCTCCTTTCCATTTCTTCCAATTTCTAAGAACCCTATTTACCACGACTGCATAAACTACCTCAGAAAGCAACAGTCAGCGTATAACCCCCCATTTTTAAGCTCTTACTGTGTTTGCATTATTTCATTAAACGAATGCACCAGAGGAACAATTTAGTCTCATTATATCTCAGTAAGCAGCCACAAACAGAATAGTCATGCTGCACTTTGGGTGTGTGTGTGTGTGTGTGTGTGTGTGTGAATAGCAAATCAGCTGTGAAACTTCCTTCGACATTGCTTATCCTAATGCTAATGCTAACCCCAAATAGGAATGTAAATGGCCTGCCGTAAATCCAGAGAGGGCCATATGCCAAATTCATGTATATACTGTATGGATATGGATGTGTTTTATCTGTTAGGACCTTTCAACTTGGCCGGAGTCGCCACACTGACTTTCAAGCTTTGGATACATGAATAATTAATTGATGAAATAATGACTTCTAGGCTTAAAGGCTCGTGGCTTACTTATGCGTTTGGTTCGCTGCCCTTGAATACCAACTGGCCGTCGTAATAGAAGTACTTCCAGCAGGCCCGACTGCCTGACAGTCTGCTAATCAGAGATGGCAACTCTGATGACTCAAACTCTGATTTAGGGTAAATGGATTCAGTTGTTGTTGGGGTTGATTTCGCATGAGGTTATTATAGGAAATATACGCATGTTCCAAAATACACATCCAGTTTTGAGTTAAGACATTATGACCTCATGCGCAGAATTAAGAAAACTACGCCAGAAGTAAAGGTCTTTTAATAATCTTTTCAAGATGGTGAGCAGTATCTTTGGTTGATCCTGTGATTATGCTGTCTTGATCTTCTCGTAATATTCCAAGGAAAATGTTTAAAGGATTACCGATCCATACTTTCTTCTTGTCTTGCTGTTATCTGTCAGACAAAGCGATTACTCCGCATCAGATGGCACATTTGTTGTTTATTTGCACTTTTCTTCATCCCCTTCTTATCTTCATTTACACAGCCGAACTGTTCCCCTGCACCGGCAATGCAACACTCGTTCACATTACTGTTGTTCATCCTTTCAAGCTTATCATCTAATACAGCCTGTGCCTTTGTAGCTCCCCACAATTAAAACTCAAAAGAACGATTCCTTCCCCGGGACTATTGTGCAGTCTAGACAAGAGCCGCTAAAAGTCAACTTAAGGCTTGGCTGCCGCTCCAACAAAGGACACGTCTCGTCAGCAGGATCATTATTCAGGCAGTGCAGAAGTTTGACCAACGCTGGAATAGTGATGAGTTCTCCTCACATGCTTGATTTCTTCTTTCTCTCTCTCTCTCTCATACACACACACGCATACATTTCAGCATAAAGGAAAGTACAACAACATTCTCTATCCTCAGATTACATCGAGTTTAACTGAGGACAAGATAGTGCTAAGTGGCTGACAATGTGTGGAAAATCAATTAAAGCTGCCATGTGTGTCCAAATCCTGTGTCCAGGATGTGAAAACAGCATGAGGAAGAGAGAGAGTGTGTGTGTGTGTGTGTGTGAGGGCGAGAGAGAGAGAGAGAGACCTTCTTGTTTCTTCCTTCCTTCGCCTTGAAACGTGTTATTTAGGGAAATGTTGCATCAGTAACAAACTCTAACAAACAGGGAGGAAAAGAGGTCTGTACATAGCAACAGCTGACAGTACATATTTCTAATTTTAAACATCCAGATGAGCTTTTTTTTTCCCGCTTCCAACTACCTGCAAGAGTGAAACGATTCAGGACACGTAGAACTAAGAGCCGTGTTCAGCGATTGAACTCATTCCATTTAATCTCCTGTCAAACCATGCGTGCCCATATGAAATAAATAAAGAAACATTTGTTTTGTTTCTCCTCTTTCCTTTCATCCCACTCGGTGTGCCAGTGCAGGCGTGTGGCGAGACCCGCGGCAGATAAAAAAGAAGAAGAGCTGCCCCGATAAAGAGCGAAACCTGTGAGCTTTGATGGCAAATGCACTTTTTAATCTTCAGTGGATAAGAGGAGCAGCAGCCGTCCTCTGTCTGAGTTAAACAGCCGTGGCAGGAGAGGGTTAGGCCAGAGAGAATCCAAAGTTGGGTGACTTCTTCACAGTCAGAGCCTTTGTTTCCATTTCAGCAGAGCAATTGATGATTATTTGATAAAGTACATCACATTGTTCACCAAACCGTGACAGAGATACACAGGCTGTGCGGCGTTCATGTGACCTCACCGGCTCAGCAATCGTGGAAAGTGATGAACTTAAAAAGGAATAGTGCTGGCAAAACAGTGGTTAAAACAAGGAATAATTCCAGCAAAGTGAAATGTTAACACAGTAAGTATGATGATGACAAATCCAACACCCTGCACTCTGGATTGATTTTATATTTAGTTGTAAAGAGGACGTGATTCCCTTCTTTCAGTTGCACAATAGAAACGATCTTGAGATATTAGAATTCTGTTCCGACCTGACGCTTTAAATGCCATATTGATCTTCTGACGTGTTGATATCCATGGATTCCGTCGTTTAAATGAGACATTCAGAACAACAGCATTCTTTAAGATGATATACGAAACATATCATGCCTGACAGCCGCCTGAATGTGTTGAAAATACAGAAAAGGACCTTGATAGTGACAATGCTTGCTTAGTCTGCTTGTTTATTCAAACAATAACAGCACAGCCAGCTCAGGTTTTGGCTGGTTGGCATGTAAACAGTAGGCCAGCAAGGTCTGAATAACAAACGAACAACACTTACATACATTATTTATGTCCACGCTTATCGTCTGTGAGGAAAATAAGCAAACTCTATTTTATATTTACTCCGTTTTGCTGAGGTTATTCACTTCTGCAGAGTTTGTGCAGCGATCTTTCCCTGTGTGTGTGTGTGTATGTGTGTGTGTGTGTGTGATCTTTTCCCTCTGTGACAAACACTGACACTGACACTGACACTGATGATGCTGTGATTAACGCCGTTCAAATTAAATGTAAATACTAAATAATTTACTATCGCTTGATGAATAAACCTGATCCTCTTGCAGTAAATTACCAATCTAAATGACTGGATTATGGCTGCAAGGTACTGCTGAGACAGCCATCAATCTGTCATAATGAATGTGCACAGTGCAGGGGAAGAGAGAGAGGGTCCAGGAAATGAGTTGGGATATAGAAGTAGGATGGGTGAGGAGAAGAGGTGAAGGTAAGAGCGCTTTGGTGAAAGGAAAAGCAAATACGAGGAAAAGGAGGCAAAGAAAGAGAAAACTGCTGAATGGAGTGAGGATGAATGCGGCGTGTTCTAACACAGAGATCCCTTTTATACACAATGAAAAGAGAGGAAAAGGAGTGGAGGATCAATTTTTGCACTCTGCCTCACCTCTCCCACTCACAGGAGATGGCAGCGTGTTAAACCTTTTGTTTGGTGAAGGGTCACAGTAGCGTGCCGCCACTGTCAAAACTCATACAATCACAGCGGTAAAAGGAGCATAAATATTTCAGGATTGTTCGCCTCGTTCCATGTTTCCTCTTCTGCCCGCTGTGGCTGCTGACCCGTCGTCATGGCTCCGGGATTTGACAAAGATTGGCCCGAATCAGTCAGCGGGCTTCTGCTGCTACCGCTGCTACTCGAGACGGCAATAGAAAAATCATAAAACGCAGAACGAGCAGAGAAATGTGCGTTCTCTGTCGGCGAACGTTTGCGGCTGAAAGATGGCTACGTTTTGTTTCATTTCATCACATGTTGCATGCAGTGACCCAGCGTTTCCGCCGAGCACGAGCTGCAGCTAACAAATCTCTGAGATGATGTTTTTTTTTAAGGCCTGCTAGAGGTTCGCCCACAAATCACTTTTCCAATATACGCGGAGCTGAAGGCACAACAGTCATAAAAGGCCTGTAGCCAGTTAAGTTTTCCTTACAGGGCAATTTTACTCAAAAGATTAAAGGCAGTTACTTCCTCAAAGTTAAATGCATAAAATTAATGACTTTTACGAGCTTTCATTTGGAGCCTCCATTTTTCAAAGGAACATTCCTCCCAATGTCCAATTTCTAACGCACACTGAAGCAGATAATTCGTAGAGTTTTTCATTCGCTTGTCTAGTCTGCTCTGCTGGATAAAACAGGCCTAATGAGGGAGAGGGAGAAGAAAGAAAGAAAGGAAGGAAGGAAGGACAGAAGGAAGGACAGAAGGAAGGAAGGAAGGAAGCTTGAGCTGAAGAGAAAGAGTTGAATTCCTTCTGGGAATATTAATAGATATTTACCTCTTAGGAAATCATCTTTCTGCCTGAGTTGATTGGTTAGTTTGTTGGCAGGATTCCCTTAAAGGTTATGAAGTGATTCTCAAAATACTCTGCAGAAGGGCCCAGGGAAGAATCAGAGGAATTTTGGTGTGGTTCCAGGAATTTATGAAAATGTAGAGATGTAATTTCTGTCAGATATTCTGATCAATAAATCATAAAAGCTAGAATATCAATAACCAACAGTGTTCTTACCAACATGTGATCCAAGCTTGACCTCCTGTCTCCTCACTGTGTCATGATGTGATGGAGTACTTTTCTCACACACACACACACACACACACCAAGTAAGTGCATTACCTTCACCGCCGTTCTGCCTTATTAATACGCTATTGGGCGGAATATAGTAAGGGCAAAGGTTCATATCCCATTTCAACCTGGAGATGATTTGTAGCTGTGTCGCATGTTACTGATACCTCGTGTTGCAAGCCTCCGGAAATTTGTTGCAGGATGTTGGAAATCAGATTCCCCATCCACGGCGTAGTGCAGATTCGCAGTCGGATGAAACCAAGACGCACTAGTCAGCTATTAGAGGATGGAGACTAATTCCTACTGTTTGATACTTTTGACATTACAGGCGATGAAGAGCAGGAGCTGAAACAGGCGGACAAAGGGGGATGTCGCTGTGTGTGATGTGTGTGTTGTGATCTCCGCCCGGTACACCTGAGACATCTGGTGTAATGGTAAATATGAAACAGAGCAAGTGGTTCTCATTACAGTATAATTGTAGACCACATCCTTGCACGAGTGCTCTTGATGATGATGATGGATTCCCCATTGAAACAATTGATCTTCCTTAGTGAAAAGCTTCAAAAGACTGGAGCTGCACCTGAGATCCAAACATCTTGTAGTTTTAACAGGTCGCTCCCTCTCTTCAATTACTATGTGAGGGTTTGTGTGTGTGTGTGTGCTTTGCGTGTATACATGACTATGTGTTTGTTTGCTTTGTGTGTGCAGCGTTGTATTACATATATTGTCCAACAGGGTATTGCATTACTCTTTGTGAACTGTTTATTATTACGCTTTTAATTGCTGTGTCAGTGCTTTGTGTCAGAAAATGGTATAAAATATTTGGAATATGAATCGATGTAAAATAAGATTCTCCCACATCCATTAGAATCTATCCAGATTGCCAATTTAAAGTTGTTATCTTGGATGGTCCCTCCTCAGGCTGGAGACAGAGAGAAGGAGTTGGGGGGGGAGAGCGTGAGCGATCATTTTACTCTGAGGGATGAGTGATTTTCCTGTTATCTACTAATCTTCAATTACTCGATATTGAGAGCAATTTTGGCCTTAATCAACTGATCCAGTGAAGCAGAGTTTGGAGTTAAGCGGGAACAGATGAGAGCCTTCGGGGGACGCGTTTGTAACTCCCTATTCCTGGGAAACAGAGGAGAGCGGTGTGTGTGTGTGCGTGTGTGTGTACGCTGAGGTTAAAATGGCAGGGTCATTCACAAACATATCAAACAATACCAGGGAATCGAGCCACACCGCCGCGGTCCAGAATACACACCCATGTTTCCCAACGTGTGCTATTTTCTCTCACTCTAACCTGTTTACTGCCGTAGCCCTGGTCTGGTGCTATAATCAAAACTATATCAATAATCAAAAGTAAGTGGTGTTCAGTGTGTTTCTGCTGTGCAATATAAGAGAGAATATCTGTCTGTTGCTTGTGGCTTAGAAAAGGACTGATTAAGGAAAAGTGCAGTGGTGTGAGTAATGAAAGCCTCGTGCTAATGAAACGTGGGAGTTAATAGAGTTCTAGGGGTGATGATACAGAGCAACCAGATATAAAAGTCACACTCCTGACATTCACAGAGATAAGACCTTCACTGTCATGTGAGGAAGGGAGGTGAGGGTGTGAAACCACATCCCAGTCTGCCACAACAAAAAAAAGTAGCATGAGTGAATAGAACTACTGTCACAGTCTGTTTTAACGTTCACATCCAGTTTAATCTAAGATTTTTTCAATATTTTATTCTTTAATATTTAATTCTACCCTGACATGCTCCTTTGAAGTTTCTGTGTATCTGCAGTGAAAAGATCTTTGGAGGATTTGGAGTGAGGATGAGTGTGTGGGTGAGGCTGCGTGAGAGAGAGAGAGACTGAATGGATGAACACTGCCCCCTCAGGGTTCACATCGGCAACTGCAGGTTTACCTATGGCTCCTAAGCAAGGACAACTCCTGCATCAGGTGTTTGATTCCATTTATGTATGAATACTCTGTTACCTACAAAAACATATAATAACTGTACCGGGAGCTTCTGTTTGCAATCAAAATATGAGAATAACAGAAATATTGGACAAATAAATCACCAAACTATTTTATCAATAACCCACATAGATCCACAACAAACATAATTTTATCACATTTCAATAACTTTAAAAGTAATCTTTCGTCATCTTCTACAGTATATAATAAATATCGTTCTTTCTTTCTTCTTTCTTTCTTTCTTTCTTTCTTTCTTTCTTTCTTTCTTTCCGTTTCTCATTTCGTTGTAAGATTTCACTTTCCGGAAACGTTTAACTTTCTTTAGACTTAGAGTCATACATAATAATAATGAAACAAAAGCGAAAGGTTTATAACTTGTAGTCGCGTTCATTTTAAATGTGAACAGCTGTGATTTTGTTGCGTTGTGGCGTAACTTTCGTTTTAGCGTCCTGTGACGTAATTAGTCTAAAGTTCATCAGCCTGCTCCGCCTCTGTGTCGAGTGGGCGCGACAGGAATCACGCGTGTTTTCATCTGTTCTCAAGTGGAGTTTGCTGACCGATACACAGCAGGTCACACCAGGACAGAGGGAGAGGAAGAAGAGGAAGAAGAAGACGCTACAGGAGGTCAGTGGATGCGTTCACAGCTTTGTTGTCATACTAATACTCAACTTCACACCGTGTGGCTCGGTTACTGAACCAGATATCTGACGCAGTTTGTATTGAACTGAACTTTAGAAGGAAACATAACAGGAAAATCAATAGCAGTGAGTCCATCTTTTCCCTGCGTATGTTGAGTGACCAAATGTTGTGAAAATCAGGAAGAAACGCTGAAACGTGGGGCTATGGTGCGTTTGGGTGCAGTGGGAAATTGCACAAGTCACTGGGGCATAAGTAAGCACAATAAAGTGAGGTTAGAGGGGCACAGGAGGCTCCGTACAGAGGCGTACAGAAGCCCGGGGCAGCTGATGAAACCAATATTTCACAGTTTACTTGAGGCCAGTCAGTAATCATGTTTCTGCCTCATGTTGCTCTGACTCATCTGAGACTAGAGCTTATTTAAATGACACTGTGTATGTTCTATTAGGGGCCCTGTTAGGTGACGAGAGGCTCCTGGTAAATAGAATCCACAGTAGTCACTTGTAGGAAATGATTGCTCCTTTAAACAACTAGAAGCTATTCTCTGCTTCCTTTCATCACCACTTCTCTTTATAAGATGGCAGTTTCTTAATAGTTTCTTGAAGGTACGGTCATATAATGTTTCATCCTTTACACGCTGGCGTTGTTTTCTCTTTCCATATACTTGGTGTAAAGAGAAAGAACATGTCGCTCAGGATGTGACACGCTCTCAAAATGCAGTACAAAGCAGTCTGTGTCTGAGTATCTGAGCTGGAAACGTTTGTGCAACTCATTGTGAGTTGTCAGAAACCTTTACACGTCTGACAATGACCTCATAACACCAGCTTTATCTCAGAAATCCATCTCAAACTGAGCTTTTATCTCAAACTTATTGCATTGCACTATCTCAAGACTTTGCCCTTGGGCGAGTGAAGTGTTCATCAATTGCCTCTCAACCAAACTGTTGCAACAACTTGCAATTTTCAATCATACCGAACCCTGAGAGATGGTGGAGAACAGCAGATGTCACGCAAATGTCAGAGGGAGTAAATGATTTCCTCACCGTGGCATCTAAACGGATACTAAGCTGTAGCTCTATATCAATGTTATTGGTGTTAGTGGTGGATATGAGGATTAAATGGTGGATTTGAGATACAGCTCTCCATCACTATAGTCCATATCCGTGGTTCCTCCTGTCAGGGGGACGTGCAGCCTCCTCAGCCTAAGCATCTGCTGCAGGAAGCAACATGTTACAGCTGTTGGACCTCAATCCTGCCACCCCCGCTATGTGCCCCCTGGGTCTGGCCTTAAGGCTGTTACTCTCACCCCTCAGCGCCTTTTACATCGGGTCAAACATGTCAGACGCAGGCTGACACGCTTCTCTTCCAGTACAGCACAGGTGGAGTCCATTTCTCTGTCATCTGCTAGAACACAGACAGATGTATTCCACATGTTGTGAGCATCATAAGGAGAAGATCCTGCTGCAGTGTCGCTGTCACAGCATGAATGACCTCGCTCTGGGGCACGATGTACTTCCTGTTTGGTGCACACTGTTCTGCAGAACTCCTAATTATTTTAAGAGGAGTCTGAAAGAAGAATGAAACTCTGCTTTTTATTGAATAATTTATTTTGGTCTGTTCTATGAACCAGTCAAGTGTGAGAGCTACTTCTTATTCAAAGCAATGATTTATTGATACAGTAAGCCAATTCTCATTTAAAGCAAAATTTCACTTTGATATATTTTTCTGTTAACTTTGAAGCAATATTTTACAGTGGTATTTTATCTTTGCATAACTGATGTCAGGGGTCCATTTGCATACAGGCCCTGGTGTAAGCTTGTGATAAATTAAGTCTGAAAGTCTTTAGCTTCCAGCGTTCACGACTTTTCTCTGATTGATCTAAAGGCTTTTTTATTTAAACCTTTTGTTTGCATGCAATTTCCATTCACATTAAAGCCATTATGAAACTTGAGAGTGATACAAATTAGACCTGGAAGTTGAGCTCTGTTAAAACAACAGTGTTTGGGTTAGTAACACTGACGCTTACATGGTGATTATCCTACACCTTTATGTACAAAAGATGGATTGTATTTGTCCTTGACTTTGCTCAGCTTGTGGAACAATTGATTCTGTTATTTCAAGGTGCTGTGACGTGATTGAATCAACGTCTTGATGCAGGGAATATAGCTGAGGGGTACATTTGATTATTAACTGCCACCCGTTTGAAATGGGGAGCCTCAGACTAGAAATGTTATCTGGGCTGTACCATTTTATTTCTATAAGTGCAGTTTCATTGCTATTACATCATACTGTTGACAAATGAATCTAACATGGTTGTATTTCTATCCGTATTAAACTGTCTGACAGGATTGAATTCACTTCACCGAATAAGACTTCTCTGCAAGGTACCGTATACAAGCAGACAGACAGACATACGTGTTTCATCATGATAACGGAGCATTGGAAGGTGAATCTCTGTCTCTGACACATTTTATTCCTTTCAAAGATTGAATCCTGCAGTCACAATGGCAGACAGTGCGAAGAGTAATGAGACGACAGCAGAGGTGGCTAATGGAGACCAGCAGGTGAGGAACGCCGTGATGGGAAAGGACACCGATTAAATAATGGGAATATATTACAAACCAACTTATTACTTGGAATTTCCTCGAATGTCCTCAGTCACTGTGGGGAATAAATCATTTTTTATAATATTATATTCAAACGACTTGGAGGAGATTTGCTACACAGACCAAACTGTAACACTATGACAACAACAATGGCTTCAACAACGATTTCTTTTCCTTTAGACTGTTGTTTCCCGAGTGACCAACTTGCCCTTGGTCAGTTCAGCCTGTGGCGCAGTGTCAAGTGCCTATACCACCACCAAGGACAGTATGCCGCTGCTTAAAGGAGTCATGGATGTTGCAGAAAGCGGTGTCCGAACCCTGGGAGCAGCTGCCACCACAGGGAGCAAACCTGTTCTGGACATGCTGGAGCCACAGTGTAGGTTCCGAGCTCTGACCAAACTCTGATATGATGTATCCATAGTGACAATGCGCACATTTGCAACACTGAGACATAATTTACTCTTGGTAGATCACAGGTTTTGAAAGTGTGTCAGGCCCATTTGTTATTTTAGGGCTCGAGTATTAAAAATAAAAGACGCTTCTGATCTTTTCTTGTAGTTGTCATAATCATAACAGTCAGAGTTAGTTTGTGACTGCTTTAATCTTATACCTCTCAACCACTGAAGCTTAATGTTTTTGTGCACTCAATTTCAGTGGCTGCAGTAAATGACTATGCCATGAAGGGACTGGATAAGATGGAGGAGAACCTGCCTGCGCTTCACCAACCAGCAGACAAGGTCAGACACAAGACGCTTGCTGTTGTATTCTGCAGTAATGAAGGCACGGTGTTTTTAATCATTTCCTAACCAAATTAAACACAACATTCAAACATAACGTAGTGTGCAGGTTATATTATACCCCAGGTAACCATGGGAACAGCACTTGCTTTTTATAATATGTTGCCAAAAATAGGTGGGTTTTAAAAGGTAAATTCCCAAGTGTAACCAAATGGTGCAGAATTAGCAATGAAGGAAGAAAAATGTATTGTTATAGTGTATTATTGTTCATTCAGCCTCCTGTACACTGCAGGCCAGAGGTTCATAAGTGTCACATGTAATACTCTCACTCATACAACTCGTCCATGCATGACCCATCATGTCCTATTCCTCCTCCTTCAGCTGGTGTCGGACACGGTGGGCCTGGTGTACCAGTCTGTGGCAGGAACCAAAGACGCTGTGTTCGGGGCTGTGATGGGCGGCGTCGAGCTAACCCGGGCAGCAGTCAGCGGAAGCATAAACACTGTCCTGGGGAGCTGGATGGGCCAGATGGTCAGCAGCGGCATGGGTCTGGCCCTTAGCCGTTCTGAGAACTGGGTTGACCAGAACCTGCCGCTCACTGAGAGAGAGCTGGGTCAGTAACTATCAGAGCATGATGAGTTTGAAAAAAACAGTCATCCAGGTTAGCGGGTATCTAGCAGTAGTAGTTCAAGGCAGCTAGACTTGCTGCTGTTCCATTTTGAAGACGAGAGAAGAAAGCTCTTTAGATGACAACAATGTACAGTTTAGTCTGCAGTCTGAGTCCCAACAACTCTCATGTGACTGAGGTGTGAGTCCATCGACCTTCACGTGGTTCCCATATGACCAAAGAAGTCACATGGCCTGAGGCGTGAATGACTTTGAGGATAATGTCGGGAATAGTTGAAACTACTACAACTACTTAACTAGATCAGTTGCTTTGAATTACTCCAGTTAGATAATGAACACTGTTGTTTATGTCTAAGGCTCGGGTTCCCTAATGCCAACTGATCACCAAACACATAACTCTAGAATGCAGAATAATTGGCCTCATATCCCTGTTTTGTAGAAATTAATCCAAGTGATAATCGAATTCATTAGTCCTTAGTAATTGACACTCTGGAATGGAAACGTGTGGCCCAGCTGCTGTTTAGCAGGAGAGTCAACAGCTGACCACGTGTTCTTGCTTCACTGATCAAAGAGCAAACTTGCGCGCGTGAATTTTGCCTTTATTTTGTAATCCATCATCGAAAAGGTGTTAAATTCTACGAGCGTGACTGGAGCTGAACACATGAATGTTTGATGCTATTCATAGCTGAGGGAGGCAGGACATTGCATTGAACTGCCCTTCTGTTAACTTGGCCCATAAACCCATTACAATTTCCAGCACTCACAGCTCAGACACCTGCTACTCTGATGTCATGTCATCATGACAACCTGCAATCTTCAATAGAGTGACAATAACGCTCAAGAGGACATACTCGTGTCTCATCATGGGTAGGACAAAGATGCGATAGAAATGCTAATTGTCAGAAACAGTGAAGCACCCATAATCCCTGCACTCGATGGTAATTAATTTGCTCAGCGGTTAGCTTGGCTTCAGAGTGGTGAACAGGGATTCTCTGAGTAACACACAAAAGCTAAAATGGTTAATCAACTGACAAACAACATTTTTGTTTAATTTATCAATTAAAGTAATGTAATTATTTGCTCATTTCTACTGTTGTGCTGTAAAAAAGAACTTCTTAAAATACTCTTTAGGCTCAGTTCTTATATAATCCCTATATTGTCTCAGCTTAATGAATGAGTAAACAAGGGGCGATGCTCCACTCTCTCCCTCCGTCTCTCCTGTTTGTTGGGTAGCAGGCGTACTTAAACCCTGTCCAAGTCAATTAACCTGTTTCAGAACAGGTGCACCAGCTGTCACAGTGGAACAGAACCAACTCGGGGTTCAGCTTCAGTACATGCAGAAATATATAAATAGCAGTGAGCACGACTGCACAAATGGCAGCTACATGGCCTGTAATTGCCGGTGTGAAATAGAGTGCATACCAAACTGTAATTACAACTGAAATGGAATCTTCATAATTCAGTATTAAATCTTGAAATCATTCTCGGATGCGACACTATTTACAAAATAAGTACCTATGTATATATACTGTATGTAGTAGATACATAGTCTAAGATTGTGTAAGTGTTGGTTGTAAACAGTAATGTCTTTTATTCTTTCAGTTTCTCTGTCTGAACCTGCCACCAGTGTGGTGACAACAACTCCAGCCCCGGCCAGTCCCAGCTACTTTGTCCGTCTGGGGAAACTCTCCTCCAAGGTACAGGAACGAGCTCGAGAGCAGTCCCTTGTCCGTGCGCAGAATGCCAGGGATGCCACCTATTCTGCAATGGCTCAGATTACCAGCACTCTGGACCTGCTGGAAAGTGCCCGTAACAGTCTGGGCACTGCCAGTAACCAGATAGGAGGAGCCTCAGAGCAGCTGCTCCAACGGTGGAAAGAGTGGAAGGAGCTGCAGGCTGGATCTGGAAAGACTGAACCAGAGCCAGATGGTGCCAAAGATGAAACTGAGGTCAGGACTAGATGAATGGGTGTTGAGTCAAAGAGAAGCATGTAACCTCTTCCCACACATGAAAAAGTGTTGTTAGTTGTTGTAACTCATCTCTCCTAAATAACATATCAACAGAGGAGTGGCCAAGAAGAAGACTAGTATGAAATTGGGATTAAGTCCCTCCAGAGTCTTCCAAATAGCAGCAGGCTTTTGATAGTAGGCTTACAACCTATCAATCAACCATTGTATGCTCTGTGTTGATTTAGAATCCTGGATTGATTTAAATCAAGAACAGGTTTGTGTGACATGAGCAGTGTAGGAGGTGTACAGAGCTTGGGAGGAATTATTTCATATGATAATCTGAGTTATTTAATAGGCCGCAGTGTGTGATTACGTAATTCATGTTGTCAACCACAGCTGTTGTTTGATTGTTTGCAGTAGTACTCGATAAATTATGAACCGGTTTGCCATAAACGTAGCAGAAGGGTGCGGCACAGCCCAGGGCAGAACCCAAGCATGAGTCCACATCCAGGGGTGGATTTGACTTAATTATATATTTTTCATCATTGCAAGAAAGAATTTTTCTATACGTTTGGATTTGTTGGCTACAATCTATGCTTAGACACAGGGCACATTAATGGAATTGCTGTACAGTAACAAATAGGGCAACAGCCAAGAATGTGCAGCTCAGACAACTGTTGCTGATTTAATAGCATGCAAACACTCCGATACATTAATATTATTTGTTTCTCCTTACAGCAATTGGAATGGCGGACTCTCTCCATGGTGCGTGGTCTGAGTGACCAGCTGAAGTCGGCGTGCTCCAGTGTGGTGTCCAGCGCTCAGGGTCTGCCAGGTGCAGTGCAGGAACAGCTAGCCAGTGCCAGGCAATCAGCTGAAGAGCTCCACTCCTCTCTGGGGACCACCAGGGCCCTCACACCTCTCCTGCTAGAGCGGAGCCGCCACCAGCTGACCCAAGTATAAACTGCACCATGCTGTGTTTACCTCAGGATTCCCATTTAACCATCACCAAATCCAACTACAGTGCAGTTCCTGGATGTTATTTAGTTTTACACTTTTGTTCCACAACAACACCATTTAATACAATTAGCCACTCCTTTATCTATTCATTGGTGGTAAAGGAATACCATAGTCTCATTGAACAGAAATTAAAAGGAAACTCTATACTACTCACAAACCCCTCTGCTCTCAGGAGTGTCTCCTCATTCAAAAATACTTCAAAGACTAAATCTAGGACACTTGAGCTTATATTGTATTTAGTAATGTCTACATGAAACCATAATAGTTCCCACCACAATAAAAGCTAATTGTATTAATTGAGATAAGATATTCGTTGTGATTACGGCTGTGATGAAGTTACGACTTTGAAAATAATATCTTCTTGTTTCCAGGTGCGGCATTCTCTGGATGGTGTCATGGAGTATCTCCTGAACAACACGCCACTCAACTGGCTGGTGGGGCCCTTTGCCCCTCTGCTCACTGAGAGAAATGAGGCAATGGAGGAGGCTGCCTCACCCAGCTCAACTTGATGACTTTGTCCTGCATGAGTTTACTTTAAAAAATTGTGTGGCGACAAAAGACTGGACTGGTGTTTGGACTGCTTGCTAAATATGTTATTATATTTTCTTTGCGATTACCACTAAGTATTCAGTGTGTGCAGTTAATTAGGGTTAAGTAGTTAACAACACTACATTTGTGTGTTCAAGTTAAATGTTTTTAACTATGACAGAAAGCCTAAAAGACCCAAAAGATTCATTCTTGCACTTTATTCTTAATCATGGAAAATATTTTCTAATATCTGTTCAATGGTTTGAGGTCTATGTCTTTGATTCTAAGTTTTATTACTGGCATTAAAAAGCATTCCTAGGATTAAGCCAAATTCCAAGCAAGACTAATTGGGGGACTAAGCCTTCTTATGTGCACACATGGAAAAGAAAACAGTTTAAGCATCTTGCCAGAATAAGATGTTAAACTGTAAATAGTGAATTCTGCATTTCTTTGTTTTCAGTATTTTTGTGATTGCGTGTGGAAAGTGTTCTCAACTTGTAAATTGCAAAAGGTACATCAATTGAAATTTTGAGATGAAAAATGAATTTAGTGACATAGGATGAAGATCTATTATGAATAAATAAATTCTGGCAAATGTGGAGAGGGGTAAAAGAAAAATACATTAATATAAGTGGGCAATGAACTGAAAAGTCTCATGTTCAAAATAAACAATCACTGGATACGTTTTAGCAAAGGGGTATATGCTGTTAATGAAAATAAGATGAGTCAAAAGCTGCAATATTACAATAAAACAATGCAAAGATTAAGTCAAGTTGTACAAACTAAAGACCGGGGATGTACATGTTTTTTTCAAAAGTCTCAACTCATTGACATCATTAATCATCATAAATGAATGTGACATCATACGGTGTTTCAATTCTGCCGCTTCATGATGCCACGGGCAGCAGCTGTGACATCATTCATAATGTCATCATGGGGTGCAACGGTGGTCCCATTCATGTCTCTCACTATTATAATTTGGTAATGCAAATTTAAAAAAATTTAATGGCTAATTGTGACGTAAATTAAATGAAACCCACTTACACACACACTGGCAAGTTTGTGGCTATTGTATGAATGGTAACAGAACACAGGCACACACACAAAATTACTACTACTTACAATTACTTTCTACCATCTTTACCCACAAACACATGAGAAATGATGAGGGTGGATGAGGGAGTGATTTGGGATGGCTGTAATAACAGAATTAAATTATCTAAAAGCAATGGGCACAATCTAATATGTACATAAATTGCTCCTAATACAGCAAAGAAACAGAATCATGCATCATGCATCAGCTGGTGTACATGTCTATGCCTTGTTGACGGTATTGTGGAAAGAAAAGGTGAGTTAAGGCCCGTCTGAGTGAAGGGTGAATTGTTGCTGAGGATGACGTCATGCTCGTTGTTTCGAATCTCTGGCTCTCTCGCTGGGTAGGAGGCCGCGGCGCTGCTGGGGACAAAACTTCTGTCAATCTGAAGCCGAAGGTCGTCGACAGCCCTCCATACCTTTATTTTCAGGTACTACCGTGACCCCGCACAGTTACGAGGCAAACACCCCGTGTAGTAGCTGCGTTATAGCGGCTAAGGACGCTGTCGGGAAGCGCTCTGGACCTCGGCTGGCTGAGTATGCTAGCCGTCCTGCTAACATTAGCCTGTTAACTCCGGGCGTTTATTCGGTTTAAATCACAATGTTTGTTAACTATGAATTGCTGAGGACTGCGTTATTCTGCTTTTTGTACTTTTCGACGCGATGAGAACCCATGTAGTGAGTTTTGTTCGCTGTCTTTGTGTTGGTTTTGTTGTGTCAGACATAACAAAACGTTTCTGCTACCGCGCAGTCTTTTGCTTTGAGCTAAACAAGCACAGGACGCCAATTGTTTGTGCTGCGGACACTGAAACTGGATGACAGTCAGCTGGAACTTGTTAGAAATGCTCTTAAGCGACGTGGCAGAAACTTGGGTTGTGGGAGTTTGGGTCTTTTCGTATTGTTGTACAGACATGGCTTTGCTTTTGTTGTTTTTGTAAACTTTGACTGTACCCACCAAAACAGGAGGAGATAAGCACCAAACTGCCTTATCTAGTATCTGTAACAGTTCGTTTTATAGTGTAGCATTCCGGCTGTAGGTGTAGGTGTTTATGGCTGTGAATGTCTTTGTCTCTGTCTTTACTCGCTGCTTTGTATCCCCACATTCATCTGCTCACCTAGTTTTAGTAACGTCTCCATAGCTCCCAACAACAATCTCTCGCTGCATGTCCACATTGTTGTACATTCGGGAAACTGCTTGTACCATCACCCTATTTTCAGTTATCTTTGTTGTTAATTTCTTCTTATTTTGGTGTTCACATTGCCCTGGGAACAGGATTTGGACTGCGTTATCAGTTGTGTCAGTGTCCAGGTGGTTGTTGTTGGTGGTGGACTCCACTCTGCTGGTGGAGCTGTAAACCCATTTGACATGTTTTCTCTAAAGCTAAAAATGAGTTGGCCACAGTCCTTTGTAAACATTTTTGCTCCAACTCTACTCTCGCGTCTCCAAGCTCTTTTAGCTCAACAAAATGAACAACCCTGTACTCAAACAGGGGCTACTGATCATTTAACTAACTTTTCCAACCGTTTTCAGGAATATCCTCTCCCATCCCCCTTACCCCCTTTGTCAGAGAATGGCTCAGGAGACCAATCAGACGCAGGTGCCAATGCTTTGCACTATGGGATGCGGTTTCTATGGTAATCCCCGCACCAACGGCATGTGCTCGCTCTGCTACAAGGAACACCTTCAGAGACAACAGGGCGGGGGGCGATCCAGCCCCCCAGGAGAGAAAGGTAGGAAGATGGGAGAGGGGTGACCTCTACAAAGAGAGGGAGGGGGGTGCGGGAGGTTTCAATGGGTCATTTGAGGAAAACACGATTCAAAATTTGGAAAAGCATGTTGGAATTTAATTTGCTAAAAGGGGTTGGAGGGAGCAGCAGCCGCCTGTAAGATGGCATCAGGAAGCAAGAGAGTCGTGTCTCCATTGGTTATTTTTTATATATTTAGGGCCAAAACCTCAGATTCTGTGTTGTCTTTGTCTTGACAATGTTGTCCCCCACACAGCTGCTACGTCACCAGCAGGATCCCCAGGATCAGCTGGTGCACCTGTGGAGAGCGCAATCTCGGAGCCCAGTACAGAGGTGGTTGGAGCTCCACCGGAGGACAAGACTCCCAGGTATGCCGACTGACGGATGGGAGCTCATGATTGGTGAATATAGTGGTTGCTCTGTCCGTTACCGAGTCTGTTTGAATTATTATTATATCGTTAACAATGTGTAGTGTATTATCTCGTCTGGTTGTGGTTGGGTGGTGGGGAAACTTTGGTTAAGCTGCCTATATGTCGCCATGACAGAAATCCCCTGCCACGATCACACGTCCGTTAGTGCCTACTACCTCTTTTTTGCTGCGTTTTACTGGCACCTGGTCCCAATTTGGGTTGGACATGCATACCAGCTTGTTGTTTTTCAGTGTCTTGAGGTGACCACAACATCTTAACACCGTGCACTGCTGATGTCAACACACAGGCCATTCTTGTGTGTGTCTTGCTGGACAGTGATGCGGCTCTGTGACGGGCTAGCCCATCCCAGGGGAGGGGGTGTCTGAGAGGTTGTGAATTATCACATTGATTTAACTATTCTGACCCTCTGCAGTGAGACATGAAATTAAGCTCAGTCATGTGGCGGTAAATCAAAATTGATTGGATGTGATTTATAGACACACACACACACACACACACACCTGTCTATTTAGAGTCCCAATGTTCACAATACATTTTAGAGCAAAAACCAAGTGGTGAGGGCAAAGGAATTTACTGCTGAGCTCTGAGACAGGATTGTGTTGATGCTGTGGAAAGCTACAACAAAATGTCTGCAGTATTGAAGGTTCCTGAGGACACAGTGGCCTTCATCATTCTTAAATGGAAGACATTTGGCACAACTAAGACTCTGCTAAGATCTGGCTGCCTGGCCAAACTGAGCAATCAGGAGAGACGGGCCTTGGTTAAGAGAGATGACCAAGGACCCAATGGTCACTGATGCTGGCTGAGCTCCAGAGATCATCTGTGGACATGGGAGACACCTCCAGAAGGACAACCGTCACTGCAGCACTCCACCTGCAGTATATGGGCTTCATGACAGAGTGGCCAGATGGAGTTTGACAAAAGACTCCTAAACTGGAACTGTCAGGATCTCAGACTGGGCAAGAGATTCACCGTCCAACAGGACAACAACCCTGAACACCACACCAAGCTTGTGTTTAATCCATATACACCGGCGTATATGGATTGTATTGGTTTTAGAGGTCCAGACAAGCAGGCCAACTGACACCTTCAAATAACCAGATGTCTCTCTCTTATCAGCCCAAGCTCTCCAAGTCCAGTAACCCAGCAGATGACGGCAATGAGCATCTCCCAGGACTCGGGAGCAGTAGACTCTGATCGAGCAGAGGCTGAGGAGGGAGAGGAGGAGGACACATCCAAAAACACAGGTGAGTAGCATCCTGATGCTTTGCGATATTGAACAAATGATGGATCAACTCTGAGCTCACTGAGTCTCTTTGTGTTCTGTTGCATCAGAGCCAGCAGGAGACGCCGCACAGTCTTCTTCTGACGGTGACCAAACTCCTGATAAAAACAAGAAGAAGAACCGATGCTTCTCCTGCAGGAAGAAAGTGGGCCTCACTGGTAAGGAAGACGAGATGTTCAGACCACACACGCACACACACACTCCTGGGTGGCTTTATAAATTGGCTGTGTGTGTTCTACTATAAACAGAAAAGAGAGACAATTATCTGCCTTGGCTTTACCACATTTTTGGGATATTCATGAAAGAGGAACATTTTGCTGCTGCTTTTTCTCATGGCTCTGGCTCACTGATGCTGCTCTCACATTCTTTGAATCACACCTTTGCATATTTCAGGTTTGGTTTCACCCGAGGATTGACCATAGCCTCCTCCTTTCCATTTACTTTACTCCACTGTTTGAAACCATTTGCTAAAACACTTAAGATTTGAACCCTTAAATGATTTTAACAGTTCAGAGTTATAGGCAGCATCTGGAAAATCCATTAAAACAATCACATACAAGTATTTCCTCATTAGTAAAGTCACAGACGGAGGGGTCAAAGTTGAGCATGCTGGCAGAGCTAAAGAGTCTGATCCAACGTTGGATTAGGACTTCCTGCTCTCATTTTGTTGCCAAATCTCAACTAGAATCTCCACCTTCCTCCACCTCTTCAGTTTGGGTGCTTGTTTTTCTCCCCCCCCAAAAAAACTCTTTGAACCTGCTGCCTCTTGGTGCGACCTAGGACCCCTAATGGAACCGCAATCAAAAACACGGCCACATCTCTCCCTCTCCCCGTTTGTCATCTTTGGTGTGGCGCAGTCGAAGCCTTCATGGCCGCTCTCCACAGCTCACCACTTTGGCGCAGAGAGGAACATACTGAAGGCTTGTGGAGCATTTCACAGTGTGAGGCATTTCACATTGTGCTGCTGGCTTTTCTCTGCTGAACTCAGATTGCCTCAAAATCCGCCTCTAAAGCACAACACGCAACATAACTGTACCGTTCTGTTTCCCTCCCTCTGTTTGAGCCCATACTTTGCCATATACAAAGATTTAATAAGCAGAGATTTGGATGCAGTTACTCTTATCATCTGTGTAACACTGCCTCTATAAGTGTACTGACTCACTGCTTCTTTTTTCTTTATTGAAGGTTTTGACTGTCGCTGTGGCAACCTCTTTTGTGCCATTCACCGCTATTCTGACAAACACGATTGTCCCTATGATTACCGGAGTGCAGCAGCCGCCCGCATACGCAAGGAGAACCCCATTGTGGTGGCTGAGAAAATTCAGAAGTTATGAGGACTGAGTGCAAAAACAAACGGCCCTACTCCGACATGATTTTGAACAATGGTGACTTGGATGAAAACACCCGATATCGTGGCTTTCGTTTGCTCACGGTAGACTAAGAGGGGCGGGATGGGGGGGGGGGCGACGCGGTCACAACTCCTGTCCAAATGCTTCCCTCACTAGCATCTCCCTCTCTCTCCACTAGCGACGGTTTGAGGCTGAACATGTGTGTCTGCGGGTGTGTGTGTGTGTGTTTGTGTTTGAGAGTGAGAGAGAGCACATTTGCTTGAGAGTTGGGGAGAGAGCTGTAGGAGCATTGTGGACATTGGCGTTGCTGTGGGGAGGAAAGACATTTGTTGGTTTTACCCCTTTTTTTTGTTTTCTTTTTCAACTTGGAGGATTTTATACAACAATACCTGTTAAGGTAGTTGGAATGAGACGGGGGGCGGGGAGGGGGGTGTAATCTGTTTAGGAATGTGTCACAACCTGAGTACAGACACACACACACACACCCACACACACATAGAGACAGGTCAATTTAGAAGGTCTCGCAAGCTTAAAAACACCTAACTGGGAGATTTCATGTATCAGCAAAACCAGTTTAGGTTGAGACGATCAATCATTCTCTCAGACTTAAAATGATGTCAACAACCTCTCAAAATTGGCCTGTTTTTGTTTTTTTTTCTTCACCCAACCTCCTCTTTACTTTTACTGTAATGGTTCACCACACATTGAACTCCCACGTCTCAGCATTTTCCACAAATGTGTCTCTTTGATATATTGACTTATCATACTAATGTTGCGTGCATGAACAGTTATGGGAGGGGCCGGTGAGGGAGGGAGGGGACGGGGATGGGAAACAGAGCCTTGACTTAACTGAGTGATTGAATTCTGTATTTTTGTTTTTTTGTTTTTGTTTCCTTTCTGTTTTAATGAGCGTATGACATCAGAAGATCTATATTAATATATTGTAGTTAGCTTGAATTGTGTGATTGCATTCTATTTATTGTTTTTTTGTTTTTTATCGTTTGGTTGGTCTGTGCTGGAGGATTGGAAGCATGTGTCAGCAAATCATAACGATTTGCCCTTTAATTCATTTTTTAATTATATAACCAATGAAGAAAAAATACACAGACATGATGGAGTAGAGTCCAGTTAATGCCTAACAGTTAAAATTGTGCTATAAAAAATCGATTACTTGGATTTGGAAAGGAAGCACAACTAAGTGTGTCAACTGCAGAGCACTAATGTGCCGCACCTACTCAGTTTTGTTCAGCATCTGGGTCATTTGCAGTTCCTTTGATCTTTATGGCGGGCGCGCTGAAGAAATTGCCTGCTTGTTTGATTGATGTGAATGTTTGTAAGACAGCGTGTTATCCTTGAATGCCTTTTTCTATTCTGTAGAGTCGCAGAATGAAGCTACGTGTTTCTCAAACCACCAGCAGACCACTTAAACGTGCTGAATGAAAGCTGAACTAGGGGCGCAGTTACACTACAGCGGCAACCTTTTTTCTCCCCCCAGCTAACGTGAAATTTGCCGCATTTGCTAGCCGAGTTGCGTGCTGTGTGCTTTTACAATGTGCTCCGATTCAGACTAACTTACTATGAAGACTGCTTCTAGCTAGCTTCTAGGAAGATCAAACGTACATGCATGTGTGCGGTCAGACATTTTAGAACTGACGGCACCGTTTGAAAATGAAGCTGGAATGTTTTAAAGAGACATTGCAGCAGCACAATACATGCATGGCTGGAACCTTCGTTTAGGTTCAAGTTAACAGGACTCTACAGTTCCAAATGTAAATACCATATGGCTCCTATCATATAGTATAATCTTAATGTAGATTTTTGCCAGTTTATAAAGGTGAGGGATTAAGGTTGAAGAATAGTACTTCCATGTATAAAAGTGCTTTTCTGAATTATCCACAAAAAACAAAACGTGCCAGAAACGGCATCCATATTTAGTTTTTCCCTTTCATTCACAGCTCGTGTAACGTCTAGAGTACTGACAGTAACCGGCTCAAACATGAGTGTTATTCAAGCTCCTATAAGGCTTCTTCATTCACAATATTAGTCACTGTGTTACGAAAAAAAGCCCCTGTACGCTTTATTAACCGCGCTGAAGTACATAGGAACCCTGTCCGTGTCTTTATCCAGTTACTGAGGTGTGTTCATATTACTGACAGCAATAAGGGCTCTTTGAGATGTAGAAGGTCATTAGTGTTTCCGTTTGTGTTATCAAAAGCTGTCCTGGTGAATTTTCCTTGATGTCAAACATTAATATTTATGAAAATGTGTCAAGGAATGGACGAGCCCAGCACTTGAAATGTAAGACATCAATGACTGCGTCTTCTGATTGAAGCCTTTTCCCCATTTAAAGAAGTGCTGCAATCCCCACTCCAAAAGAGTTGAGACGGGGTTTAAAATGCAAATAAAGAGAAGGCTCTGACGCGAGAATTCTTTTATGTATAATTATTGATAACAGTACAAATACAAGACAATTTATGCTTAAATGGTTCAACTTCAGGTTTTTGTTGTTGTTGTAAATGTACTTTGATGCCTGCATTACGGGTTAGCACAGTGTGGCAGACTGTTGAGCAGCTGAAGTCTGATATCAAGCAAACATTGGGAAGAATAACAGTTTCGTAATTACAGCAATTGGTGTCCTCAGTTCCCAAACGATTGGGTGTTAAAAGGGAAAGGTAACACAGTCGTGAACATGCTGAACATGTGAACGTGTTGCAAGCTTGTATATTTACAAAAAACACGAGTTATCTTGTATTTGTACTGTTTTCAATTAAGTCTAGCTAAAGTTTTCAAATCCCTGCCTTCTTTTTTTACATTTCACACACCGTCTCACATTTTGAGAATGCCGGTTTGTAGTAACGGGAGTAATCTCTAAGTGGCTTAGTGACTTGGCATGCAAGAGCAAAGTCTGTTGTTACCTGTGAAGGTTAATCATCTAAAGCCCCTGAAATGTCGAGAGCTGGATGAGCATTGAGCCTTGTTGATTGTCATGCCGTTCCTTGCTCACTCTCAGTTCTTTGCTTATATCTGAAACTCAAAACAACTTGATGGGGATTGTGGAGTCGTTTATAAAGTGAAGATGAAGAGAATTGTGTCATACATACTAGGGGTACGTGTGGTTGATCATCATCGCAGAATGTTTTCCACGACATACTTGTATTCACTTTTCCTTTTTATAGCGCTAAAGCTAAATAAATCAGATCTTTTCAGTTTCCAACTTGATGTCAGATTTTATGTAGTTTTTTTTTTTAAGACTGGGGTAAAGTGCTGGTTAGACAGAAAAACCTTTACAAAGCCCTGCAAGGGATGATTGTTCAACAATATAGACTGCAGAGAAGTTTATAGTTAGTTTATAGCTCTGTGATGACTGCTCCTATCACCGCCTTGTGTTTTAAAGTGTGAGCAGTTTGAATGTAAACCTCCAGAGTTTACACAGGAGAGTGTAATGACATCTGATAGTGTCTTATCGGGCTTAATAAGAATCCAGGCCTGATTTTCTTTACGAATGATTTTGGACAGTTTACTGACTGCAGTTGCTTTGAGTGTTGTGGTGATGAACTTGGCACCAGCATTTCAGACAAACATACCCAGATATTACTGTGTATTACAAGTACAATACCCATTTTGTTTGATTTAGTTGCTTTGAGAGAGTCTCCACCTCTTCTTTAGTCTTAGCTGTAGCACAACTTTTCATAATCGGTCTTTACCTGGCAAGGGTTTGGATTAATAATCATGATAAACCATTAATGATGAATCTGATCAAATGTCTGTATCACTGCAGTATCTACTAAAGGCAAATGAAGATCATCTGAGTCATGCTCTTTCAAGATTAGCTTGAGGGATGAAAGAAATTCTACAATGTTCATAAGATTGTAGTTTTTGTCCCTTGGCACTCCAGTCCCCCAGAAACACCACCAGATATCTTTTTATTTTGATTTTCTTTCAAGATTTAGGATTGTATGATGTGTAAGAGTACGTTTAAACAATAAAATCACAAAGTTTATTTTAAATTATACTTGTCTTTTGTCTTTATTTTTTGGAAAGGCTTTGAAAGTCTTATCTCAGGTTTCTGTGGAGGAAATGTTTATCTATGAAAGTTTATACCCTATTTGTGTGTTTTGGTGTAAAGTTGCAAGCTTTTGAAGCACGTGTGATGATGCAATCCAACTGCTCTTTATGTATTCTCATACTCAGCAAACACTCTGCAGTTCATTATACACATATCAACTATTTTTAACAGTTAAATACATCAGTGTCTTGTACAGCCTCATTGTTGTTAAGGTAACCTACTGGAAAGGTCAACAAGATGTCAGTCCAGAATAACAAACAGCCCTCATTAGCCTATTGAAGTGTCTGTGTGAGTGTTGTGTTTATATGCAGGGCCTTCATTCTTTAAGCCACCGTTTTAATGTCTTGATAATGAACCAACTTAATCTTGCTGCTGGGCACATACAGCACTGCATACTTTCCATCTCTTACTGCACACAGCGGCACATGACAAGCAGGATTAGGCGTGTTGAGCCAAAGTAAAAGCTGCAAGGTGCCACGTCTTCGCACTGAACACACCTGATTTTAGTAATGGTGTTTGTAGAGCAAGTGGAGATTTGTGCTGTGGTTCTCTGAGTTCATTCTTATATACAATTGTATGTATCATGTACCTCAGTTCATCCTTTGTGGTGCACAGCATTGATGTACTTCAGAGGTTTGAGTTTGAGAGTTTTGAATCCTTATCATTTATGAAAGACCTTGAAATACACTACAAAGAAAAATCCATTTGCTAAGCTTTTAATGGTTAGAAGGCTGTCTTGTAATAGGTGTGAATTCACTTTTACTTTAGTTGCCTATGTATCTGAGAGATCTAAATGAGTATTTGCTAATTAATATGTTCCAGAATGAGATGTGAATGCAGACAACAGAATCAGACACACTCACCAACAGATCATCATCATACAGGTCTACAGTTTCCTACTTTGATCCCATAATATGTAAAACACAGTGTTCGTTATGGTGAAGTCAAAGCACATTATATTACATTATGTCAAAGCACAACACAATGGATTACATCTTGATGCAAAAGCACAGTGCATGTTATCATGATGTCAAAGCACATTGGTCTTATATTGTGATGTCAAAGCAAAGTGCATTACATTGTGGTGTCAAAGTGCAGTACATCATATCGTGACATGGGAGATTCTTTGATTACATCGTGATTTAACGTCATGTCGTAATGTCTGATGTCTCAGGCATGGGGAAGTAGTTAATAAAAGGCCCCATGGTCTCCCAGTCCAGTAACTCAACAAATCACCCTAATGAGCGTCTCTCAGGAATGTGATCGATTGAAAGCTGACAAAGGAGAGGAGGGCGTATCATCCAATAACACAGGAGGTAAGCTCCTTTATCTACATTTATTTAAAACAAAAATAGGATTCTTGTGAGTAGTATTATTTTGTGCTTAGTATAGACATATACTGTATTTAACAAAGAGATGGAGTAACTCTCAGCTGACCATGTCTCTGTGTTTAGTTGCTCCAGAGCCACCAGAGGATCCAGCAGAGGGTCCATCGCAGGCTCAAGCAGAGGAACCAGCACAGCCTAGTCAAAAGGGCAAGAAAAAGAGCCGATGCTTCCTCTGTAGGAAGAAAGTGGGCCTCACTGGTAAGTACAGTACGGCAGGAAGTTCAGATCACTTATTACCCTGCTTCATTGGTTCCCTTTACATAGCCTAGTAGTGAAGTTTGAAATTTAGAGCAGTTGTTAGCAGTTAGCAGTTGTTGTCAAAACAATTCATTTTAACTTTGGCAGTGGCATCAGTGGCCAACAGAGGAATATTTTGGAAAATTCATTAATCCTAATTAAGCTTTGACTGCTACATAGACATAGTCATCTAGTTGTGTTTCCTCTGTCTTGCCTTTCTCCTCTGCTTTGATTTTACCAGTTTTTCTCAGTTGCTTACATGTTTTCTGAAAAGAAATCCCCCAAATTTGCTCTCAAACCCCACAAATCAGTTGCAAATACATAGAGACAGGGTGTGCATCTTAGCCGACAGTTAAGATTTTAGTATTTTACATACAGAAAAAGTAGAAACAAAAAAGAAACATCTACTTGGCTTTTATTTCTGTCCGACCACACAACCTCAACCTCAGTGTGAAGCAGGAAATGTGTTCAGATTCATGCTGAATCAGTCTGACAAGATAAATGTTCTTGTATTTGTTCTCAAGTTCCATTTATAGTGTGTAAGCTCGCTATAGTGGTCTGATCCACCCTGGCTGGGTCGCATGGGCGAGGGTGTATGATGCTGGAGGACCCGAAACATCACTGATGATGCGTCCTACTGCATCCATACCATGTATTTTACGGTGTCGTGTCAAGGTAAATCAATGTCATGTTGTTCTAATTGTTTTGAACGGTCCAGTTATAGTGTATAAGCAATTGAGAAAAACTGTAAGGCTGCTTTCACATGATAAGTGGTATTTGCTCTAATCCCTCAAGCGCACTGCCTTCCCAAAGCTTGCCATGTGAAAGATGCCTAGCCTGGCTGTTTCAGTTCTTATCCCAGCAGCAGACAGTGTCTTTTTGTTTATTGCCAGCATTTTTGTGGCACAAGGAGAGCAAGTACCTGTAAACCCACATAGACAAACCCTTCTCCCCCCAGGCCTTAAGTTTGTGTAATGGCTGCTCTCCACAGTTTACCACTTTGGCGTAGAGAGGAACATACTGATGGCTTATGGAGCATTGCACAGTTTGAGGCATTTCACATTGTGCTGCTGGCTTTTCTCTGCTGAACCCGGATTGTCTCAAAACCGTCTCTAAAGCATAACACGCCATAACTGTACCATTCTGTTTCCGTCTCTATTTGAGCAATACTTAGCCATACACTATGAAATAGGCTCAATTTAAATGCTGTTACTGTATCTATGTCATACTGCTTCTGCGTCTTTTGACAGACTGCTTCTTTTTCTTTATTGAAGGTTTTGACTGTCGCTGTGGCAACCTGTTTTGTCCCATTCACCGCTATTCTGACAAACACGATTGTCCCTATGATTACCGTAAGGAAGCAGCTGAACGAATACGAAAGGAGAACCCCCTGGTGGTGGCTGAGAAAGTTAAGAAGCTGTAGGAACTTTTCAAATTTTTCTTCTGAGAAAATTCAGAAGTAATAGAACTTTTTCACGACTGATTGAAAATACAAGCAAGAACAGAGAGAGGAAGAGATGAAAGGGATCAGTATTCTGCCAAAACTAAGATTTGTAGTCGGTTTGCAAATGCATCAACAAGATTTTCACTTAATGCTAAAACTTCCTTCATTATTTGTGAGACATTTAAGTGTCAACATCTAAGTGCAGATTTGGCACAACCTCAAAGTTGTTTTGGCAGAATATTGTTGCCATAGACACGCCCAGCACTACAAACTACACTACAATGGCCTACAAACCCAAATTCCAATAGTTGGTTTGAAAATGCAGTGATTTGAAAATTCTCTTTTACCTGTACTTAATTGAAGACCCACTACAAAAACAAAATAATTAATGTTTTAAGTGATCAACTTTACAAACAGAGGGCCAGATGTACGTGGCCAATCGTGCCCACCGACTAAGCACAGAGTTTAAAAGGCGCAGTTGAACTGTGGAATCTGCCCATCATGGGGCCGTCAACGAGCTTGGAATATAAACAGAACTAAATACAGTGATATTGAAATATCCAAAAACTGGAAAACAAATACAAATACAAATCAACGAAGAAGAAAAAAAATACAGGGACGCAATTCAACATCAGCTGCTGTAAAACTGAATATTGGTGTCTACTACTCATCCATGCAACAGGAGACACCAGAAGAACTACTGAGAAAAGAAAAAAGCAGATGATGTTGTTTGTTGTTCCTGAGGATGAAACTGTCATCAATCTGCGCCCCAAACAGCACAGAAGGCTTAGTGCATCTGGCCCAATGTGTCTCACAGGAGAGAAGACATTGTCTAGATGCCAGCAGATGTTGCTCCAAAATGCCTTTGCACTCTTCAGCATTAATGGTGTCTTCACAGATGTGCTCGTCACCCACACCATGGGAATTAGGACACTTCAAACCATGACGGACGGTGGTGTTTGAACTTTGCGTTGAAAACTTCGCACAATTGGGACGGTTCTTGTCTGCTTTGGTCCGGAGAACACAAGTCCATGATTTCCCACAACAGTCTGAGAGGTCCACCCTTTCTGAGCACAATACACGTTTCCACTGTACATCAGTCCAGTTTGGAGATTTCTTTGGATTCTCTTCATCTTTTATTATATTATGAACTGTAGATTGTAAAATCCTGGAAGTCCCAGCAATCATGTCCTGAGAGATGTTCTTAAACTGTTGGCATAATTGCTCACTCAGTTTAACAGAAATTGGTCAACCTCCAACCACCGTTGCTCATAAACGACAGCCTTTCATGGATACTCACTTTATACCCAATCATGATTGAATCACCTGTGGAATCTTTATGGACATTCCTCAACATTGCCCCTGTCCTCACTTTTTGGAATGTGTTGCAGGCATCAAATTTAGAATGAGTCTTTAAAAATAAAGTTGATCTCTTAAAACATTAATTTGCTTGTATTTGTACTGTTTTCAAATGTAAGTTTAGGTAAAAGAGAATTTTCAAATCACTATTTCTGGTTTTTATTTGCATGCAATCATGTGTGTCAGAGGAGTGTATACAGTGTCTTTGACAAGGTTTTCTTTGTCACCACATCTTTTCTGGAGGTCAGGGAAGGTCTCAGCAATCAGAGACTTCAGATCAGTGTTTATCTCCTGTAATATGTCAGCTGTGACATCATTCATTATGGGGGCGGCCAGGGTGCTTCTATTTATGTCTCCCACTTTGGTAGAGCAATTGAAAAATTAAACTGCTGATGAAGTGGGGTTAACATCAGCTAATTGTTGCCTGACATTTTTGGAGACTTTTTCCCTCCAGCTGATCTCTGGCAGTTTGTATTCCAGTTTGCTTCAGTGACAGTTGTTTATGGTTTATCTTTGAATAAGAATGGGGCTTGTTCTTCACTTTAGAGATGTTCTCCAAAGTGTTCCCAAAGTAGTGTGTTGCTAGGGTGGTCAACTGTGACATCACTGCCATCATTCATGATGTCAATATGGGGGTTGCCAGGGTAGTTCTATTCGTGTCTCCCACTACTAAAATTTGGTAATACAAATTTAAGAAATAGCAATGCTTATTCTATGAACATGAAATGAAAAGCCTCCTGTGCAAATGCAGCATCCCTGAATGTTTTTGGCATGTTTGGAGGCAATTGTATGAATGGACACTGAGGATGGATAAAGTGGGACTGACCATATGTTGTACTAGTGCTATACGTCATGTACAAAGTAATTGGACTAAAGTGTGTGTACAAAAATGATGACACATACAGTACTTACTTACAAACATTACTAACAGGCCTGATTCATGCTTGCTTATGTCATCTCACACAACCAAGACACAGCACTCCCAACCCTCATATCTCTACTGAAACAATAAAGTTGAAAAACGTTATCTTCTTTCCAACCGCCACCCGCTGACGTCACTTAGATAACAACTTTTCCCTTAATTGTCCAACAGCGACTTCCTACGTCACATCCTGTCAGCTGTCGTTTCCGGATGCGGCGCGAGCGGCGGAGAAGTGGCAAAACACCGCACGGACATGGATTAATTTAATGACAAGTTGTGTATAAAGAATCAGAGGATACGCCGATACGACCCTGTGCGGGTTTAGACGAGTTGGATGGACTTGATAAAAACTGATTAGTGAGTGTGTTGTGCGTCGGCTGGCCGCGTATGAACGTTGTTTTTGTTGAAGCAGCCGTGTTTGTGTCTTCCTGCTAGCTTAAGCCAGTGTAGCGTTAGCTCGCAGGCGCAGACAGAAACTCTCTCTGTCTCTCTCTCTCTGTTGTCAGGTTGTAACTCACCACCACTCTTCGTTTTTACTGCTGGAAACGACAGCGAACGAAAAAGCGTCCCGAGTTAAGCTTTTTACTCGTTTCGGTGGACGTCAAAACAGCGTCACCTCCGACTTGTCAAGTCAAAAAAATCGGAAGAAACGCGTCGTGTTTTGTTTTTCTTTAAAATAACCCGATTAAGTCTGAGGAACGTGAACGCCTCATCAAGTAGACATGATGGATGCGAGCAGGACTTCAGGCACAGCACACAAAGCTGTAAGCCGGTAGGTTTGACCTGCAGAGACTCGGGACAGAGCAGCATCCTGCCCTCGGACGTGTTGGAAGTGGAACGTTTGTTTTAGTGTGCTTTATATTTATTTATTCTGTTCAGATTAAGCTCCTCTGCTCAACAGGTTAGTCTGATTTTTCTTATTTATTTTTTGCTCTTTGGTGTTATGGGTGTATCTGACTTTGATCCTTTGTGACTCAGTATTGTATTTAGGATTAGGATGTTATAGTATTCAAATTCCCAAAGCCTGACATTATGCTTATTCAATTTGCTTACAAAGCCGAACCAACAGGCTAAACCCCTCAAAGGTTCAACAAAGAAATGTTTGGTTTAATAATGGAGTAAATCACTAAACATCACTTCTAATGTTCTGAATTTCCTGTTTTTCATCATCTCCCCTGTCACACCCAGACTCTGAGCTTGGTACATGACATTATAATAAGTGTGTCATTGTTTTAACTCTGGGATAAAGTGGTGGCATCAGTACAGTAATCCTCTTGTCCTCCTCCTGCACAGTGAAGGATGAATGGCCTCTCTTTCAATGAGCTCTGCTGCCTCTTCTGCTGCCCCCCCTGCCCCAGCCGCATCGCAGCCAAGCTCGCCTTCCTGCCCCCCGAGCCCACGTACACCTTCCTCCCGGACCCAGAGCCGGACGCTGCGGCACCGGGCGCCACGGGGACGGCGGGCCTGCGAGCGCGGAGTGGACCGGCGGCGGCGACGACGGGATCTGGAGTGGCTGCGGCGGCGGTGGCGGAGGCGAGATGGAAGCTCCACCTGACAGAACGATCAGAGTTCCAGTATGCCCAGAGAGAGCTGGACACGATAGAGGTCTTCCTCACCCGGTCCAGTCGAGGGAACAGAGTTGGCTGCATGTACATCCGCTGTGCCCCTAATGCCAGGTGGGTTGTTTGTTCTCAGAATGCGGTTTGTTGCTGTTTCCTGTTTCTTCTGTCTCTGTAGGTCAGTGTGTCACACTTCCACTGGGACTTTCCATTATTCCTTTTTTGTCTCCTTTGCTCCGTCTGCTCACACCCATGTCTGCTTCCTTCACTCCTCTCCATGTTTACACAGCTGACTCAAAGGTCACTCTTTATTGTGGATATTTGCCATTTGTCAGACTCCATGTCGTTTATTAACTGAATCCAGCATTTCTATGATGCCCGCAATTTCAAGGTCTCATTGGCAATAAAATAGAAATCATTCAGTCAGTAGCAAAACATGATTCATTCTGTATATCAGAGACAAGCATATTTATTTTATGGCTTTTATTCCTGTAGGTTTGTAATGATCAGTCCATAGGCAGAGTGTTCATATTTTATGAGTAGTGATTATGTCATTTGGCTTAATAATAAGCTATATTTCATGTGCTGGCATCTGAAGTATGTGGGTTCTATCCAGCCTTTATTCTGCTGCTGTTGATTAATTTACCAAATCAATTAAAAAGAAATGGACAGGCTTTTGTTACAGTCTAGCTTGTTTTAATGTCTATCTAGTATTACACGTGAATGAATCTAAGCTCGACCTGATATGAGTCATGGTAAAGGCCAATAGTAAGGCCCGGGGCAAACCCTAAGACGTAAAAGGTTCATACACAAAACCACAGAGGGACCAACAATCACTGTGCCGAAAAAGTATCGGATTGCTCTGAGGAGCAACGTGCATTCATGAATAAAGGCAAAGGGTCAGAATACCCTGGGATCATACCGGATACTTTGCTTCTCAGGTTGTACAAAATGTCTAGGAGTAAAAGACGTTTGTAAACCAATCTTCCAACATGTGGCAGTTTCATTCAAAGCCCTGCTGGCAGTGCCTCCAAGGAAACTTTTTTGTTTGTCTCAACCTCAGAATGTTTTTGGCGACAGTGAGCAGGTTACAGTGTTTCAATGACAGCAGGTCTGTGATGCATCATTCAGCCGCACATGAAGTACAATACAAGCTCCAGGTATTACGTCAGCGTCTGTCGTAGGCATTTATGACATATCACCAAATAGTTTGCTCACAGGTTTGGAATCCTTTGAGTTCTTCTTTCCTCTCTAACCCCATCCCTCCATCTTTGTGCCCCGTCAGATTCACGGTGCTTTTCTCCCACGGTAACGCGGTGGACTTGGGCCAGATGAGCAGCTTCTACATCGGCCTGGGCACTCGCATCAACTGCAACATCTTCTCCTACGACTACTCGGGCTACGGGGTCAGCACCGGCAAGCCGTCCGAGAAGAACCTGTACGCTGACATCGACGCGGCCTGGCACGCCCTGCGCACACGGTACACGGCTCATATACGCCTTTGAAGTGACGAGCAAATATTGTGTGTCTGACTGTGTTGCAAGAGAGAAACAATTCAGACGAGACAGGAAGGAGAGTAAGGTAGAGATACTAGGGCAGAGAAAGGTGGGAAGCTGGGACGACGATGATGAAGAATGATAGAGGGGGGCAGCTCAGAGGGAAACGTCTCGCGAGGATGCTGAGGTGTGATGAAGCGACTCATTAGTGAAAGCAGAGCTGCCCGGACGCGGCCGGAGCCCTGAGCAGATACCACATCGCAGTGCGAGGAAGAGGTTGAAGTATCATTCTTCCCTCCACCACGTCAGCGTATTTACTCTAAATCTGTAAATCTTTCATGGAGCTTCTCTGCAAAGTCAGCACCCGGCCCAAAGCACAGCCAACTGACTTTTTTTCCCCTCAAAGGTTAAAAGAAAGTTAAGAGAGTTTAAATGAAGGAACTGATGAGGCTGAAATGATTCGTCACGTCACCGAGTACAGAACAGACTGACAGGATGATCATTTTAAGTGAATAATGATTTTCACCCGTCAAGCACCAAACCTTTGCCAGGCACAGCTGAAGCATCTTAATATCTGCTTTGGACGGCTTCACTCACAATGTTGTGCTCAGGTCAAATGAATCCAAAGCAATCCTTTTGTTATTCTGCTGCTTGTCTTCTTCTTGACTGTATTGTGTTTGACATGCTGCTTGTTGTTGTTGGCAGGTATGGCATCAGCCCAGAGCACATCATCCTGTACGGACAGAGCATCGGCACCGTGCCCACCGTCGACCTGGCCTCACGCTACGAGTGCGCCGCCGTGGTCCTCCACTCACCGCTCACGTCCGGCATGAGAGTGGCCTTTCCCGACACCAAGAAAACCTACTGCTTCGATGCTTTCCCCAAGTGAGTGCGACGTGTGTGTGTGTGTGTGTTCCTCTAAACACATCGTATTACACTGACATCATATTACTAACTAACCTGAACTGAGCTGTGAGGGCCAAACGCTTACAGAGGAAATGAAGGAATTCCTCTCTGTCTGTCTTCCCATCTCATAAAATCCCTAACTGAGGCTTTCATGTAACGCAGCATACACAAGCACACGCTGCACACACTCTGCGGCTGCCTGTTGGCATTGCCACATAATTACAGATCTGCCAAAAACATAATTGCAACCCTTGAGTTGTGAAAGGATTTCTCCTCTAAGACAAACATCTGCGCTGAAAGAACAACTGCTGTTTAGTCACAGAATGCCTTTATGTGCTCTGATCTCTCCTTGGATGTTGTGGCTCCTTTTTTGAGGAGATGACATTCTGCAGCATTGACGCAGGTCCAAATCATGCGTGTGTCGCCTCCTTCACACTCTTTGGCTGCATCACACATGTCACATAACATTAACATCATTACATCACACCAGTCATTGCTAATGTTGCCCAATGGGACCGGAGTTCACATCACTAATGTTAACTAAATGTAATGGCAAAGTTATCATCAGTGTTTGTGAAAGATTGAAGTTACATTTGTGTGCTTGTATGACGTTTTCCACTGGAATTTTCCATGTTGTCTCCATGGTAATGAGGCTGAGTGAGCGTCCGTCCCTCCTGTGCTGCTTGCCTCTTTAGTCTTAGTGGCGGATTGTGGCGAAATCCGTGACAGCCTGTCCCAGATGGTCTGAGTAGGTGAGGAGAGGAGGTGGTAGGAACCAGGGAATGCCTCACTGTGTGTGTGTGTGTGTGTGTGTGTGTGTGTGTGTGGGGTGAACTGAGAAGCCGCCCATGTTTGCCTCTTCAGTGGGCGAGCAGCCTACTAACCAGCTGCTTACACACGCTCATGTCTTTGTCACTCGAATGCACCACTCACTTTATGTTCTTCCAAATCTGTGTGTGTGCGCGCCTGTTTGTGTGTGTGTGTGTGTGTGTGTGTGTGTGTGCCTGGAGTTCATTGCCTTCTCTTCTTCCCCCTCTTCAGCATTGAGAAAGTGTCCAAAATCACGTCCCCGGTGCTCATCATCCACGGCACGGAGGACGAGGTCATCGACTTCTCCCACGGCCTGGCCCTGTTCGAGCGCTGCCCCAAGGCGGTGGAGCCTCTGTGGGTGGAGGGGGCGGGGCACAACGACATTGAACTGTACAGCCAGTATCTGGAGCGCCTACGCCGCTTCATAGGACAGGAGCTGGCGGTGCAGCACACCTGACCGCAAACCTTCCCCCACGGCCCACAGCAGCACTTAAACAGCAGTCCTCACACATAACACACACACACACACACACACACCAGCTTATCCTAGGTGCTAGGGGTGTAATGGTTCACAGGTCGAGGCTCTTGTTTTCTGGCACAGAGCTTTGGGTTTGCAGTGGGAAGTCTGCTTTTAATGGACCATTGGTGTGTGTGTGTGTGCGTGTGTGTTTGTTCATCAACATAAGATTTGTGTGCGTGTGAAATGCGTAACTACAGCTGCCGTGTAAAGTGTGGCCGCCTCTATATTCCGACACCGTGCAATATTATGAGCACTGTCAACAGAAGAGTAAAGTCTATTGAACTTCCTGCTGTTAAGCCGAGTGAGGTGTGTGAGCTCACGTCAGGCTCCCTCCAGCCTTCTAAAAGGGAATATTGTGGTTTTTCAATCACTCTTATCATCAGAATAGCAACAAGGATGTAAAAAAAAAAGGAATTGTTACCTCAAAATGTCAGAAAGATGAATTGTTTTGAGTCTGGATTCTGTTTTTCACTGCAGTGAAGGTTTTGCTCAGGTAACCCTCGTAACAACTGACATTCTGTCTTTTTCACACTTCTACTCTTTATTTATTTGTGTGTTTTTAACGCTAACCCTGCTCCGATCCCGCGAGCAAAGATTTCTGTAAATGCAAACCTGTTGAACCGCTGTGAGGTTTTGTTTTTACTCTTGATTTTGTTTTTAACCTAAGAAATGAATTTAACTACGGCCCAAAAACCTGAGGGACAGACCAAAGTGTCTGGAGAACCATTACACCCCTAACCACATCCATCCTGTCCACACTCCTCTGGATCCAACACACGCACACACACAGTGATTAAGGTAGTTTTAGTTTCCTTGTAATGTCTCAACCAGCAGGTGAGAAGGAAGCTGCCGTTTCTCTCAGAGTCTGGAACAGTGAAGAACGCTATCAACCAGAACCTGATCTTCTACCTCCAACCTGCTTGTACGTCTTACTTCTCTGTTTAAGGCGGAACCATGGTCAGTTTAGGAAGCGGATCACAGCTTCACCTCAGAGTCAAGCTAACCGATACTGGTGTTTACTAGATTTGTAGCGATCAAATGTTGGCGTCAAACTCTTGATTGCACTCGATGCACCCAAACTTCACCCCCCACCCACAGACCAGCACGGGATCTGGTTTTCTGTTAGGTGAAGAGTTCTAATTCTTTGGTATTAGGCGTTCCAACAGGTGGACAGTGTTTGGATAGCAGCTTTATGGGTTTATGTCACAGTAGAAGGTCTCTTGTCAGCTTTCCTTCTCTCTGATAGTTTGTGGTTTACAATCTTAGACTCTATCAGCCTTTGGTTTATGATGTCAAAGGTCGGAAAACACGCAGGCGCCACATGATAGCAAAGTATTTGTACTTGTTCTCGACTTATTATGGTTGTCCTGGTCAAATCTGGACTTTGAGTGACGTAGAGTTCAGAACCTTTTCTAGCTGCAGGTGTTTGTAACGTTAAGTTATAACTTTCTCACAAATATGGTGTTGTTCTTTCTGTTTGTTGTTCTTTTTTGTTTGTAATCGTTTGGGGAAGTATCACTAAATTTGTATTTTGCCACTTTTAGTTGCAGATGTTTGCTTTTGCTGTCAGTAATTTGATCCGTAAACAGCAACGTTATATCACCACTCTCCTGTTTCACTACGCCTCCAATCATAAGCTAAATCATAAGCTTTGTCTTTTATGGTGAAGTCCCTTGAGCAAAAAAAATTCAAAGTGTCTCAGAATCAAACTCATAAATGTCCGTAGTGTTGAATCGTCCTCAATATGGTAAACAAAAGTTAAAAAACCCACAGTGGGGTTTTTAGTCATCAACGCTTCTAATTTCCTATTGGTAGTTTTCAGTAAGTGTCTTTTTCCAGCATTTTCAGGGTTTTCTCCTGCGTTTGAACCAAAGTGTAGCTTCATGTTGTGTTTTCCTCGCTGTAGCTGCTCTTCATGTTGGTGTTTAACAAACCAAAGGCAGAAATAATTGCGTTTTTTTGTTTGTAACTGCTTCATCTGACGTCTTTCCTGTCTAACTTGTATACAAACTCCAAGTGCATTTTGTCAGATTTCGGAAATATGCAGCAGCAGAGTCTCATAAATCAAAATGAAATTGTGGGTTGCTGTTGATTGTTTCGTCCTACAGATTTAAGAGTTTTAGTTATTTTACCATTCATTGAATTCATACTTAAAACTGTAAAAAAACAAAACAAAAAATACATCCTTGAGACAGGATGGCAAATTTGTGTGAATTGTGGGTGTTTACTGAGGGCTTTGATTTAAAGTAATTGTCATTACTTAAAAAATATATATATTTTCCAGGATATTTGAGACTTTCTGTGTATTTTTTTTTTTTTTTGATATTTAATCATCTAGAAACAAGTGGACTTTTGTTGTTTTCCAGGCATTTGTCAATTTTCAATATTGTCAACATTCTAACGAGACAGATTTGATTGTCATGTGTAAGTTGAGGACTTTTTACAGTGCAGCTGTAACTGAAAGCCAATCAATTGAAACACAAATGACGTAACGCTCCTGCGGGACAAACAACACAGCGACTCAGCGAGTTAAGGACGTTCAGAACAAACTGAGCGGGATGATGAAAGAACTGTGACACACGAAAAGCTTTTTATCAAAAAGGAAACACAAATGTCTTTTATTCATTCGAATGTATGAATCTGTTGGGGTCTGTTTTTTTTTGGGGGGGGGGGGGGACAGGATTGGTGTGTTGCAGCTGTGGGGTTTTGTGTCATCCAGTTTATTATGGACTTTAGTTTAAAAGTTTACTGTCTTTTTCCAAGAATTGAAGAATAAAACATAATCACAAGTTGATCATTAACATTCCTGTCCGTCTCCTTTCTCCTGTGTCGTCTCTCAAACGTGTCTCCTTCAGTCCCTCTGTGTCGCAGCTCTGCAGCCTCACGGGACTGCAGGAGGCGCATTCAGCTGGCTTGTGGGTCACCTTAAGAAATGCACGGATGATTAATTGTCTGAGGTGTAAATGAGAGTCCTTGGGCCGCCTGAGGTTTTTTTTTTTCTTCTTCCCCTCTAAAGATTTGGATGCTGGGGGAGGGGAGAGCAGTCTGTTATTTCCTGTGCCAAAAAAGGTTTCAAATCACGTGTTTCAATGCGTCTCTGTCCCAGTCCCCTGTCTCCTCTCGCTGTCTGCAGCCACGTCGAGTCGTGGGGGAAGCAGATGGGTTGTAAGCTCTGCTCACCCTCCTCCTTTACACACACACTTCTCCAAGCTCTTTTTCAGCAGGCTACATCAATCTGGTGTCTCACTGAAATGCTCTTACGGATTAAAGCTTTTCCCCCTGCATAAGGTTCCAGCTCTGCTCCACTCACACACACATGCACTGAGTGTCCAACACACACTCAGACGTCTTTTCCTCCAGATTTGATTTAAAACCGGATTTTCTGAACAACACGCTGAGAAATGATACCAAGATCTAAATTGTCTTAAGATATTTCACCATATCATGCCAAACAGAACAAAGCGTCCCGCCTCAGACAGATCCCAACCCTCTTAACCCTTTAAACTCTGAAGGTGAACTTAATTTGTTAATTATCCAGAGGCTTTCTAAGCTCCATGAAGCAAACAAACATACATTTACAAAGATCCATCTTTGGGAACGTCTGTCTGGCTTTGAATTCCTGGAAAAGGAACCTGACCAGAAGAGCAAACCTACTTTCAGGAAAGGAAGGTCATGGCTGCTGCATTCAAGTCAGCAGAAATGTCTTCCACTCAGCAAAATCACTTGGGCTCGGTCCAGAGCAGCCACTCTATGTCCTTTCTGTTGACATTGTCAGTCTTAACAGGACCGAGTGTGTCGTCTATGGCGGCACGAGGGGACGATGACTCAGTGCATCTTCATCCTACAGCTGCCTGATGTGTTTATGCACCAACATGACTGCCAGAGAGTGCGAGGGTTTGTTCACTGACTCAGATGTTTATTTAAATCTCAAAGTATTTAAAAATCACTGTAATCTGATAGAAAGATGAAAAATAAAAGATTGTTGGAATGAAAAAAGATGAGACAAAGCATCGTAATAATGATAATTTATTTATTCACGAAGAGGAAGAGTCTTTGGCACTGAAGAACACAAACACCGAGGGAGATTTCATGAGAGCAACATTTACAGTGAAGTGCTGAGTGGTGAGAAACGACGGGACCGTGACCTCTGAACTCTGAACTCAGCTGTGATTTTAACCCAAAGACATGATCCAGTTGTGTGGAGGAAGAAAAAAATTAACCGGGAAAACATGAATCTACTAATGTGTTACTGTTATAATGAATTTGTGACAGATCGACACTGAATGTAGGTCATTTTAGCATGCGTACGTGTGTAAGTGAACTGTCCCTCTTAAACTCAACTCTGGCAATGGTTTTTAACATTACGTGAGTTTGTTTGCTTGTAAATCATTCAAACGGACATTCTAGGTCTGAATCGTGTTATAAAAAAACATAAAAAAGCAAAAATTACACAACAAAAATAATAATTCATTTAGTGAAGAGGGAGTGAACCTCGATGTGAGTCACTCCCTCATCCATATTCACATACTGATGGCATCTCCAAGCCAAAGACAAGTGCAACTCTGTAGTTCATATAACGACGGGCACGGAGGTACAATATGCATCAGTTCTCAAACTGTTTGCTCGGTGGTTCCCATTCCAGACAGTCCGCCCCCGGGTCCTCCTACACACCTCCTCTCTCTCTCTGCCAGCTGCTGTTGTTTGAGTCAGTGACAGCTCAGATAAAAATTAAATCTGGGAGGGGGGAGGCAGTGTGAGGGTTCGACCTTCTGGTATGGTCTTCAGCACAAACTGCATCTCTGCACCCTAAAGCTAGGGCAGCTAAGGCCATTTCAATATTTACTAAGGACTTGTTAAAACCAAGTAATGGAACCAATCAGAACGCGTGTAGAGCATTCGTCACACAGCTCACAATATGAGAGGGGCAGAAGAACACACTGTGCACACACACCGGTGCACAGCTGGACATGACAGGTAAACACGGCTGAATAAGGGGCAATAATGACATCACTGCTCCTGTCAGTCAACGTACATAAAACATACTTCAGAATACTGTCAGAAGTTCATTCACTTAGCAATAAAGGCAAAAGCACTGAACGCTCGGTCCATTTCTCCATCTGATTTCAGCTTCTATCTCATCTTTATCTCCAGAAAAGAGAGAAATTCAGCTACACAGACATCACAGGAAAAAAAAGGGAATTAATTTCATTGATGAATACTGTTGGAGGTCAGGAGTTCGGCTGCTCCTGTAATAATAATAAGTGTGCAAAAACCTGCTGTTGTAATGAGTTACGACCACCTGGGGTCACTGTTTCACTCTGTCACAGGCATCATTAATCAAAAAGTCCCACTGGCACAGCAGTCACACAAACACATCCAGGGTCCATATCAGGGTTTGGGCTGAGCCGCTGAGCAGGATGGAGGTGAAGCCACAATAAGAGTCAAAGTGAAGCTCCACAAGAGTCTAACAGCTCTAAAGGATTCCACTGGCACACATCCAGCAACCCTCCAGAGGTCTCATATCTATGAATCCGCTCCGGTCAGCATCCATCCCCTCCCTGCGCCCTGTATTGTCCTGCCTCACGGGTGCAAAGGGCAAACTGCGGTGCGGCGGTAGTCCTAAGGTCACAGTGTAACCTTGCTGAGTCTGAGCGAGAGGCTGGTGCGGTGCTGCGAGCGAGGAAGTGTGGAACTGCAGCGACTACGCAACTGCACTGGCCTGGCGCTCACTGAGCCTCGCACCCGCAGCAGAAAGTCGAAGTTTGCGGAGGTGTTCATGGCGTAGAACACGTTGGCGTTGTCTGGAATCACGAGTTCTACAAGAAAAGGAAGAGAAGAGAGAGAAACATGTGGTTAGGTATAACTTCCTGTTCTTGTGTTGACACTATTAGTTTCACGGTAACTGTGGTTCATGCAAGACTGGAAAACACCTCATCAGTAAACAAGCTGAATTGCAGAAATTGAGGTTTTTTCATCAGAGTTTCGGGAATGTTTTCTTCTTACTGTAGTTACTGTAAAGCTGTAAATATGACTCAGACTGATACTGTCAGTCAAAGATGTGGTTTAAAGGCTTAAGATTTAAAACAACAACAAACAACAAGTCTGAGCTTCCTTCATCTTAGCTGTTTTTGACTCAGCTCAACATCTATCAGCTTCCTCGGCTGAGGCTGATCCATTAAATAACTGAGAAAGTGGAGCTGAACTTAATGAGCCTCACCTCTCTCCTCTGAGATCACCTGCACCAGCTCGTATCCCTCCTCAGGCTCCACCTCCAGGTTGTGCTTCGCCATGGCTCTGGAAATTACAGCCGGAGTCTTATCTTGACTGGTCAGCTGGATGGGGAGCAGATAGAAATGAAATATGTCAGAGTTTAATCAATTCTGTCTGAAGGATGAATGTCCTCACTCTAACACACACACACACACACACACACACACACACAGACACACACCAGTATGCTCTTGTAGAGGTTGCCGTTGCCTTGCTCCAGGCTGACTCGTATGATGCAGGCGTCCTGGGCCTGGGTGTTGTACGTCGGGGTTTGGCTCGGGGAGTTGGGCGACATGGGCGTGAGCGAGGCGGAGCGTCTGTGGATGCAGGCCGGCCCGGGGAGCGAGGGCGACGCCGGGGTGGTGGTGACGCTGGCTGAAGACGAGCTGGTGTCCATGGAGTGGAGCGAAGTACAAGAGGAGGATTCTGATAGCTGAGAGCAAGCAGAGGATAGACGTCACACACCAAACTTAAGAGACAGGAGAGGGTAGAGAGAGTGTGTGTGTTGTTGAGGCGCACCTTGTTGTGCTGGCTGTTGGAGTTGTGTGTCATTGGGAGTCCTTCACTGTCTGAGGGACTGCTGGAGTCGCTGGAGGACACGCTGACAGAGTCCATGCTCTCCCCTGAGCTGCCAGTAGGGGGCGAACGCGGCGTCTCTCTGACGGGAGAACTGGCCGTGTTTGTGTCTGCGCCCAGGAAAAGCCTGGAAGGTGGAGGAAGTTGATTAGTATTGAAATATAGTCACTCACAATAATCCCCTGCTGTGTGAGACGCTGATAAGACAATCTGACATGTCCAACATGTCCAACATGACACGTCTGCAGACTTGGATTTGCTGTGTCTGCTGTACTCACAGGCTCAGTCTCTTCACCATGCTTTTTCGAGCTTTGGGTGAAGTTGGGCTGCTGTCTCCAAGTCCTTCAACCCCACAGGATAAGGAGTAGCTGCAAAGACAGAGACGAGGCGAGACAAGACGTTACTCACAGCTGGAAAGTAACACAATAAGTCCCGAGTCCTGCCACCACTGGATCAAACCACAAATATGGGTAACAAACTTAATGGCTATGTGAGTTCTTCTACCGAGGGACTCTGGGAAATGTGAACTCAGAGAAAAAGTGAAAGAGAAAGTCAGAGAGGGGGCGAAAGGAGGAAGAGAGCTCACGGAGCAGCACAATAACAACAAGCATAAGAGCTCAGCAGGAAGCATCCATAAGACATAAGAAGAGGGGGGAGCCGAGCACAAGAGAGAAGATGCTATTGTGTGTGTGCGTGTGTGCGTGCGTGTGAACAATAGAGCCCACAGACTGTGATTTGCTGCGGTCTAATGGCTCACACAGGAAAAGGGAGCAGGCAGGCACGTACCTCTCCTCCTCACTGTGCTGCGGCTGGTTCTTGAACCAGTGGAGGAACGCCGGGTCGGAAGTCAAGCAGTAGCTGTTACAGGCCGACTGGAGGAGCTTGATCTGAGCGATGACCTCGAACTCCTGCACAGGGAGAGAGAGAGAGAGAGGGGTAAATGTTTGTTCTATGCATTTTGTATGTACAGGTTTAGAAAAATGGCCAGATGAAAGTGATGAACTCACCCTGCGTCTCTTCTCAAAGTTGTTCAGTCCTCCCTACAGAGGAGACAAAGGGGACGCTGTCAGTCTCTACACATCACATACCAGCAGCCTCTTACACAAACACCAGCAGCCTCACCGCTCCACAAACGGCCCGGGTAAAATTCCTCACACACACTCATGGAAACTTACGCCCACCATTTTCCCCCCTAACAGCAGGTACACACACACACACACACACACACACACACAAACACATACACAGACTCTCAGATCTACAAAGCTCTGTAAACTCGCAGACACAAGTTCTCAAATACTGTAACACACACACGCACACACACAGGCTCGCACACACACATCTAGCAGGTGTGAAGCTCTTCTATTCTTACCTCTACTAGATCAGGCAGTGCCGTGTCCAGCATGGTCAGGTCGGTCAGAAACGTCCCCAAGTATGGAATCGTTCCCTGCATCGCTCCCTGTCCAACACATTAAAGGACATTTACAACACAAGTACAAGCAGGAGTCGTGTGTGTGTGTGTGTGTGTGTGTGTGTCTGTGTGTGTGTGTGTGTGTGTCTGTGTGTGTGTGTTCATCATCCCGGTGCAGCCAGAGCTCGCTCACATTACAGTACGCTGCTTTAGAGGAATGCGTTCAAAACATAAAAGCTCTGTTTCCCCCCCCCCCCTTTTTTTTTTTTTCCTGAAAGATTTGTTGTCTGGCTTTTGTCTCTGGAGTTCTTTTGTCTCACCATTTCCTTCTGCAGCAGGAGCCTTTTGTGGGTTCGTTTCTGATGCTCCTTGGCACAACTCTCCAGACTGGCAAACTTTGAAGTGCCTTCCTGTGTGTGTGAGGAGGGGAAAGGAAGGGAAGGGAGGGGGGCACATACACAGAGATCAACTTAAGTTCAAAGGTTCTTGAAACTAGAGGTGTGAAGGGAGAAATGGTTTGTGGGGCTCACCCTCATGAGGAGCTCTCTGCTGGTCAGGTAGTTGTTGTGGTCTGAGAAGATGTCAGACAGCTCCTCAAAGGTCTGCATGCTGTCCCTGTGTAGGCCACACAAGATGTTTAGAGGTTGAGATGATGACATACAAAGACACAAAGCAGCCAGAATAGGTTTCACACATCACAGAGTGGCGTCTTACTTGTGGACGCAGGCCCAGGCTCTCTTCAGCCGGTACAGAGGGTTGGACTGCAGCGCCGACACGATGGCTCGCAACGAAGAGAAGTTTTTGCGTATCCGACACTCCTGGAGAAGAGAATCAACGAAGGGTCAGACCTGATTCTGCAAACATTCCATCCCTGTGTGTGTGTGTGTGTGTGTTTCTGCCAACCTGAGCTATGTCTATCCAGCGCTGGATGACCCGCGCTCGGCCGTGCGGTCTGATCTGCCTGTGCTTCAGCACCGTGCTCACCACGCACGCCGCCACAGCGTTGAACTGCGTGATGGTGGCGCGGATGGTGGGCGCACTGTGTTTGTTGTGCTTCTTGTCTCTCTGGGACCAGATGGAGCCCAGGCAGTGGTAGGGGATGACTTTCTTAAACAGCAGCTGGAGCAGAGGAACGTGAGATGTTAGTACAACGATGGCGAGGGAACATCACAGGAACGTAACGTATGGAACTCTGCTGCTTTGCTCCTCTTACCGCATCCATGTAAGTCAGCTGCTCGGCCACTAGGTCAGCATCGAACGACAGGAAGTCCTCCTGGAGTTCGATCTCCACTTCCTCCTCCTCCCCTAAGCAGAAAGAGCTGTTGCCATGGAAACCACCTAAAAGCAGGCAAACAGAATTGGTTTAACTAAAAAAGAAAGTTGAGCGTATTAAAAACAAATGGAGGACGGATGGTGGATGGACGGGTGGAGGGACGTGTGGACGCGTTACCATCAGTGTCGTCCATGCAGGCTTGACTCTGCAGCTGCTCCAGCAGGCTCTCTGCCCGCCTCAGAGGCTCCGACCCTGGCAGGACCCTCCGCAGGTAGTCCATCATCCTGTGCAGACAGGGGTAGTCTGGAGGTTCCTGGAAGTCTTGTGGACATTGGTCCAGCCAGGCACGCAGGATGGAGGCCAAGGCACTGAGGGGAAACACGCGGTGTCAACGGACGGTGGCAAATACGGAGAAGTGAGACATTCTAGAGGTTTGGAAGACGACTCTTACTTTCTGATGGCTCCTTTGGTTTCAGAGCTTTGGCATCGGCTGGTGTCTGCTTCATTTTCTTCCATGTTTCCATACCTGCAACAAGGAACAAGGGAGGAATATAAAAATAACTTCTCTACTCAGCACTTTGTTTTGCCTTCTGGCAGGACATGAAGAACTCTGCAGCCCCACCTGTCCAGCAGCATCTGCAGCACGGTTCGCGTGCTGGTGAAGGCTCTGTAGGTGGACAGGAAGATGGAGGTGTAGGTCAGGTCGTTGTCTCCGAACGCCGTCAGTAGCGTCTCCACCAGGCGCTCCAGCGTTCCGGCGCGGATACTTCTGATTTTGCAGGTCTCCAGCTGGCTCACCGTGTGTCCCGGGGGCAAACGATCGCCCTCCGCCTAGACAAACGCACAAACGCAAACACATTGATTTCATGCAGCTGAACAAGTGTGAACTGAACGCAGCTGCACTCTTTTGTTCTGTGATAACTTTAGGGTTGCGCAACGTTTCTTTGGCTTTGAACGCTCTGTGCTTACTCATTGGTCGATGCTGTGTCAGATTAAAGCTGAGGAATTCTGTTATTCTCGCCCGGCTTGTCATTTTCCCGTTGCAGTTATGAGACAGAGCGTGCCGAGGTTGGACGCTGATTACAGGTGAGCGCCAAAGTGGGGATTAAAGGGAGAGGAGCGGAGTGATTGAAGGACCAGGCGACATCTAAGCCGTCGTGTCCAAAAGGGTGGTGACAAAAAAAGGAGCGAGAGAGAGAGAGAGAGAGAGAGAGAGAGAGAGAGAGAGAGAGGCCATGGTGAAGTTTGTACGCTACAACAGGAAACGCTCCAATCTGCTTTTAATCACAGCTGCCCCCCACCCCCACCCACCACCTCCTCCTCTTCCTCCTCCTCCTCCTCCCTCCCTCCACACAGACAGAAAGGAGGACAGCAGAGCCAAAGTTCTCTGCGCTCGGCTCTGATAACACGTCAGTACACTCAAGGAACACCAGCACTTTATTTATCTCTGCGAGGTCACACGCTGTTCAGTCCACACACACACAGACACACACACACGCAGAGAGAGAGTGTATAGTCTAGACAAGCGACCCAATTCACAATAAATTACCGCACCGATTGCCCTCATTCACTGATGACTCCCTATGTATTGTAAACACACTCGTCTCTATTCTGCTCTTTACCCGCGTTGTGTTACTTGATTCTGACAGAGCTGGCAACCCGCGACGTCTCGCTAGGAAAAACTTTAGAATCAATCCCCATCCACCATGTCACCACGGAGACACAAAGACTGGCAGGGGGGGGCAAACACGCAAACAAACACACAAACAAACAAGAGACACACTCCCCCACCCAGGCCTTAGACCTCTCCCATCTATTCTTGTCATTTCTGTTCCGCTGCATTCATGCATGTAAATTAGCGCACATTAATTAGGTTAAACTCATGACTTTGTAACTAAAGATAAAGCCCCTAATTGCTCATAATTGCTTGTTTTGTTGCAGTGTAATTATGTACAGTAACCCGGTCCGTGTTATTACGGGGACCTAAAGGCCACAGCGGGGGAAACAACAATGCTTTTGTGTGCGCAGGGGGGGAACACATCAACCAGAGGAGGAAAAGCTTTTAATCAGCCTTTTTTCTTACAGCAGCGATTCATAAAAACGTTGGCTATTACAAGGGGAGCGAAGAGTTTTGTTGGCAGTTGGGGGAAGTCAGGAAATCACATGCTTTGGCTGAGCAGGTCTGGGGTCTGGAGGAACTGTTGATTTCCAGCGGCCAAGTCAGGGTGTTGTCTGAACGAGCGGGGGGAAAAATTATAGCGCAAATGTTAAAACAACACGGCCGGCGTGGAGCACAATACTGAACGACGCCCCCCCGAAGCTAGACGCCCCGCTTTGTCAGACAATAGAAAGCCCTGGTTGGTGTTGTTGTTGTTTCCCTGCTCTGAGGTGGATTCTGGGTAATCAGGATTGGCAGCACTCACCCCCAGCCATCTCGCTCCCTTGTTGGCCGCCTGCAGAATCTGAACCCTCTTCAGTGTCACGTTGTAGATGGCGCCCTCCTCCACTTCCTCTCCCCAGTCCTGAACGGAGCTCTGCAGACAAGAGAGAATACGGGGAGTTAGAAGGACCGCAGGGGAAGTGTGTGTGTGTGAGAGAGAGAGAATAGGCGAGAAAGAATCAAACACTGGCACATGACTAAAGAAGAACATTGGTGCAGCAAAAGCAACAAGTGTGACCCACTCCCCAACCCCCACTCCTCCCCTCCCTCCCTCCCTCCCTCCATCCCCTCCTCCCTCTCTCCAACCCCATCCATCCCCTTTCCCGGTCTCTCTGAAGCTGAACTTAGACCCAGAGTGTTTCCCTGCAGCTCAGACGAGGCAGAGACGAAGGCCCGAGGGGACCGAGTCTGCCAAACAAGCCCCGACGCAACAAAACAACTCAGATTTGCATCGTTTTTCTATCTACTCGTTTGTCTTTTGACACGATCCCCAAAAGAATTCCCCTGCTAGACGATAGATGAGACCTCGGTAACAAATCTTTCCAAACAGAGAACGTGATACTCCAGAGTAAGTGCTCTCGTAAAAAGGCAAAAAGTGTAACAGATCCCAGCAGTTCATCCTGCAGGCACGCGTCCAAACGCAACCACGTCTGTGTGACTGCAGCTGTGAATCACCGCTCAGACAAACTGCAGAGTGGATAAACAAACGAGGAAGAGCGCAGAGGAATCAAAATATGGAGCTCCTGCAGACAGAGCGACGCGTGGAGACAGAGACACAAACACAGGCCAGGAGAGAGAGAGAGAGAGAGAGAGAAAGAGAGGGAGGGAGAGAGAGGGAGAGAGAGGGAGAGAGAGAGAGGGAGAGAGAGAGAGAGAGAGAGAGAGAGAGAGAGAGAGGGAGAGAGAGAGAGAGAGGGAGAGAGAGAGGGGGGGAGAGAGGTGGGGAGAGAAGGGGAGAGAGGGGGAGAGAGAGAGAGAGAGAGAGAGAGAGACTACATTTCAGAGGGAAGTGTCCTTTCAAACTCTCGATTGTGTATTGATTTGAATCTTGCCTTCCTCTTTCCTCTTCCTCATGTTCTTCTCTAATCCTCCATCCTGAAAATCTTTAAAAACAAACTGAAGATTCAATGTTTTCACTCCACACTGCATCACAACTCTGCTGTTACTACACGTTAACCTACAAGTTTATCTTAGAAAAAGGTTTAAAATTTGTAAAAATAACAATACTGTCTTCCACCAGTGATACACACACACACACACACACACACAGCCAGGGTCACTCTCCCTCAGAGCCACTTTCCATTCCATTCACACACTTTAACGACGACATGCACTTTTCCCACCCCAGACAGAAGGGACGCCAGCTCCCAGGGGTCAAAGGTCACAGGCTCAATCGCCACCACTGAGGGCCGGTTGACATGCAGCCGTGACCGCTGCTGCTGCTGCGGCGGAGCCATCTTTGAACAAAACAACGCCTACACCAACCTGTGTCTCCCACTCACACTCTCTCTCTCTCTCTCTCTCTCTCTCTCTCTCTCTCTCTCTCTCTCTCTCTCTCTCTCTTCCTGGCACAGTGACAGATAAATACATCAGTCCATGAGTCATGCAGTCCACACACACACTCCCATAACAATAGCAGGAGGTCTGTGCGTTGGCCGAGCCTGTGCTGTGCTGAGTTCACAGTCTGCACACACTGCACTCACACACACTCTTTTTGTCAGCCAGCGATACGTTTGGGCCGACGGAGGGTTTAAAAAAGCTCCCATCCGCTTTGTGCGCCACATTTTAGAGGCTTTATGTGCCGACGGGGATGAAAGGCGAGGAGATAGAGGAGGTTAGAGAGGGACAGAGCCTATCAGCGTGACCCTGAGCCAGAGGTAAACAGGAGATGAGATGTTTACTCTCCAAGGCTCTGGCATGGGAACGCCGGGATCCATCTGAGGAGGAGGAGGAGGAGGAGGAGGAGGAGGATGATGCTGGACGAGAGGACGAGACAGTGGAGGAGCAAACAAGAACCAGAAACAAAACTCTGAAGATAACGCCAGCAGTAACAACAGCGCTGTGTGTGTGCGTGTGTGTGTGTGTGTGTGTGTGTGTGTGTGTGTGTGTGTGTGTTTCTGTGTGTGTTTGGTCTCTGGTTGGAGCAGCTGCTGTGCCTCCGGGGCCTCGGTGTATTGTTCCCCCTCCTCTGTCTCACTCAGGACCCCCAGACAAAAGTTTTTATAAACCAATAGTAGGAAAGCAGGCAGATTTGTTGTTGTTTGTTTGTTTGTTTGTTTGTTTTGTGTGTTTTATGCTTCTTCTACCCCTCCTTCTCCCCTCCTCCTCCTCCCTTTACTTCAAACCTATTTACGGGAAGCTTTCACGCACGAGAAAATGTAGGTTACACCGGGTTTAAAGTCCGCAACACACGCGAGAGAGAACAATTAAGAACTCAATGCCCCCCTCTTCCTCTCTACCCCTCCTCCTCCTCCTCCTCTTTCTCCTTTATCCGCTACTTTCCCAAGCCCTAACACACACACACACACACACACATCCTCCCTCCCCCTTCTCCCCCCTTCCTCCCCTCTCTGACTTCTAAAACCGCACAATCAACAACAGGATGGGGAACAGCTAAACTTGTTTTGTTTTGTTATTTGTTTGTTTTTGTAGTTTGGATTATTTACCATCTTAGTTTTCCAGGCGAATTTCATGGCGAGCGTTTCTTTCATGGTCCGGTGGCAGCATCAGAGCTCGGTCACAGTCCGCCCAGGCACGAAAAAGACGCGTGTTTGTAATCCTCCGTGTGGAAATACGATCGGTCCTCTCCTCGTCTGCTTCTCTGCGCACTCTGTGTCCTCCTCCGCCTCCTCTTCCTCCGTGTCTCGGTAAACCCCCTAGTATTCTACAGCCAAACTCCTCCTCCTGCACTCGCTGCGGTCCCCCAAACTCCTCCTCTTCTCTGTTTTTTTTTCTCCTCTTCTCTCTTTTTTCCCCTCTTCTTCTCCTTTTTGGTGCGGGTTTTCATCACTCTGACAGCTTCGTGCGTGTGCGTCAGACTCACTGATGCGATTTGCGCAACACATGTGACATAAGTGTTTGCTTTGGAATTCGCACGAATCAAAGTGAAGTGAAAAGAGTTCTTATAAGAATTGATTATTGTTTTGTTATTATTCTGTCGTATTTTTACCACTGATTTATTCAACATTTTATTTTTATTTTATTTTATTTTGTTTTATTTTTTTATTTTTTCTAAACAACATATATAAAATTATGTAAGATGAGATTGGATTCTCTGTTATAATTATTATTAATAGTTATATCATTATCATTATTAGTTCCTACATTGTTCTACATTCTTACTTATTTGGTCTAATTTAATTATGTTTAAATCACAGTTGTAGTGATTCTTGGTCTCCTAGCTCTACTTTCCCGGGTGACACACAAACGTTACTACACTGGCTTCATCTGTGTGGACAAAGTGATGTAATCGGTGTGTGTGTGTCTGTGTGTGTGAGTGTGTGTGTGTGAAGCAGCTGCGGACACAAGTTCCCTGCGTGGGACAATACAAGGAAGGCTGTAGATGCTCCGGCCTCTATGCATTGTCAGGGACAGAATGGAAGAACGGGTTGAGTGTGAGAATGGGCGACACTGTTCCACTCAGAATGTTCCTGCACACGAAGTCAAGCAGCCCACTGGTGTGAGTAAACTGGGAGATATGAATCAAGCGTTGACTTAGCGAGGGTCTTTGTGGACTAAGTTGTGTCATAGATCCTCAAATGTAAGCTAGCGTTGGAGGAAGAGGACGGTCGGAGTGTCAGTGGGAACTTCGTGATGCTTATTGTCATTGACTCCGTGGGAGAAGCCTGCTGTGACTCCTTTACCCATCGTGTGTATGACTGTGTGTGAGCGCGTGAGTGAAGCTAGACGTACGTGATACATGCCAACCAACTCCTCTGGCTCCCATATCATGAGCACGTAGCACCAACGTCACACACAGCGTCAGTGTCTGCCACACACACACACTGTTACGTAGGGTGCAAACACAAATACTGTACACACACACACACACACACACGAACATGATCCCAGCTTTGCCATCCAGTCCACTACTCCCACCCAGCTTTGCATGGAGGGTCAGACCAGCAAAAGTCCAGTGTCTCTGTGTGTGGTAGTGTGTGAGTGTGTGCGCCTGTACACTTTTTGAGTTTGTACGCTGCTATCTGCCTTGCTGACTGTTCAGGCTTTTTTATCTGGACGGGTTCCAGTTCCCAGACCGGGCTGCCCCGATGTCCCTGTGCGTCTCCTGGGAAGTCCACAGGGGCAGTGGGAAGGTTGTGACCCCACATGACCTCCAGTTCGGCCCCGGGGGGACTGGAGTGTTGATCTCACAGTGGGAGTGATGTCATACCTCAGTGCAAACAAGACATCTGACACATGTGACAGTTGGAGTTCTGCTTGATGGGCGAGCGGACCAACGCACACATCTGTCAACTGTTTAGAAGTTTAGACGCCATCACCAGATTTACACATTCAGTAATTTGAAGAACATCATAATCTTCTCACAGATAGAAAATGATATATTTCACAATGCTAATTTACAACAGGGATGACAGGAGGACTTGCAACAATCAATAGTAGCCTGGCAGACTCGTGGACCCCCTGCTCTTATCACAGGCGTGCCCATCGGAAAACAGCCGGTGACTCATTTTCCTGATCCATTGTTGATGTTTCTGGCTTTGTTAGGTCACAGTCTGATTCGTCACTAATTAAACTAACTATGGTTCACAATCCTGGACCTCATTTCCCCCCCTCACACTGCTCTACACACACACATCTGATGAGCTAAACCAAGTGAGTCCAGTTTTACAAAAGTTGGTTCCTTCCACATCGCCAAAGGATAAATCTACTTGAATAGGCTAATCGGGAGTGTGTGTGTGTGTGTGTGTGTGTGTGTGTGTGTGTGTGTGTGTGTGTGTGTGTGTGTGTGTGTGTGTGTGTGTGTGTGTGTGTGTGTGTGTGTGTGTGTGTGTTTGTGTGATAACCACTGGTCTTAACTAAACAAGCTCACATACCTAAACCGATCTCCATATCAGATTGAAAGAAGTAAAGAAGTGTCTGTGACGGAGAGGAACCTAATGTTTCTGGAGCAGGAGAGGGTCGTAACAGGAATTCCACTGCTATAAAAGGCCCATACACATTCCAAGTTTGACTTTTTGAGGAAGACTAATGATGTAATTACACTTAGGAAAGTCCTTGATGAGGGCAGCAGAGTTTTTCATAATGGGTCCATGCCATTATTGAGTTTCCCAAACACCGTCTCCTCTCTGTACCAGGAGCAGAGAGCGGCGAGCTACAGGCACAGAGCGGAGGGGACAAAAACAGGAGGAGCGCCGCTCGTACTGTTATTGCACCAGTGTGGGGAAAAACGCACATTCCAGGAAATCTCTCACTTCCTGCCTCCAGCCTACTGACTCCAGTGAGGCTGCTGTCCTCATACCTGACTGCTTAGGGAGCCTCTATGGCCTGGAGCAAGGTTAGGAAGGGAGAGAGGAGAGGAGAGGAGAGGAGAGGAGAGGAGAGGAGAGGAGAGTTCCTGATGCAAGGTGGTAGAGGTTGAAATGCCCCTTGGGAGTTGGATAGTGTGTCTGATCTAATCTCTGAGTGTTTTATGTCACAGATAAGACATCATCAGAGAAAGTGTGGGAGTTTAACTTGAAAGGGCATTATCTCTGCTGTGTGTGTGTGTGTGTGTGTGTGTGTGTGTGTGTGAGGGAGAGAGGGAGGGAGAGAAATCACAGCACAGACAGAAACTGTGATAGGATGCAGTTTGTTGGAAAGAAAAGCATGAATGACACAATAACAGGACAATGTTGCACTGGTTTCCAGAGAAAGAATGATTTCATGTTCATACTGGAAAGAGAGAGAGAGAGAGAGAGAGAGAGAGTGCGCTTGCTCTCTTTCTGCTCAAAACAAGCAACGTTTCACACCGTAATAGATGTTTTTGCAGTGATGGGAGTCGGTTGGACGTTGTTACATAAGCTGAGTTTTGTCTGATAGCGTCTCATATAGAATCATTAGTGTGTGTGAAAATGTACCTGTTTGTTCTGTTTCGAGTCTGCAGCTGTGTGCGTGTGTGTGTCTGTGTGTGTGCCCGGGGTCTAAACGTACTTTTGGCACATGTGAATGAATTTCGGCGTGTGTGTGTGTGTGTGTGTGTGTGTGTGTGGCTGGATGAGGTTTGTGTTCCTTCTGCATTCTGCCCAATAGAGGGCAGAGCGTTTAAACCGCAGTGTTTACTCAGACTCAGCAGTGGCCTCTGCCAGACCGGGGCCAGACTCAGCCTGCACCTCCAACAACACAACAACTACATCACAAAAAAGTTGTTGTCTTTTATGGTGCAAAGATGATCGGATGTAACTCCACGAAAGATAAGAGATGCATGATCCGAAATTTAATGGCTCCGTCCTCATCGAATCACACGGACGAGTGCAGCGATCACACATTTAGTGGTGTGGGTGATTACATTCAGCAGTCGTGACACATATGAGCAAGCACGTCGTCAGGTCTCTCTCCCACTGTCACTCCCTCTCTCTCACTCCCTCTCCTCTCCTCTCTCTCACTCACTCTCCCTCTCACGCACACTCACACACGGCTGCCTTCTTTGTCCTTCTTCGTCTTTGTGGTTCTGACCCTGGTCATCTCTCTCTCCCTCTCTGTTCTCTCCATTCTTGGGTCAGTTAAACCCATTGTTCCACATGAAACACCTCTCCGCCTCTCCCCCTCATCTCTTATGTTATCAGATCTATTGTCCTTGCTGCTTCTCTTTCTCTTTCTCTTTTCCTCTCTCCCTCTCTGTCTCTCTCTCTCTGCCTCCGTCTCTCTCCTTCCCACTCCAAATGAATGACATCATCGCAGTTGCCAGTAAAGTCCAGTGCTTCAGACGGAGATCCCCTCCTCCACATTCCACATGAGATCACAGCCGACCCTCCATACTACGTGGTATAGTCTTATCATTGTTCATTGGCTCCTACTGCACTTTTAGTAACTCCGCTATCTTTCTCCCAGCTTCATCCTTCAAGTTCGGTTTATTCACATTAATGCGTCAGTATTCTTGTAATTCTAAACCAGGCGCGGCTCAAATAAGAGGTCAGGGGAGCCGTGGCACTCAAAGCAGGAGGATAATCCGATCCCGAGCCGTAACTCAGATGGTGCAGTGTTTGTTAAGGTTATCCCAGGTGTTTGTGTTTTTAAGTCTTTCAATAAATTAGGAGTCCAAACACACACACACCCCCCTCAACGAAGGGCCCCCCCCCCAAGATCTAAGCCCCCGCTAATCCCTGTATGAACTGGTCTGGACTGGCTCGGTTGTCTGTCTGACCCCCTGCTAATGAGAGACGGACCATCTGTTGCCCCGCAGATGCAGACGAGCGCAAGTCAACAACTTACGCAACAAAAGCATGAAGATGGTAACACGGCGGCCATGAGTGCTGACTCACCAAAACACAGGAGTCGTGCCAAGAACTGGAACGCTTTAATGTCACATTTATCTCTATAACGATTAAAGATCCAGTCAGGGATCTAAATGCAAACACAAAAAGGATTACGTAACCATCAAAAACGAGTACTTTCAAACTGATTGGTGTTGTTTGTTGTGTGATGTCAGGGCAGGACCTAGAATGTTTTGGGCCCTAGAAGAAGACAAATCTATTCTAATTTTCTGGGATTGCAGCACAATCTTTCCAAATTTGGCAATATTGGGAGAATTTGAGAAGTTGAATGCTTTGAAGTAATTAAACTAGAGAATTGTTATTTCTACTTGATGACTAAACTAACATGGGGTGTGTGGGGTGGTGTGGGGGGCCCAGACCACCATGGGGGCCCCAAGCAAGCAGCTGCTCATGTCACTTGATATGTCCGGCCCTGATCATCTGACACATATGCAGCAATTTTTTCCAGATTTGTCAAACATGTATGTGACTTAAGCTTAAGAGAAATAAATTAAGATAATTATAAATTGGAATTTTAAAATATTCTATGTGATATTAAATTATAATAATTCATTCACTGTGCAGAAACGTGTGAGGAATGTGAGCGGCAGGGAAGGAAGCTGCATGAATGATACACACACTCTATGCAGAAGAGAACAGAGGGTTACTTTGTAGCACAGGCCGGACACAAATGTGTGTGAGACAGTTGCTATAATGTCGACCCTGAACTCTGAATTTTATAAGAAGAAACACACAGGAACATGAAGTCAACACATACACACAAGAACTAAACACTGCTCAGGTACGATGCTGAATGAAAGTTAATGTGTGTTTTGTCGCTGTGTGTCATTTTGACCTTATAGTTAGTGATGTGCTGACATGTGCACATATAAATGCTGACAATATATTAATAACTGTCCCCAGACACTCACACACACACACTCACACACACACAAACACACACACACACACATCACAATGTCAGCTTGATCCGAGTCATGCGTCTTGGCTTAAATGCTGCCTGAGCGGGAAAGGGAATTGAGGATGGAAGTGTGTGTGTGTGTGTGTGTGTGTGTGTGTGTGTGTGTGTGTGTGTGTAGTGGGGGCGGGTATTAAGGAAAATTAGAAGGTTTAGTTAAACACATCTGGTACCACACCGCATACACATGGGCTGCTGATTATTGACAGAAGCACCTTGCCACATGCAGCCACACACACACACACACACACACACACACACACACACACAGAAAGAGCGAGAGAAAGAGAGAGAGGGAGAGCTATCAAAAACAAATCAACCATATCAAAGAGGCACTGCTGCATGTGTCGCCTTCTGTCTCCTATCAATATCCAAACCATCCTCAACCTCACACACACACACACTGGCAAACCACCACAAACATCACACACCCATCTCCATATGGTGCGATGACTTTCTGCCCCAGTTGAGTGAGCAGCTCCCGTGGTGTTGTTGCCTTGGGGACAATAGCAGCACTATTGACTTTTCACACCATTTCAATTATGTGACCTAATTAGGCTCCGGATCACAATATGAACCTTTATAGAGCCGTGAGGACGACCAGACAGCCTGACCTGCCAGGGGAACAGAATGGGTAAACACTGTCTTTAAGTGGAGACGCAAAATGGGACAAAGAGGAACACAGCGGGAACGGGAGGCCGGAAATGTTGTTATTGATCCATCGAGGATCTATTCATGTTCATGTCTGTCCACTGAATTGGAATGATGCTTACAGGTTATTGGGTTGTGCTTCTTGTACTGAAAACAACAGAATTTACAGTTTCTGCATGCGTGTTTGTGTGTGTGTGTGTGTGTGTGTGTGTGTTTGTGTGTGTGTGTGTGTGTGTGTGTGTGTGTGTGTGTGCTGCAGTCAAATGACTTTGTTTGCAAGGTTGAGCGGAAACTTTTTTTTTGCCACATGAATGAATCTCAAATGTGGAAATCGTGTTGTCAAGTCATCAAAACACATGACGAGCAAGGATTGAACATTTGAGAATGGGAACACTGGGACGTCACAGGGCCTGAACGTGCACTTCTCTGTTCAACCGAGGAGAAAAAGGGGAAGGAGGAGTGCTAACTCAGCTCCGGCCTTCTTCAATGGAAAACACGCCATCATCTAAATTCACCCCCACCCTCCCTCTCTCCCCCTCTCCTTAATTCTCTCTGTTTTTCCTGCAAAACTTCTGCATTTCCAGCTGAGGTTGTTGAGTCACATCGTGCGGTTAATATCGCCTCTGCCAAGGTTTATTGATCTACCAGTAGCTAACTACTGTACATTGCACCACCACTGATTGAGACAGCTGTATAAAGTCACCTTGTAGACCTCCAAAGCGTGTCAATACAGAGAACTTCTGAGAAGTCCCAGACTCTCACTTCTGTTCTTGTGCTCTAACACTGCATTGTCCTCACAGTTACATAAATCAGAGGTTGTGACTGACACCTCAGCGTTCCTTTCTTCCCTCTGACCTGAACTCTGGACCTGACAGCTGTCCATAACCACCCAGCGTGATGATTATAGAGCTGCAATCAGTGTAATAGTTGAGCTTTATGGCCGCCCTGGTTTCATAACCTTAAGCTGACAGGGGAGACGTAACACAAAGGCAAGAAAAGAGGCAAAGTCTTCAGACAACAGTGGCGAGCCGACGGATGGACTGTCAAAATAACAAGCGGAGAGGTGGAGCAATCTGGGGCAACGTCAGGGGGGCGGCAGTGGTAAAAATGTGGCAACTGCACTCCAAATCTGACCCTGAAGAACTGAAACTTCATATATATGTACAATAATTAGATTCACTGAGTTTCGTTCCCTATTCGAATGTGGAACTACTGGAAAGGAACTCTAGCTGCAAAACATAAAGTGTTGTTGTGCTTTTGTGCTGAAGCTGCTGCAGAAGGAAAGAGCCAAGGACTTCATGTGTACTATGGTAAATCAAATAGTGAGACTTTGATCCTACCAAAATTGCTATAAACACTCTAAGTGCACCTCTTACTGCACGATTATCCCACTGTGACTTTACTTATGCTTATAAAGACTTTTACTGAAGACATTTCATGAGATCTCTACCAAACAGTCATAAATTCAGAAAGTCATAGAAAAACATATAAAGTGGGTCTGGGGTTGTGTGTGTGTGTGTGTGTGTGTGTGTGTGTGTGTGTGTGTGTGTGTGTTTGTGTGTGTGTGCGCGTGTGTGCGCGTGTGTGCGCGTGTGGCCTCCAGTCTCCCCTACCCCATGAAACAATTGACGGAAACAAGCCCAGTGAGGCAGGGGAGACAGGATGTCAGATAGAGAGCGAGGAGGATGATCCCCCAAACTTTCAGGCTCAAAACAAGAAGCTGTGACAGTCAACTGACAATTCCACCTTTGATGGATACACTTTAAGTTCACTTGTGTTGGAATTACTGTTTGTTATTTATTGTCTTGCTCAAGGACACTCCAGCAGGTTGTTAGTGTTCACATTGAAGACCTCCACTGATCCATTAGTGGGGTCCGTAGTGTTAAGTAGGTAACATTTCAGTCAAGCTCTGATTCATGCTGATGTTATTACAGTGCATCAGTCTTGAAGAAAGTGAGTCACAGATTTCCTGTGAACGCTGACCAGTCAGTAAGAACTAAGTTCACTCAAACATGCACACACACACACACTGCAAGGGTGCACAATAAGCGGTAGTACCCTTTCACAAGAGGTCAGCTGTCCTCCAGTGTGGGTCAGAGAGGAAATACAATGATTTTGACATTTAGGCTATAATAGATGTGCCTACATTTTCTATTTTTGATTTGTTTCTCAAATGCTGGTTGGTGAATTTGACATCAATCCAACCAGGAGGAGATATGAGGGGCAGAAACACAAACTATCCCTATTCTCTAAGTTTACTTCAAAGCATCTAGTCTGTTGAATGGAGCCTTATGACACAGTGTAAAGATAGAGGTCATACACACCATCATAAATACTAAACATTCAGTATCCTGTGTTTCCCCTTAATAAATCTACTCTATCTTATGCTATCATGAGGTTAAGACTGTGTAAAATCAGTTCTCTCTGTGTGCTATTTTTCTCTACAACAGTCTCTCAGCTGCTTCACTTTATAGGGCGACATCATGCAAACTGCAAAGTGATGTAAGAAGGCATCCTGATGTTTCTGTAGGATAAACGCCTATGGAGTTCACAAACACAGTCTGTATGTACGGCAGCCATTAATGGTAATAATAAACCGGCCCGACTCAACGTAAAACAATAAGCAGTCACTCAACATGAAACGGTTCCACGAAGTAGAGCTGTCACAATCGATTATTTAAAAAATCAATCAATCTACAGCTCATTTTGATTATTATTCATGTAATCATCATCAAACCCAACTTTTAATCATTTTAATAAATCATCATTCAGAAAATGTTATACTGATATGATGTGATTATATTGTATTTGAAACTTTGCAGAATAATCAATTATATGTCATTTTAATGGTTATTATTTACTCATGATTAATCCAGTCATTTATTATAATCGATTAATCATGACATCACTGTTGAGCTGCTGATTTTTTGGATTCCTTGAATGTTTTGAATCCACAGCAGCAACAACTTTTCTCTTCATGCACTTAAACGCTCTCTTTCATTCTTTTCATTTCCCTCACTCACTCTCACAGACACCACAGACCTAACATGAGCGACAAACACAGCCACACATGCAAATGTCTGCAATTACAAACTATTTCTCAACAACATAACAGGAAGCTCGTTCACAGTGAAGTCAACATCAAAGTGGACCTGTGCTTCCAACAAATCAAACGAAAGAAGAGCAATCATAGGCTGCGTGTGTGTACTGACCCAGTGTCTGAAGTTGCTGTCCGGGGATCGTTGCTGGTACCTCTGCAGGGCGACACCTCCGTCCCCCTCCAGCAGCAGGGTGCTGTCCAGGCCGGAGCTGTGGTTCTGGGGGCCCGGGGGCCAAGGCAGCAGGGTGGCAAGGGGGTAGTGAGAGATCATACCTGCGACTGCCTGGATCAGCGGCAGGGATGACAGGGCTGGCAGGACATGCTCCAGTCTGGATGGCAGAGTGGGTGGAGTCTTCCTCAGTAGGATCAAGGGGCCCAGAGGAAGGTGATCGAGGAAGACGCTCAGCCGGCACTCACTGGTCAGAGGTTTTGATGTGTTCAGATCTTCCTCTTCTCTTCAGGCTCAGAGGTGTGAGTGATGATTGCTCCTCTCTCACAACTGTTTTCTTCCTTCCTGTTTCTCTCTTCGTCTTCCTCCACCACCACATACACGACCGGCCAGTCGCTCCTTAGCACAGGAGTGATTAAGGTCTATTGTCTCTCTCTCTCTCTCTCTCTCTCACTCCTTACATTCATCCCCGGCCAGAAGGGGAGGAGTTAAATATTATGACCCGGCCCCTTAAAAAAAACGACCCAGTGACTGAGGAGTGCGAGGAAGAGGAAGAAAGGGAAAGAGAGGAAAGTCAAACAGGAAAGCTGAGACAGAGTGGAGGATGTTATGGAAGAGAGTTTCTAACAATAGCAGATATTTTCCCTGACGGACGGAGCTTTGGCCTCATTCTCCTCCATCAGAACCCCCAAACTCATTAAAAGTTAGAGGATATTTGAATGTTGTCCTCTCAGATGTGTGTTCTGGGGAAGTCTGGTGAAGTAAAATGTGCCCAGCTCAGGTATTTAGATGAGCGGAGGCCATATTTGGAAGGATTTACAAAGTTACTGATTCAGCTCCGCTCAAAATCCAGCAGTGCAGCATAAAGACGTCTGTGACTCGGGGCAAGGGTCAAACTATAATAAATGTGTAACAATTGCAGTCGAAGACACGAGGCATGCCCGTGTTTGTGTGTGTGTGCATGTGTGTGTGTGTGTGAGAGAGAGAGAGAGAGAGTGAGATTGGGTGCAAGGAGAAAAAGAATCAGTCATGTGTAAAAGACTGTTGAGAAGAGGATTATCTGGGACCTGGCTGTGCTCCAGCACACATATCACACACACACACACACACACACACACACACACACACACACACACACACACACGCTGCAGATGTACATTCAGTAGTTAATATAGTACAAAGTTACAGTTAGAAGTGAGGTCAGGCCTTGCATCCTGTTTTCATAGGTAAATAAACAGCCATTAGAAAAACAATATTGCCAAAGCAGCTTCCGGTGGGATAAGCCCACACACACACACACACGCATACACAAACACACACATGTACAAACACACACGTTTTGGAGTTGAGTCATCTTTCAATCTTTCAATCAATGACAGCTCAGGACCAAGAGGAATCTTTTGTAGCGTTGTCTTCACTGTCTTACATCTATAGCAACACACACACACACACACACACACGCACACACGCACGCACACACACATACAGGCTTTAAGCTCTATGCAACTTCTACAATGACTCATTGTGACAAATTCCAGGGTCTTAACACATGAAAAGCAGCTCAGATGTGTTTGTATGAAGTGAGTCAGGGATCAGATCTGTGCCCACTGAATCAAACCTCACATTCATGTCCCTCTAAATAAATCAGGCTCAGCCCAAGTGACAGGAAGAGGATGAAAGTCACTTGACGATGACACACGCTGACTCTAAAAGTGTGTGTGTGCAGGGTTTGCTGCTTGGAATGAATGAGAGGGAGATAGGAAGGAGGAGTGAGTCTGCTGGCTGTGATGGAC
>NW_027466870.1:1830000-1845000 GCF_046128005.1 Genypterus blacodes | reverse complement strand
GAGGTGTATTGTTCCAAAAGAGTCTCTGTCAGTCTCTCGCTGTCTCCGTATCAAAGTTCGTCCCGTGAGGCGCGAGCTGCCGGTGGCGGCGAGTCCCCGGTGACGCTGTTCTGTGCTACAGGCCGGATGCTGCCTTGCTGGGCGGTCTTGCGGGCGTTCTGCCGGTCCCAGTCCGTGGCCACGGCCTCGTCGTCCCAGATGGTGGAGGTCTCCGTGTCGCTGATGTAGCCCGGCTCGCCTGTGTAGTGTGTGGGGTAGATGAGCAGCGGCTCCACGGAGAAGGCCTTCAGGTCCCGTGGCTGAAAGTGGGACATGAACTCCACACTGAGGACAGGGGGACAGACGGAGAGGGAGACATGTTAGGAACAATACATTTCAATGACACAGAGCGTGCTTTCTTACTGCCACCTGCTGTTGCTATGTGGCATTGCTTGAGACAGCTGTTCTCAGGGTCCTGCTGCATCTGGAAGGTTTTATTGTTCATGTTGTTTGCTTGTTACAGACATGGCTGTTCTCCTCTTCAGACTCCATGATGGAATTTGATTGCAGCAAAGACAACAAATCATCAAGGAGTAAGGAACAGGAAGTACGTCTCTATATTGGTCCCACTTTGCAAAGAAAGATTTAGTTTCTGCCTGGAGGAGTTTGCATTTTGGGAAAGTATACATTTACAAGTAACTCATGTGTTTAATACAGCAGGTCAGAGTTGTTCTGTGGTGAACTGAGTTTTCCTCCTGCAGAGCAGTTGAGGGCTGTGTGGGCGTGACGTGCAGAGAGAGGTCACGGCACAGGTCAACACCCTGCCGCCCAGTCGCCTGTGTATAAGCCTGCAGGGATGGTGAAACCCTATCCAACACACACACACACACACACACACACACCCATTTCATAGGTTTTAAATTCTTACATTTCCGCTTCTTGTGTGTTTGAGTGAATCTTTGAAGAATAGAAAAGGAGATGACTTCAGATAGGACAGGTTGAAAATGCTGCCCTCTCCCTCCAACAACAAACATAACACAACCACACACTAAACAGGACACACACACATACACACACACACACACACACACACACACACACACATCTGCTGTTTATTGTTGCATGTTGTACATTTCCCTCGCCATCGTTCCACATTTCTGTCCATATTTCTCTTTTTCTCTCACATATGGAAAAACTCCCTTCTCTTACACACACAGCGTATTTACACAGTAATCTATACGCTACACACTGGACACACACATTTCCACACATACAGTCTCACCCGTGTCCATCTCTACCCCACCCCCAGGCTTCAGGCCTCTATCAATGGGAATCCTGTCCCCTTCTCCCAACCAGCAGGAAGAACCTCGCTGGCCCACATTCCACAGAGGGAGAAGGGGGGAGGGAGGGGGGGAGGGCGGAGGGAGAATTGGGTGACACCGAAAGGGAGCAGGCGGGCAAAAAAAGAGAGTAAGAGGCGACATAAAAGGAATACAAAAAGCGCAGGCATAAAGGAGGGAGAGAGGAGGGAAAGGAGAAATGGAGGTTCAGGCGTCACGTTCCAGGAGAAAAGGTAGAAAATGGGGGGAAGAAGGAGAAGGAAGCGGAGGAGAGCAGGGAAAGGCAGGAGAGCGGGCATTGTGTGTCCAGTGTGTGAGGCACAGCACCGACGAGAACAATCCGGAGCCTGTGTGTGAGGAAGGGGAGGGGAGGAGGGGAAGTGGGGGGAAGAGACTGAGAGGCCAGAAAAAAAAGGACAGAAAGAGGGAAGAAATTATTATAGAGAAGGTAAACAGGATGACAGGAGGGAGGCTGTGGTCTGCCACCAGAACACAAACTACATTAGTAGACACTGAGCCATCGTGTGGACTTGACCTATAGATACGTGTGTGTGTGTGTGTGTGTGTGTGTGTGTGTGTGTGTGTGTGTGTACAGGTCATTATCATACACGTATTGCTCACTCTGTCCAGCACTGGGCTAAATATGTCAGAGTGTAAAAGATGCCCTGTTGTCTCACAGTCTGCATACGGATCATGTGGTTCAATATGATGGCGGTTTATGTTTTAACGCCCGTCTGCTCGTCTGACCTCTGTTGCACCTTGGCACCGCGCCGCACACCTGCAGATTTGCGGTCCTGAGTCAATATTTGTCCGTCTATTCATACACAGCCGCTGTCTGGAAGTGTTAAATATGATAAACTACATCCCCGGTGTGATGTCGGACATTTAGGAAGAGCTTTTAAATCGATTGTAAATACTGACTTGGGGTGTTTGTTGAACATGACGGGCAGGTACTCGTCGACGGGAAGCATCTTGGTGAACGGCTGAGCGGCCAGTAACTTCCTGGCTCCCTGCTGTGACAGCGCGTAGCCCAGCGTCCAGTAGGAGTAGTCCGCCACCACCAGGTTGTCCACGCCGGCTACAGAGCGCTCGGGCTGCTGCACCTGCATACGCTTACGCCCCACGTAGCTGGAAGAGAGGGAGAGAGAGAGTGTGTGTGACATGATCAAGAGACACAATCTGGAGGGAAGCAAGTTTGGGCAATGAAACAATATAATGTATGTGTGTGTGTGTGTGTGTGTGTGTGTGTGTGTGTGTGTGTGTGCGTGTGTGTGTGTGTGTCTTACATGAGGTCCCAGTCCAGCTGAGCTTTCTCGACGGCGTCCATGATGGCCTGCATTCGTCGTTTAAACCTGGGCTCAAACCGAACGTCGTCCTCTAACACAAGAACCTTCTGGAGGCCGCGCTCTATCATCTGGGGAGCGAAACAGATTGAAGGAGTTCAAATTAAAGAATAATGTGTCTTCTTACACAAGAAGACAGAAGTTTTGATGTACTATTACTGCTATTTTGACCTGAAAGTGGTCTAAATGCTGTTCCTTACCTGAGTCCATATGGAATGATGGCTGAGGAAGCAGCCGATCTCGCCCCTGGTCAGGACTCGACCCGAGTAGGGGTCCTTATAGCCGGGCAACATCTCGATACCCAACGCCTGCAGCTGGGACGTATTCAGGGCCCTAGGAGAGAGGGGGAGAGGGAGGCGGGGGGAGGATGAAGAGGTATTCTGTATCTGTGCTTCATCCGTCTCTGACAGCTGAACACTTATCACAGCCATCAAAGCCAGAGAGATTCAAACAAGTGCTGCCTGTCGGCACACAAACGCAGACTGAAGGACGGATTAGAACACTCTCACTCAATTTAACTAAGAAAACCAAGTGTGCTTGTCGCTAAAGTGCTCAACACATGTTTGCTTCGGCGGGACGTTTGAGACGTTTGCATCCCCAAAAAAACAGGACAGATGGGCGACAGAAGACGGAGCATCTTCCCAGCGGATGCTCAGGCACTTCAAGCTTAACACATCAGCTGTTTAGGGCAGCAGAGTCTCAGCATGTAGAGATTGTATTTTGATTGGTTTGATTGCAAACTCCTGCTGTTCACAGTCTATTCTGCACTCTGTATCACGCTGTATGATGTGAATGATGTCATAGATAGATACCGGCAGTGAAGGTGCAGACTGCAGGGAGTGTGGTTGACCTACTTGCCGTCCACTGCACTTGACAAAGTTGCGTGTAGGCCCAGCGAGGCCATCGTTTTCAACATCCTGGTTCTTCTGTCCAGGCGGCGCTTCAGGTTGACCAGGAACGTCTGATCAAAGAAAAACAAGCACAAGAGAAAAATGCAATTCTTTAAGTTTCTCCTTCATCCGTTTGCAGGAGATCATTTATGGACATGAGCCGATGATGTAATGTGATGACTCACTTCGTCAAATCCCATCTTGCTCTGTGGGGACGGTGGTATGTGCAGGTGCTCTGACACGTCTATGTCGTGGTCAACTGTCGACAAAGGAAGAGAGGGGAGGTTAAAGGTTAAAACAGCAAAAGTTAGGATTAGAGAATGACAGACATTTCCTCTGGATTGTAGGGGTGTGTTATAATCTGAATGTAGGGAAAAGTAGGAGGAGGGGTAAGAGAGAGAGAGAGAGAGAGAGAGAGAGAGAGAGAGCATGAAGGTGGGGGGGCTGCACGTTCACAGGGCAACATGACAGGAAGTCAAGGAGGTCAAGGATGGGAAGAAAAGTGAGGTAAGTGTGTGTGTGTGTGTGTGTTTACTCACTCATGGCCTCTGTGATGGTGTGTATGAAGCTCTCGCTCTCATCTTCCACATTTTGCTGTGCCTTCAGTGGGACGGGCAGGAACCCGTAGTTTTCTCTGTTACACACATACATCTGTACCCCTGCACACACACACACACACACACACACACACACAGGCACGCTCACATGTAAACACAGCCTCTTGACCTTATCAGTAGACGTAAACATTGAAAGTAGACCACGTGTGAGTCCTCATACCTCATGCCTCATTTATCAGCCTTTAGATTACACTAAAGAAAACAAAAACCTCCTTTTGTAAATAAACTGCGGAGTGTTCCTTTAAATGTTTTTCATAAACAATCATGAGGGTCTTAAGTGATGTGTGTGTCAGTCAAATTGCCACACACACACACAGATAGATGAGTCAAGTGAGTGGAGCAATTTGACAGATCTGAAATGCAACAACAACACAAGATTTATTATTTTTATTATTCCTCTAATAGTGTTTGCTGAATAAATGTCAAAGTGATTTAAAGTCTGATTTGAGTTGTGTTATTGAATTAACTGTCTTAATTATGACAATATGTATCAATCTGATGTCAATTAACTCAACTGTGTATTTCAGTTCATTTTAGCATTTTGAATAGTTTATTATGTTGTTCTCTCTCTAATCTATCATTTTTAACATGCTGTCTTCAGACACCAGCATTGTTGCATCATTACCCACAACACACACACACGCCGACATGACACACACTACAAAATGCACATTTGTCTATTATTATCTCTGCTGTCATCTGCTTTAACTTCACACACATTCCAAAGGCTCAAACAGCCCTTAGCACAATAACACACCAGCACACACACTTTCTATCTTATACCATCAGATGCACGATCAGTTCCAATGAGTTTATTCATGAAGTCGTGGAGGATCCTCAGCCCAGTGAGTGTATGCAGCCTTTGTTGTTCTGCTGCAGCACTTTGTTGTTAATAGATCATGAAATGTGCTGCGATTAACAGAGTTTTACAGTTTCAGCTAACCTGCTTGACGCGCAGAGAAGGCAAACACCATGATGTCATCAAAGGCCCAGCTGTAGTCCGGGTGCGGAGGGTAAAAGGTCAATTCTCTGCTGGCTTCACGCCGCAGGTCCAACAGGAACGTGCTGTGCACCATGGGGACGGGAAAGCAGCCCAGACGCTTCCACTCCCTGATCGGCTGGTAATCTGGGGTTCGCTTGTAGTAACCCTGAAGAGAAGGAGATGAAGAGTACCAGGATGAGCCGCAGAGAACCTCCAGAGGGGCCAATGAGTATATGGATGGATGGACGAGTTTCATTCTATGTTATACCTGCGGGCTGATGCCACACCAGAAGTTGGAATAGAGAGAGCGAGACTCTAACATGGGAGCCACCAGGGTCATGTTCTCAGCCATCAGGAGGTTCAGCACTCGTGGGTTTGTCAGCAGGTTATCACTGTCTACAAACTGAGAGGAGGAGGAGGGGGCTAAGAGTCACAAAATGAAATGGAATCCAGGGTTCATACTGTAAATTCTAACACTTAATCTGAGTCTCACCAGTATGTAGTCGGCCCAGCGTTCCCTGGCAGCCCTCAGCGCTGCCTGTCTGAGCTTCATCACATGGTTGAACCTGGAAGGAGGCCAGTGCTTTGGGCCCCATTCATCAGTGTAGGACCTACAGGAATACAGAGGAAAAGTGCGTCACTAATTTGAACCGTCCTATTACTTAACAATAAATCAAGCAAAACAAAACAAACCAGTCTGAATTCCTCTTCAAGTGTGCAAATGATTCTTATGGAAAACGTGACTCACCTGGGCTCCTCCATGGGTCTCCACTCCACATAATGGTACAGATGCTGGGCTTGCTTCAGCCATTCTCTCAACATGGCAGTGGTGTTGTCCATATTATGGTCTGTTGCTGCCCTGAAACAACACACAGTTTTGTTCAAATTAAGTTAACTGACTCCCTGTTTTGCTTGGTAGGCAGCCTAGACCGGCCATTACAGATCAGAATGACGTGCGCGATCACAGCCTCTTGTGTAAAAGTGTCCGGATGAAGAGAAGAAGATGTTGTAGAGGAACTTCAAGCTTTCAGATTTCTCTAATTGGAGCCTGATGCTACAACAAAGTATTCCAATCTGCCCATTGTTGAACGACTGACTGCACTAGTGGAGCATAATTAGCAACAATAAATCAATCCAATTTTGTTTGTACAGCACCTTTCCAAATAAAATACAGAATCAAAGTGGACGGACTGTTAGGGCCAAACAGATTCATGTCAGGAAAAACAAATAAGGAAACCCCAGGGCTGAATCAGAGACGACACTGTGTCTGTGTTTTGTGTTGTGTTTGGGAAATTAAAACAGCAAACAAGCCCCGAATCGCTGCACAACCTCATTCTGCAAATCAAAAAGTATCGGAAAAATAAATATCACTTTGCATTGAAAATGACCTTAAAAAAGGGAAGGTCAACAGAATGCAAAACCTGTACACACACACACACGCATACACACACAGTGAGCTGGAGTTTTCCACTGCTTGCTGTAATATTCCTCGCTGTACTCAATCCAAAATCACACCCAAATTTAGCCTAAGTGCACAAACAGAGAAACACACACCCACACTCCTTAATGTGTGAGCAGAAAGTAGTCAACACACGATAATGACGCTGACACTTTTCATTTACCCGCATTATCCCCATAAACAAAACAGAAACAGCTGCGTCCACAGCTACACACACACATGTTGCTACTCGTAAAAAAACTCGACCAGACTGTTTAAAACTATAACTAAAAAACCATAAATAAATGTCTGACATAACAGAGCAGCTGGAGAGACGTTACAGGCCTATCACACACATACACACACACACACAAATTGAGGTCAATAACAGTCCTGATGTGTGTGTGTGTGTATGAGTGTGTGCATGCCCACACTCGCTTGTGTTTGAGGGGATGATATTTCCATAAATGTGCTTCTATGTGTTCAAACACGCACTTGTCACTGATTATTACTGCCTATTCAAATAATAATAATACTAATAAAGAAAGAGGCCAGACCTAAACGCAGTCTTTGCTTTTTTATCGCAGGAACACACAGAAGAGAAACACCTGACGCGCCCGTAATGAGCAGATGTGCGCACACGTTTACACGCTTCTTCGACCGCTAAACTGCACATCACCAGAGGAAATAAATGCGTTCCTACACGCCATCTCCCAATGACAGACTCGGCTCCAGGCGGGGATTTAAAGAGGGAGCGTCTGGGAAGAAAAGTAAAGAACAATATGGCGTGTGTGCGTATGTAGAAATGTGTATGTTTAGTGGTATCAGGGGGAGAAGAGCCTGTGAGCGAGGAGTGGCTGTGGAACAGAGAAGGAAAGAGAGGGAAGAAAAGGGAGTTGGGATTCAGATCACTTCATTCTGCCCACTAATATAAATGTTCACAAGCATTCACTATAAAATGTTTATTCAGCAAATTTCCCAGAGCATTGAGCTGCGGTTGGTTTATGCAAAATGGACGAATGAGTTTTGCAGCGCTTCAAATTAAAGGTAATTTTTTTATGTTTTCACCGCATCTGCATGTGTTGGGTTTGTTGATTACTCCAAATGCTCAGAAACTCGTCTGAGGAAACCTGAAAGAAAAGTGGGACATGGCCCTGAGAGAGAGGAAATCCTTTACATTTAGGTGATTATCTGTATCCATGTTAATAAAAATGCATAGAAATCTTCAGACCTTGTGCTAAAGTCACACAATGTATGGGATGATATCATATGAAACCTCTGCTGGATGACGGCGTCTCTCTGGTCCTCCCCTCCACAGGCGCAGCCCACATGGCAGCTCCACCTCCTGCCCCTCCACCCACCGTGCTGAGCACAAACTTTTGAGTACACGGTGTGATTTTCCATTACGGACATTATATCTGAGCGTGCCTTATGATTTCTGTGTGTGTGCGTGTATGTGTGTGTGTGTGCAGCTGTGTGATGAGAGGTCTATAGGCACACAGAGAGGGGAAGTTTGTTTATGGGTCTAAACATGCTGCGTCAGGCACAGCAGGAGCAGTTCTGCCTTTAGATGCACCTCTTCATTATTTATGTCAGATGTTCTCCTTTTTACCGTGGCTTTCATTGTATACTTCCATATGTTTCCTGTTACCTTCAGGCCCAATCAGCCTCTGTAACTCTACAGCAATGATGTGCCCTCATGTCAACAAATTACAGACCAAAGACTTGACTTTATTAAAAAGACTTGCCACTCAACTTTGGCTTTGTCATGATTCAAGACTTCATTTGGACTTGATCCTTACCACTCAGAAAGACAAGATTCACAAACTAACTGAAGCAGATTAGCGCTTCATTTGCCTGACAGCCGAGCCAAGTCAAGCTAACGCAAACGCTCAAAACAACACAGAAGAGCCACTTTGAATTAGCTATGAAAGCAAAGCTTACAGCCTTTGTTTCAAAGACTAACACCATCACAGTCACAATATAAGATAAGATTTTGTTCGACCTTTGAAGCAACAGAAAGGCAAGAAAGTCAAAGCTAATAAGGTTGTGGCTAATAGTTTGTAGTTAGCATGTTAGTGCTTGGCGAACACCAACCTAGTTAGCTAAATAACTTTGCTAATTAAAGGAAAAAACTCCATCTTAAACACATTGTCCTACTGTTCAGGAACTTACTTTACTGACCCGTCTAACAATGCTGCTGAAAGTTTACAGTTTATTAGAATTGTTTATGTTATTTAGAAGAAAATTGGACCGTTTATAGACAACATGGTGTCATTACTGGAATTTTCAGTGGACATTCATAAGGTCACAAATAAAATCATTTCGTTACCTCCTATTTACTAAAGAGAACTTCTATCACTACAAAGTTTTCAGCGACATTTACCAAACAGCAATACGTTGCTTCAAAGTTGCGTTTTAGCATTTTGACTTGATTTGTGACTTGATACTGTTGACTGGGAGCTTGAATGCTAAGATTGTGTTGTGACTTGCAAAACAATCACTTGGTCCCTCTCACATATTATAGACTCCTGCTGCAGGTTGAAACACTCACATTAATTAACAATTAATTAACATCTGGGGCTCTTCGGGTTGTCTTAATGGCCTGATCTTCGTCCCGCCACACCTCCGGCTCCCCCTCACACTCCTCCTGCTGTGTTCTCTCCCCGCAGACCTGTTTTGTAGTTTTCTGTAAGCCTTCGCCTCATTATTGTGCTGCCTGCGGCCCTTTTTGGTTTGAGGCTTCCTCTCCCCTTCTCTCTCTTTACTATGGGCATCTGGACGACACATGCTTCCACGGCCTCACCTACACATCCCACCACTCCCCTCCCTCTCATCAATCCCAGATATCCCTTTATCCTTCTTTCGCTCGCTCTCTTTCACACATCATCTGAACATTTCACCCACGTTTGAAGCACCCATCCCTGTTTTCGCTCGCCTGTTCACAGCTGTTTCGCCATCTTAAACCTGTCTAATTACCTTTCCAGTTTAATAATCAATACTATACAAAGGATTGAAAGATATTATGCAGGTGTATCACACATCTGCTACTTCTCATGACAGCTCGTATAATGATCCTACTAAACAGACTCATTTTCACATCATATTGTTTGAAACACACGGATTAAAGTTCGGTCAACTATTTGCGGTCACGTCATACTTTAGTCATGGTGATGCAAATATTTATGTTAAAGAACACACCTGGAGCCCACACAGTCTGCCAAAACCTCCTTATTATGACTAACTACGACGAGTACTTGTGATCTGGTGTTGCTCCGAGACAACTGAAGCGAACACGTGCAGATAAATGTGGATTTTCAACGACCACATCTGCATCTCGGCCGATCATCAACCCACGCCGCTCTCCCGCTCTCCCTGCCTCTCTCTCCACCTGGCGGGGTCATCCGTCTTCAGAGGCGTGTGTTTTCGGATAACAGGGAGTGTGCTGTGAGGGAGATCGACTGAAGGCTGACATCTGGCCTTAAACACAGAGGCTTGTCTCTCAAAGCAGCCCTTTTAGGTAAACACAGGTCTGTAAAGCCCGGCAGGCCAGTGTCAACTCACTGTTGATTCAATAAACTATCTAATATCACTGCCAATAATGACGGGGTGCTGCATGTGATTAAGAAAAAAGGAAGAATGCCTCTTTCAGGACCGAGCGCCGATGCCTTTACAACATAATAACTATAATGGAGCTGGTGTGTGTAGTCTTTTCAGTGTGTGTAGTCGATCCTACCGAGGCTGACGTGGCCGCAGGACTCTTAATGGGCTCCAAGGGCAAAGGAGAAAGAGGAGAGGGGGTCGCAGAAGAAGCAAGGAGAAGAGAGAGAGGGGAGGGGAAAGAGGAGGAGTGGTTGGTAAGACGGGACTCCTGACTGAAATTCCTCATGGCTCTCACGGTCAACACAAGTAAAGGAGGGTAGAGGGCTCGCACTCAGGTGTGATGTTCACTATTTAGACATATTGAGCTTTTTACCTCCGCAACTTCACTTCATTCCCTGCAACATTCACAGCAAAGCTCCTTGCCGTCGTGCAAACCTGGGAAGCAGGACACACTCTGGTTAGGGACAGACAAGAAAATGAGAGTGACGAGAGAGAGAGAAACAGAAACAGATGGAAGAAGTGATGGAGGAACGGGATGTAAGGGAGGAAGAGAGTGTGAGGGGAGGGACAGAACATGGACAGAGGTGAAGTCTGTCTCAGTGGTTAAGCAGCGAAAATTAATAAAGCAGAGACAGTACAGACGGACGGGCGGATGAATGGCGCTAAAATTATATTCCTTTCCTCCGTGAGAACATGACCGGCAGCTTTTCTGCTGAAATACTCCTCTGTCTGCACAAACATCATTTCAAACACACTGAACCTGTCTCTCTCTCTCTCTCTCTCTCTCTCTGTCTAGCCGTCTCTACAAACCTCTGAACTGAATCTGCACAAACCTGCCTCTACCTCACGTCTCCCTTCTTCTCCCTCCTTCCATATCCGAGCCTTCCTTCCCTTCACATTCCAGACGTGAACGCTCAATTCCGAGATGCCATTGTGTTTTTGTTTTCAACGTCTGCCAACATTATCGCTGCAGGACTGCCAAGGCCTCACAATATCACTGGCCTGCGAACTGAAGAAGACCATGAAGTAGGACTTGGGGATGGGAAAGCTAATTCTCTCCGTTTACATCAGCTAATCAAACAAACATGTCGGAGTTGGAGGATGAAACTTTCCCACGAATACCTTTTGGTGACAGTCAGCTGCATCCCTTCCAGAGTGTTTGGGTTGAAACTCCAACTCAAGTTCATGTGAAATTCTGGAAAGGTACATCCTGAGCTCCTGCGTCCGGCGTCATTGTCTAATCAGTGAGCAGACGATTAAAGACGTTGACTAGGATTACCGTTGAGCAGCACTCTTCAGGTGATACTGATTGTGAGGTCACACACCACTGCTGCCTGTTACGCTACACACTCAGAGGTTCTGGAGAGCTTTGGGTCACAGAGACTTGGGAGGTAAAATGGAAACAGAGGGAGATGAGAGTGACGGAGCCAGGGGGGAAGAGACGCAGAGCAGCAGCACACACCCATGATATGATATGTGCATGTGCATTCACACACGCACACATACATTACACTTACACGCAAGTAAGGGCTAAGAATCCAGAGCACTCCACATAATGAAACACACAAATTACCAGAGCCAAGGCTGTGATCTTAAACACATCGACACACAGAGAAAAGCATATGGTGCTAATCATTCACAAACGGCCACATTATGGACACCAGATTACAGAAAAAAACTATCCAATCTTCCTCATTTATTCCGTACACTTGGACAAGAAGCAGCTCTGAAATGGCCAAAACACTCAGAGCATGACTGAACCAGAAACATATGTACATTGATCATATGGAGCAACAGGGGCCTGAGGAAACACACCTGTGCACAGGGGGAAGGGGGGACCTGGGGGACTGGGGGGGACTATCCCCTCCAAAAAAGTCTTTCCCTTTGTCTCATATTGCAGCATCCGTCAGATGGAATGAGAATAAGGAACAATAGATAATCTGAATAAACCCTCAGCCTGGGCCACAGCTGTTGCATCCTGCAAGACTTCACCAAAGAAAATTAACTCCGAACACGAAAGACGACAGAAATCAAACACAGAAATTGGACAGGGTTTGAATCAGTGTGCAAATCAAAGCGATAATCTTGCATCAGACTACTAACTTGAGTCTTGAGTCACAGCAGAGTTACATTACACTCCTGACAGAGTCTTTGGTACATCTGTCATTGAGGCCTGGCAACTGTGGAACATTCTTTTACAATGATAGTCATATCGTACCCGAGGCGATGAAGATGTTTCCGATTACTTCATAGCTGCAGGGTATAGAGTGGTATCATCAATAAAAAAATGGAGTGAGAAAAGTGTTGAATCTCATTATTGTAAGTAACAAATATGAGATTAGAGAAGCGAAAAGCAAGGATGATGATGTCAGAGCTTGAACATTCCCCTCATGGTTGAGTCGCTCTCTGACAAGCCCACAAATTATCTCGACCCTGAGCTCAACACCTGGAAGAGCTCGTCACCGCACGAACGTAGCCGGCGGGGCAGCAAGTAGCCCGGAGAGGTGACTAATAGCAGCCTGGCCTAAATTGTGCAGAGTTTTTGTGGCGATTTCAAAACAAACAACGACGCCCCTCTATGATTTTCTTTGAAACGCTTAAGGAAAAGTTACAACTTCTGCCTGCTGCGTCCAAAACTCAACAGTTACGCCGCTGAGCTCTGACACGCAGCAATTTGAGTGCAGGCGCTCTATAGAGTCTAAATCTGTGTGGTTATGCAACAAAGCTCTCCAGAGGTTTCAATCCAGCACGCCAGGCCCATATGTCTATCCTCCATATGTCATTTCAGCCTCTGCCGTGATCTATTCCCTTTGCAGCTTTGTATCACGCATATATCTAAAACACGGGTGTCGAACCAAATCCAGGAGGGATGAGAAGCCTCAGATGTTCAGTTCAAACAAACCCTCCTCCACCTGAATTGTTGTTTTCGTTGGTTCTTCCTGCTGTGTATTTTCCGTGACAGCTCGCTCTTATAAGCAGCAATGAGGCGTTTACACACGAGGAGTAGAAATCTAATACAGCTACACCCACCGGACCTTTCCCTCCACTCAATCACACCGTTTAACCCCAGAGCCCAGATCGCTCCTACCACAGAATAACGTGCGTGTTTTGTCTTGCCAAGGCAGAAGAATATAGATGGAGTGAAAAGAACAAAAGAGGAGGGAGTGGACAGTCCATGCACTGCGGGAATGTGGCTTTCCCTAACTTGCTCCTTGCCCCCTGGGTAATTCCCATTACTGACCACCTTCTGACCGCCACCACCCCCTTTTCTCTACGATTCCACGCATTCTTTAACAGAGGTGCGAGAGCCTTTGTCACCTTTCGCTCACCCCTCTGTCAAATGTCTTAACGGCCAGTCAGAGCCAGAGAGATCCAACTCCTGTGTCTCCTACAGCTACAGTTCCATCGACTATCTATATCTGAACGTGGAGATGTTTGAGACCTTTGTCCTGTCCTTGTCTCTCCACTGGATGACAAGAATTTGCTCACTCAGGAACTCTGCTAACTTAACCCAGCCCTCCACATCCACATTCCCTGTGTTCTGTACACAACAGGCACATGCGTATGGATATGATTCGTGCTTGATCTAATCATCTGCATCCTTCTGCTCTGCTCCTTCTTGTCCCAGCCTGTCTTGCTCTCTCACGGGAAGCCAAAGGGACCACTGCAAAATATGGTTTGTGGGTCGAATGTTCCATCTTTAAATGCAGCTGCAGAGAAGAAGTCAAATCTGTGTGTATGTGTGTGTGGAGTGGAACAAAAGAGAGAAGTTGCAGAATCATGCAACAAAATATTGTTGCGTGATATAGTTTGCCAGATAAAGAGAGTTTCTCAGGTTGGACCGGTACTGAATCTTGGGGGACTTTGTGTTTATGTTCAGCTAACAATGCTCCTACAGATAATGTAGCAGTGTGTTGCTCAATTGGCAGAAGTAGTGAAGTTGCCTGCTGGGCCTTGGAAGGGAACACACACCATACAATTACCCCTAGAGGGAGGAGAGGAAGACAAGTCAAAACTTCACACACAAAGAGCCTGAATGCAGCATCTAGAGCCTGGACAGACCTCCTTCCTGCACTCTATCAAGTCTCTTTGCTTGTCTGACACTGTAAAGTTACATCAGCGTGTATTTTGTGGTGAAGTAATAATTACAGACTATAACATTAAGAGGAATATGAAACATGTCAGTCTAACCACAACAGGCCTATAAAGCTGCTGGATACACACACTTCACTGTGACATCTCAGCACAGATAGGAGAGATTATTGAATCCAAGCGCTGTTTTTCCAGTTTTGATCCAATTACGATCACCATGGAAACAAAGCAGCCCTCCGCACATTACACATAATCACAGCTTGTCCCACACCGCCCAACCTAGACGTGGGTGTGCGTGTGCGTGTGCGTGTGCGTGTGCGTGTGCGTGCGTGTGGGTGTGGGTGTGTGGGTGTGTGGGTGTGTGCGCGTGTGTGATGATTTAATAGCTGTTTAGCTCACTGTCATACTACATGCAGGAGTTTACATCTGATAAATCGTCTCTAAGTGATGTTTGTCTGTGCGGCGTAATTTCCTCATGATAAATATCAGTGTGTGTGTCTGTGGCACTTACCTGTTAAAACAAACATGCTTGGGTGACAGATAAGCCTGAATTATCTAACACACACACACACACACACACACACACACACACACACAAGCGCAGAGTGACGAACCCTGTGACTCTTTTCCCTCCACCTCCCTTCGTCTCCACTGCCATGTCACTGACTGCAGGGTGGAGCGATGCCACTCGTCACTGATGGGCCTCTTCCTTTGTT
>NW_027466870.1:1610000-1825000 GCF_046128005.1 Genypterus blacodes | reverse complement strand
CACAAACGTACATTTTTTTTACTTAAGGCAGCAGAAATGTGGCTGGGTGGGATTAAGATGAACCAGAGTGTAAACCCTGCAAAGCCAAACAAGTAGTAAGAGTAAAGCAGTATAACAAGGAAACAGCTGAGAGGGAATTTGTTTAAGTAAGTAAGTAAACCTGAGGGATGTGTTAAGAGTACACACACACACACACAGTGCCCCCTCCTCCCCTTGTGACCTCTGACATCACTCAAACACCACTTACTGTACGTCACACTCCCTCGCTCATCTTCCCGTCTGAGCTCAAGGGGCAACATCCGTCTCTTTCTCGCTCCTTCCCGCCCCCACTCACACTCTCCGACTCGTCCCGTCTTAATTTCTCTCGCTTAAGACGCCCACCCCTCACTCTCTCTCTCTCTCTCTCCGTCTCTATGTCTCACCATCTCCCTCCGACACACACGTGTACTTCTGTGTGGTAGAGTTTGGCTGTGATTCACGGCCCGCAGAGGCTCTTTCACGCCTCAGATGTGCACAATGGCTGCTGATTGTAGCCTTATTCACCCCTAACAGTGAGTCATGCTAGGTAAATAGGTGTGTGTGTGTGTGTGTGTGTGTGTGTGTGTGTGTGTGTGTGTGTGTGTGTGTGTGTGTGTGTGTGTGTGTGTGTGTGTGCGTGTGTGAGAGAGAGAAAGAGGGAGACAGTCGGTAAAACATATGAAATCATCATAATATATCAAAATGTGTTTCTTGTATTTCTATAATGGATAACAAATTGCAATCCTGTTCCATTTGACAGGAGGGCGCATGCACGTCACGACTCTCACAGGCTTTATGGAGTTACTTCCCACCACTGAGTCAGAGCTGAAGACACTACTAAACTGCGTCTACTTGATATTAATTTGCCCACCCTGACCCCCCCACCACACACACACACACACACACACACACACACACACACAGCCGTACCAACCGTTTACAAGTTGAGCAGTTTGGTTTTTAATCAGGTTAAAGTGCTAAATGTACCTGGTGCTGCTCTTTTATCAAACAATGCAACCTTCTTCTACGAGCGACCTTCAGATTCAATCACACTCGTAGTTTTACTAGCGGCTGCATGACATTCAGGTGTAGCAGCGCTCTGCCAAAGCCCACTGGCTCACACAAAATGGAACAAAGCCTTCATTAAAAACCTCTGAAGCTCTCAAGTACATCGCCACAATCTCATATTTTGCGAGGAAACATTGATCAAACTCGTATAACCTGCAGAGCCCTGATTTCCCAAAAATGCCAAATATGAAATCTGAATGCAAGTTGACATTCATGTAAAATGGGACGCACATTTGAGAGTTTAAGGCCAAATTAAAATGCCACAGTTTAGAAAATGAAGGGTATTTAATTCACAAATCCTCTGGTAATGTAATGTAATTTTAAATGTCTCTTTGATGGCTCGACATGGTTATTAATGTCATTCCACCCCAACTGGTTTACTTTAAATCTATTCATTTGATGATTTAAACATGAGGAATTCTTCAGGTATCAAGGTTTCTCTGTGCAGAGCTAGTAAAGGTATTCAGTAACCATTATTTAAAAGGATAAAGTTACTAATTAAACCTGTGCTCATACTGCGATGATGAGTCAAGGTCCACCGAGAGGAAGGCCAATTAAAATACACCTACACACTGAAGAGAAGTTCAACTGTAACCACTCTGAGTCAGAACTGAGGGGAAAAAAGTTTTAATTTATGGCTGAACTCCATCTTTGTTAAGATAAAAATAGGGCGAGCTAGACTGCAGTGTAAACAATAAACCAGCAGGGGGCATAATGCAGTTTGGGTTTATCTGAGTAATGACTGCAGGCAGCATGACCACAAGAAAAAACAAACCCACTTCACCTCTGCCAAGCACACACACACACACACACAAAAGCATATCACACGCATAAAGAGCTTCTGTGTTTTTATTTTTAATAGAAAAAAAGTATTCAAAATAATACGAGAGGAAGTATCCAGGAATGATAACAGAAACGTGATGGGATCTGTGTCTCCACGGCAACCAGGCATCTTCCCCTAAAATTCCACCCAATTTGATGCTTTTAAAATGCATGTATGCAGTTCTGGCGATGATGAAAGGGATACAATAACGTGTGCGCGCGTGTGTGTGTGTTTGAATGAGAATCTGTGTGTGTCACCTCCGGTACAGCTGTGATCTGCTGCGTTAGGGTTCATCAGAGAGGACGGATTGGGTTGAGACACAGAGGTTCCGGAATGATGCAGCTTCGCTCTGCCTGGCGGTGAAAATGACGACGATGATGACGAAGATGATGACGACAATGATGATGATACACAATGAAAACAAACGAACGTCAGAAAAGGGGGGACAGAACCCGACGAGTGGCTGCGGGGACAATAAAAATAAAAAGGTCCTCGACTTGAAGGCAGTGAGGAGTTTAGAGTTTCTAAATCACCAGCTCACTTCCTACTCTCTCTTATTAAAATATCAGGAATATTTCCCTCTCTTTCCCATCCTCCCTCCCTCCCTCCCCCCCTCCCTCGCCTCCCTCTACCCGTCCTCTTAGTCCCCAGCGTCCCATGCTGGCCCAGCAGTAGGCAGGCAGGCCCAAAAGTTCAGTGTGGATCCTGGGTGTGTTACATAACTCCGTCTCTTTCCTCCTTCCAATGTCTCTCAGTCCTCAACACTCTGGGCCAGGACCGTGTTTGTCCTTCCCGTGCCTCCATATTTGGGGAGTTTGCGTTTCTGTGACGGCGTCAGCTTGCAGGAGGGGGGCAGGGGGGTTTAGTTGGAACTGCGGGCAGGGGGGGGGAGGGACAGCAGCACAGTGGGAAGGACTGGAGGGAGAGATGGAGGGATGGCGAGGCTGCTGCTGCTGCTGGCGTCAGAGGGGGCTGAGGCTTTATCCACCGACGTCCGTCCGGCCGTCATCGCGTCCGCCTTGTCGCTCCATCTCTCCCTCCCTTCGTCTGTCCGTCCCTTCAACGCTCAGCCGCCTCCATCTGTCAACCCGGGGGGCCTGAAGGGGCGAGGCGCTAAGAGGAGAGGGGCCGTGGTCTCTGAGAAAAGTCTTCTTTATTCCCCTCTCTCATTCTCCCCCCCAAAAGCTTTCACTTCTTTTTAAAATACTATCTCTGCCATTTGCTCAACACAACACACACCAACACGTACAGTGTCCCATTAAAAACACCCCATTGGTAAACACTGCTTCAGCTCTCTCGCTCTCCCTTTCTCTCCGTTTCTCAGGCATTAATCACGCATAAGCACACGTACGCAACGACACACACACACACTCTCTGTGGGGGTCACATGTGGGGGCCTCTGTGCTATGTCCCATCCTCCGCCTCCACCTCCGAACAGTAGTCTCGTCCCTGAGAGGAGAGGAGAACAAACAACGATCAGTGGACGGGATTAGAAAGAGGCAAGATGACATCAGACGTTCATACACACCTTACCAATTTCAATTCAGCACACACACACACATATACGGGACAATAACCCCATCTGAATGATCTGCATGCAGGTCACCCCGCCCACCTGTTAGTCCAATCAGGTGTAAACAGATCTTATCAAAGCTTATCTGTGTGTGCAGGTACTGGCAGATAAACAGGCTGGATATGGCAGCGAGCAGTCGGAGGGTGTTGATTTGTTTCCTCCATCAAGATGTGGAGCTATTTTCAAGCCGCTTCCCGTGTCTCCAGAGCCGGAGTAAGAATCTCCCTCTCTCCTAAACGTCACTGTGTTCTCCTCACTGCCTGCCTGCGTCCGTGAGAGGCTTCATAAGAGCTCCGCCGGCCTTCTACTGTAGCTACGGATGCTCGGCTCGCTTTCAGTGCAGGGATGAGGCATAGTCCTTGTTCCGGAGCTAAAGCCGGTGGAAAGGTGTAATTCAAGTGTTCATGTGACAGAGCGGAAAGCGGTCACCTCCACCTCCGCTCACGTGAGGCGCAGAGTGGAAGCTTTTCGGTGTTGGATGACATCACTGAGTAATGGCGGTTGTTGTAATACGTGGCCTGTCCCTTTAAATCTGCTCCATCCAGCTGTTTCTTTAAATGCATGGAGACCCCCCCAGCCCTGCCCATCAACAACAACACCCACATCTCCTCCCCTCCCCCTCCACCCTGCTGCCACCCCACCAGCAGTGCAGACACACACGTACACACACACACACACACCACCCTCACCTTCTCAATCTTCTCATCCAGCATCCTGAAGAATTCCTGCTGGCTTTCTGACGTGTGAATGCTGAGGGGGGGGGGGGAGAAAGAGAGAGAGAAAGAGAGAGAGAGAGAGAGAGAGAGAGAGAGAGAGAGGAATTGAACAGCAGCAAGAAGGAGGGGGAGAGGAAGTCGGAGGTTGAGATGAGGAGGAGAAGGGAGATAACAAATACATCATGAGAATTTTCCATTACAACCCCCACACAGTGCAAACACACAGACACAGACACACACACACACACACACACACACACATACAGGCGAACACAAATCTTTCAGTTGGGAGGCTTTGGAGAATGTTAAGTAATTACTTTAAAGGGTATTAACACCAGGTTATAATCTACAGACTAAATATACAGCGACTGATGTGGCTATGTGCAACAGTCTCATCACACACACACGCACACACACACAAAGACACACACACACAAGCTAGGCCAGAAGGCAGCATTACAAAAGCCAGATGCGTTCACTTACTCAATTCTTAACATAATAATTTTAAGTTGCATCTAAATACACATCGTGATTTAGTGGTTGGGGAATAATGTGTGTGTGTGTGTGTGTGTGTGTGTGTCTGAGTGTGTGTGTGTCTGAGTGTGTGTGTGTCTGAGTGTGTGTGTGTCTGAGTGTGTGTGTGATTGTAAGGTATTACATTGGACCACATCAAACACTGCCACCGTTGGCCACTTACTTGGACTTGATGTTCGATGATGAGACCTCTTTCTGTTGTTTGCCCCTGTACTGCACATTGCTCTTCTCCTGAAAGAAACACACACACACACACACACACACACACACACACACACACACACACACACACACACACACACACACACACACACACACACACACACACACACACACACACACACACACACACACACACACACACACACACACACACACACACACACACACACACACACACACACACACACACACACACAAATAAACAATTAGTTCCCCTTACTAACTGCTATCATACAAACTGGAAGCATCAAATTCCAAATCTCTTCACACTAACCCAGAGCTGTAAGCCACGGGGAGCTGACACATGCACCTCCATCTAAAGTGTTTCTCACACACGGTTGTTGTTACAGTGAAACTCTGACGTGTAGCAACCTGCATCTTTACCGTCCAATCATCACCTTTGATTCAGTCAATTCACAGCTCTGAAGCGAAACCAAAGCGGTGAGAAACGGTGACATGCCTGACCACATCTAGGCGCCGTTTGCTGCCTGGTATCATACTGTATGTGTGTATGTGTGTGTGTGTGTGTGTGCCCTCTCATGGTTCACACTTACTTGTAATCAAAGCAGATTATTGGGTCAATAAATAAAATCTGCTCCTGTTTTTTACGATCAGGATTTAGATTTACACCGATTATCCCGTCACCCTTGGCGACCTGCTTTTACTTTCACTTCACATTAACACATGAACTCTTCAATCGCTCCGTTTGTGCACAAGGAAATGACCGAGATCTTGGAATGCAGAAGAAGGAAGGTGAGGGTAATGTGTGCACCACTGAACCTGTTTGCATCACAATTATAAAATGATTTAATAATAATAATAATAATTAAGAAACGAGTTGCTGATGCACGCACACACACACACACACACACACACACACACACTGCTTGCAGCTTTGCGTTGTTGAAGGCCATAGACTTCCCGGGCAAACCAGCTGAGTGAGCAGCCCACGCATTCCACCCACTCCAACATGTCATCTACCTGTTGTGTATGTAAGAGAAAATATGCCTGCGTCTGTGTGTCTGTGTGTGTATCCGTGTGTTTCTCACCAGGTTCTCCTGGTTGCGTGCGTTCACTCTGTTTTCCTCCCCTCTCATGTACTTCACCTCCTCCACTCCCTTCATCTTGTATTCGTCTGAGGAGAGAGAGAGAGAGTAGGAGAGAGGCAGGCATGATTAAAGGAGGCAAGGAGACGCAGGAGGGAGAGAAGTAAACAAGGGAGCATATTTCATCACCGGGCCTGACCAGGTTCACCTCATCCATCTGAGCTGTGTCACCCCCCCGGCCCCCCCACCCCCACCCCGGCTTCACTGTACACTCACTGCATCAAATCAGTGTTTCCATTGATTTCAATTATAATTGGTCACGCTTGGCCAAGTTAATCTAATAGCTGAGAATCAGACGGAAGGAGTTTCAGTGCGAGACGCAGATGTGACAGCTGAAGAGCTGAAGAATATACAAAGTGGTCATGTGCTCTCCTTTTTAGCCACACAGCCGCTCATCTGAAGAGAGAAAGCAGTGTGAGACAGGGCGAGCAGGAGGGGATACACATGTAGGGAGAGAGCAGAGGGGAGGAGATAAGAGGGAGCGAGCTGCAGGGATTAAAGATTAGCTGAATATTTTCTAGGCTACACGGACAGCTTTGACAGCTGAGGCCCCATTATACTCCGAGCAGAAGGAAGTGGAACTTTTAGGGCAGAGCGATGCCTTGAGAGTGTGAAGAAGTGGTGATTCAGGCTCTTTCCCACTCTGTGCCTGGCCGCCAACATGAACTTTTGCCATTGCTGCGTCTGATACCTCCGCTTGGCTGTAATTGGTTCAAACATCACACGGCTGACTGCTCCGGCTTTGTTTTGGGTACCCTCTGCTGCCCGGGCAACAACATCTAACTTCCACATTTGTTGAGTAAACAGAAAAATTCTCCCGTCGTCATTCCTGCTAATCTAAAGGACAAGTGTAACACGTCCTCCACGCTCTCTCTTTGTAACCACTAAATAACAAACAGCCTCTGCTAAATCCTCTCTCCTTTGATGTTAAGCCTCCTGCACCTCTGCCTCTGGTCACAGGCAAACCATTACCACTGTGTGAGCGGCATGAAATGAGCTTCTTTAGGGCGAGCTGCAGAAGGTTTTAGCTAGGCTGTTGTTGCGATGCTTTGTCTGTATGCTGGAGCATTACAGACACGCTCGGTGACAACGTGAGTGAAAACACACCACCCCACCCTGCAGTGTCAATACAGCATAAATCTCAGCTATGCTTACAAAACACACAGCCAGCTGAAAGATGTGTGGCATTCAAGCTTCACTGGAATGTTCTATACAATTACCACAAATAAGAGCATCTACCAGGAGACGGGCAGCGTCTGCATGTAGCACTTGTCACTATCGATTATTTTGATAATCGATTAATCTGTTGATTGTTTCGATTATTAATCGTCCTCGAATAATCGATTCTGTGACTTTTTAATCGAATAGTCAATTAAACATTGATTCACCCCACCTAACACACAGTATCACAGGCATACTGCATTATGAGAAAAAGGGATAAGGGGAGTCAGAGGGCGTCACTGTTCCCATACATTACTTGCATCCACATTAAAGCACATCACCAATAATCACATGTATATACAGCATGCCTGACAAATGACAGGGAATTATGATGTATTATGACATGGATCGCCTCTCTAAGTGTTCACTCGGAGATGTGAGCCTGTCTGTCATGACGAGTGATAATTACTGGGCATGCATGGTTTGTTTTTCCTCCAAATACCTGCAGGCAAGTTCACTCAAATGGAAAGAAAAGATTTGAAAGAAATGTCCAAACCGCCCACACTTCCAGAAATTTGACACAGCACTCAGAAATATCCAATTCTACTACACTGTTCCGTGTTTCTTGTAATAAGCTGAGAATTCTAATGGAGTTTCACATTTCAGCCGTTGCTTCCGAGCCATGTTCCCTACAATAACACACACTTTGGGTATGCATGTTTCAATTGCAGAAGGAATGACGCCAATGGTTACAAGTTGTGACAATAAACCAACCTTGGGACAAACGGGACGAGCACAATGGCCTTTCTGATTACGTGGTTCGTGTACAGTTGACTGATAAAGCAGCTGAGATTCTCTCACACACACACACACATATCCAAGGATAACAAACACCCACCATGGCCTTATCTGCTACATGTTGTATTTTGAACCATCTATCAGGGGTGGGGAGAGAAGGGAGGGGACACCTTTGCCGTCTGCGTGTCCACGTGTCCATCTGACTTTTTGTACACAGCTGACGGCTTCACGCCCCCGTTTAATCGCGCCGTGACTCACAACCCAGTTACCAACCTGGATCACATGTGTTTCTTTGTGTGTGTGTCCGTGCGCACGTCTACATGGAATTCATTTCAGAGATAAACGCTGCCGATTTGGACTATTTCCAGCCCCGGTGAAATGTCCTCACGCAGAGTATGAGAGACGGAGGAGTGGGAAACAAAGATGGAGGCCTGCAGAGATGAAGAGGAGGAGAGGGAAAAGGGCGAGAGGAGAAAGAAGAAGGAGAAGAAGAAGAAGCTGTCTACATTTCTGCCGTTTGCCTCAGGAATGTAGACAAGTCAGAGCAAAGCAGCTCCTGTCTGAACATGCCGACACACACACACACACACCTTTACACTGCACAGGCTCGCTAAACTGCCGCCTGCTCTGTAAACATGCGGCGCATTCAATGCTGGAGCAGGAAATAGAATTAACAGTCATTTCCTCCTCTCCCCTCCATATTACTGCAGCGATCCAGAGTCAGAGTTTGGAGCGAGGCACTCTCCACGTTGTGGTGAATTCAAATGAATAGGAAGGGAGTACATTTAGCTGCTGCTGCTGGCTATGATTACATCCAAACGGACATTTTTAACAGCATTTGGGGAAAATGTCATTTTGTAATATGAGCTGCTGCGACCTAACTGCTGAGATTGGCTGAATATTCCGCCGCTATCACGAGACGGTCGTCAAAATTAACGCAATTACGTAAAGTCAGATCAAAGTGAGCCGCCTTACACCGATCGAGACTCATCAACATCACAGACTTGGCTTCAAGTCTGACGGGAGCAAAAGCGGTCATGCAGCGTCTGTGTGTGTGTGTCTGTGTCTGTGTGTGTGAGAGAGACGACAAGGTTGTTTCGTCACACCAGTGCTTGACTCGCGCGGGGAGAGCGGAGCAGAGGAAGATGAAAGGGGGGGGGGAACTATTTTGAGACGCAGCGGAGTTTGTGATGTGGACGTCTCCCTCGTCTCCGATTAGAGAGCCCAGATCTCCGTGCTGCCTTCAGGTTCTGACGTTTACTGCGCCGGCGAAGGTTTCAGATGGTGTCATGTCTTTGAATCCGTCCGTTTGTGCCGTTTATAGGCGTGCGTCACAAAAATGTCACTCACACAGGGCCAGTGTGTGAGAGTGTGTGAGAGTGTGTGCTTTGAACTGTTTTTTAGGTTCATGTATTTCAAATGTCTGTTATGCTCCCATCAATGACTTCAATCAGATGAAAATTGTAACGGACTAAACAGAAAAGGATGCGTTTAATTCCGTCTGTGTCTGATTCTTACACTGCTGACACACACACACACACACACACAAATAAGTACAGCATGCATTTTCGCCGTCTCTGCCAGGACATCGCACCTTTCGCACCAAAGAAAAGTACTTGATTACACATAATTCATGTCATTAATGCAGAAATGCTTACTGTGTACCGAGTTCTGGCATTTTGGGAACGATTACTCACTTAATCCTCCTTTCCTGGACTCATGACGCCGTGGAAACCTATTAAGTGGACCTCCAAGACTCCCATTTGAGCACCTTTTGGTATAAGCTCTCTCCAGCCTGGCCATGACATTTACACCTCAACACAATGTCTCTCACACACACAGACACACACAGACACACACACACAGAGTCCTTGGCCACTGACTCACATAAAACCACAAGTTAAATGCACCGTGATCACGGTTCCAAACTTAAATATCAGCAAACCGCAATTATGTGTACAGATGTGGGCAGAGTTAAGGAAGAATCGTCGGTGCTGAACATGTCTTTCCTCTCCTTCGTACGTACATTTGGTCTCTGGGAGCGCTGGGAGCTCCTCGCAAAGCAGCGCCCAGACCCCCAGATCGCACTTTGTCATCCACTAATGCAGAGAAATGGGACAGAGCTGATGTGTGCAATCAGATATGCAGACAACATGAGGGTTTCTGTTGCTACTGACCTACAAACAAACATTCTCTCTCTCGCTCCCTCTCTCTGTCTTTCTCCATCACATTCCTCAGCCAGGCCGCAGCAGATTACATGACGCAATATGCACATATAAAAAAAACAACGACTTTCAGCCTCCGTGTGTCACGCAACAGCAGCAGCAGTCGACTCGTTAAGTTAACACCGCCGCCATCGGAAGGGGGGGGGGGGATCATTTTGGCCGGTGGCATGAAATAGTTTCACACGCCTTTTGCACTGCAGGAACGTCGTCGGGAGCTTTCCTGCGTTTCCCATCGAGGAGGCAGGACCCATTTTTAGGGTAAGGGAGGAGGCCGAGGCCCGAACGTCGCTCTGGATTACTCATCGGCCCAAAGAGTTCCAAGATCCAAGTTGAAAAATAAAGCAAAACAAAACTGCCGTACGGATCCGAGGAAGGCTCCCACAGACGGAGCAGTAAGCGACTAAGCGGTGTGACACAGTGGAAAGCCACCAGTAGATTCCAGCTCAACCAGTAACAGAGACTCGACGGGAACAATGAATGGGCGTGATCTTTACAGCACAAAACCACAAAGAAACATAGGGGAACGCGGCTATTTAAGGCATTTAGAAAGCGTTTCAAACCATTTCCACCCAATAACACAATCAGCTCTAAGTCATCCCACTGCTGCATCTCACTGCCATGTTTCTACACAAACACTGACTCAAACTCAACACGCCGCCTCGAAACACCGCCAGGGTTCGGAATAAACAATCAGAGCCCGCACGCCACGGCTCGGCGTAAAACATGAGGTCACCACATACGCCGGCTACGTATATACGTAAACATACAACCCTAATCTCCACTTCCATCTCCTCCAACTGTGATTATTGCAGACATCAACAGCGTGATGTTGTGGAGAGCGTTGCTATTTTCCCAGTTCGGGCCTTCAGTGTTTGTGTAACGGAGCTGAGCCTTTTTCCGGTTATTGTGTGAGAGCGAGGAAAGGAGGAGGAGGGGGGGGGAGCAGGGTTAGCGGTCAGAGTCACACAGAGCCAGAATATATGGGACACACACACACATAGAGACGCACACACATATATATAGGATGAGTCCTGGACAATGTCTTCCAGCTGGCAAGAAAAAGGCTCTCTGTTCTGATCCCACACACTGATATGTAAGGAATTCTGAGACGTAGACAGGAATGCCGTGAACCGGTCAGAACGGGGGGGGGGGGGGGGCTGGGAAATGGCAACGAGTCAAGCAGGAAAAAAAACGAGAGTAGATTTAAGAAAGCTGGAAACGGAAATGGAACAAAAGGTTCGGGCGGGAAGAGGAGGAGGAGGAGGAGGAGGAGGAAGAAGATTGAAGATGGGAGATGTTTGACACGGGGGTTGTGGCCTGGAATGACTCTAATCCAGCAATCCAGGTCAGCGGTTTCTTCTGTCAATATTTGCGTACACACTCGTTCTACCAGCCGAGTCAGGATTCCCGCTTGACACACTGCATGACAGGAAGAGGGAGGGATGAGAGGGGAAGAAGGAGGGGAGGAAGGAGGGGAGGTGAAAAGGGAACAAGGTCGTGACCTAATGTTGTGCCACAGAGAGGGAAGGAGAGAGAGAGAGAGGAAGAGAGCTGGAGAGAGGGAACGCTGGGAGACCAGGGCCGGAAGAGGAGAGGGGAGGGGGGGAGGCAGAGACCCAAAATAGAGAGAGAGAGAGACGGAGGGAAGGACGAAAGACAGGAAAAGGAGGCCTCCAGCAGGGGAAGGGAAGAGGAGAGCTGAACCAGCGGGGAAAGTGGCAGCAGGTTCAACACGTGTCGCCTTCAAGTCCATCTCCTCCATCCCTCCCCCCCCTCGTCTCCTCCCTCCACATGCCACTCATCAGAAAAAAGGAGGAGAGGACAGAGAGGCATGATGGAGAGACAGAGAGAGGGAGAAAGAGGCCGTGGATCCTCATCTGCTACATCATCTGCTCCTAATTCTTAATCGCCATTAATCCCTCATCCCTCCAGCCTCTCTCTCTCTCTCTCTCTTTTTTTCTCCTCCCGCTTTCACTTCTATTTCTGTCCTTCACGGCTATAATTGATGCCCATACACGCTCTCCTTTCCGCTCGCTTGCTTTCCATTACTCTCCGTTGTTCTGTCTTCAGTTCCAGGAACTAAAATATTAAGGGTGCCGGGGACACACAACACCTCAGCCGCCACCGAGTGACGCAACACGGAGCCTCAGTCGCACCAACTTGTTACTTCCTCTCTCTCTCTCAAAATACAAGGAGGGATGAGTCCCATAAAACTCTGCAGCTGACGTTAATGGAGGAACGCGGCGCCGTGCCAGAGGATTATGTGCTTTTAATGAAGAGTATATGTGGGAGGGCAGATGGGGTAAGAGTTCCAACGCTGAGTCGAATGGGGGCTTTTTTTATTGTCAGTGTGTGTAAGTGTGTAGCAGAAACATACCGGTGAAGAGGTCCCCGTTGCTGTAGGCCTTGCCGCGTCCCTCCTCATCGTTGGGCACGGCCGACACCTGCTTGGCCGAGGTGCAGCCCATGGCCTCACACTCCGAGACCTCTCCTCATCGCACTCTCACCTGGGCGAGAGACAGATAGGGAGAGAGGGAGAGAGAGAGAGAGAGAAAGAGAGGGAAACAGAGAGAGAGGGAAACAGAGAGAGACCTTTAACAGCCGTGATAACACAACAAACACTTGAACTGTGTTTCTCGCACAACATTTCGTGGAAATCACTTTTACTTCCCGGCAGCGATTGGCGTTCACGCCATCTGCCCCAATCTGCCTTTTGTTTATCCCAAGCAAGCGCGCTGGCACGAGGCCAAAGAGAAAATGTTATGCAAAGTTCTTCGGGGTTCAACACTGTTTTCCCAGCGATGTGACAACCTCTGATATCCGTCTGATCCTGTTCGGTGAGTTTCATAGAGTTTAAAGCCAAAAAGATTTAGAGTGAAAAGACAGAAGCACATTGATTCACTGAGACGGAACAGAACAAGGGGTTAATGCTCATTTTACAGCCCTGAACTCTGCGTGGAAGATACAATGTGAGATTAGAGCCGCAAATACCAGAACAAGCATCACAACACACAGGTAGAGTCAGAATATCACACCGCCAATCAAGAAAAGCGACAAAAAGTGTCGCAGATTAGGACTTTAACCGCGTCAGTGTGTGTCTTTGGGTCTAAACTGACACGGGGTCGTTACGTATGGAACGCGGCCCGATGGTCCAGGAGATGACCGGGCGATTCTGCAGCTCCTGCTTTCAATCGGAATAAATAAATCTATTAATAATTATTCAAACGGGGGGGAAGTAAGATCAACTGACACACATGGAACGTGCTGTCAGTCAATCAACATGGAGGCCCTCGTGCTGTCGCTACACTGTAGACAGGCTCCATGTCACTCACACACACACCATATGCTGCTCATTGACAGACCTCATCTGATGGATGGATGGACACACACACACACACACACACACACACACACACACACACACACACACACACACACACACACACACACACACACACACACACACACACACACACACACACACACACACACACACACACACACACACACACACACACACACACACACACACACACACACACACACACACGAGAGAGGCAACCTGACCCAATGATTGCCCATCATCCAAATTAAATCTGCAGTGCCCTCATGAGACGGATGAAAAGAGGAGCGGAGGGTGACGGAAAGAGGCAGGAAAGACAAAGAAACGGGTAGAAAGAAGCCAGGGAGAGAAAGGAGTGAGGAGAGAAATGAGCCCAGGCTTCAAAAGACCTCCGCCGTCGTCCCCTCTCCCCCCTCCGCCCCCCCTGCCCCCTCCATCCCTCCTTCAATGATCCTCGGAGCGTTTGAAGTGGACAGGAGGCCGGTGTTTACTCCTACGTCCAGCATGCACCTCTCTGGACACAACACAAAGCGCCAGGTGTGCAGGGCCGAGGGAGTGGCCACTGTATGTGTGTGTGTGGGTATACAGTACCCATGCACAATGAGTGTGACAGAATAGAATCAGTGTGTGTGAGAGAGAGGAAGATGAGGGGATTTGTTGGTGAATCTATTCTCCAACATTAATCTCTGAGGGCTAAACAGAGCTTACAGAAGAATTTGTCAAAGGTCTGTGGAGACAGAGAGAGACGAAGACAGAGGATGAGACGTAACAATGGTGTGTTCCACTCCGCCTCGAGTCTGTGTGTGTGTCGTCCCCAGTGTCCTGGTCAGGGGAGCTTCTTATCAGCCCGCTCCAGGCCAAGCGGGACACCTCTTTAACTAGTACTCCAGCACCTCCGACGACTTCATTATGGCTGACACACACACACACACACACATACTCCCACACTGGACGCAAGGACACACACGCAGCAGGGGAGACTGGCAACACAGTTTCAGGCACCGCTTTGCTAAAAAAAGAGACGAGAGGGAAAGTTTTATAAACCGCCTGCCAACAATGGAGTTTAAATACGGATCGAGCGCCGGAGTGTGTGTGTACACGGAAACCTGCCGCCAGAACGCATGTCAGCCATCGGAAAGGATTACAAAAGACATGCCGAGGGCGCCAGAGGCAGAGAACGAGGAGCAAAAGGAAAGAGACGTAAGAAGGATGAAAGACGCGGGGACAGGGGACCCTCAGCTCAGGCTGATTAACGTGCAGCTGAGGCTGAATATTGGATTAGAGAGGGAGAAACCGACTGAAGGACCTGAGCCGAGGATGCGAGGGGCCTTGATGGATTTAAGGTCTCAAAGCGTCTCCTGTGTGTGTGTGTGTGTGTGTGTGAGGGGGCAGAGTCTCTCTGACTGAAAGGCTCTGATTTGTGTGTATTGAAACATCAAATTGTAAGTAGGAGCGCCAGCTAAAAATAGGCCCAACAGTCAAGCGGCAATTGTTGTGTGTCAGGATAATGCTAGACTGTAAGCCAAGCACCTATTACGCCACTTCTACGTACACACACACACACACACGCACTGAAGGCTACGGCTGAATAATAGGCCGACGTCTGACGGTTACAAAGGCAAAGACAATCACACGACAAAAAAGGAGTAAGAAGAAGAGTCTGGCAGGTGTGTGAGTGACGCATACACAAGTATGAGTGAACACACCAAGAATTGCATAATCTGGGTCAGTTATTATGAGTGAGTTTGTCTGATTTATCCCCATGTCGATGTGATCATGTTAGATTAAAATAGGATAGGAAATTGGATTTAGTTTAGATTATTGCAGTAGCACACACACACACACACACACACACACACACACACACACACACACACACACACACACACACACACACACACACACACACACACACACACACACACACACACACACACACACACACACACACACACACCTCCAGTCGTTTCTTCACACCATCAGAACAGGGTTGCAGGTTAACACTCCAGGACCTATCCAACCAGCTCCAGATGTTACACACTCATCCCAAACATATTCAACGCAAAGTAACCTAATTCAGCCGCACAATCACCGGCTCGGGCGCCTTGCATCATTTTGAAGCTGAACTGACACAACATTTGGCACAGATAGCCGTCTGTCAATGTTTCAACCACGCGCAATCAGCAGTATGTCAAAACAAAGGCGCAGATCAATGCAACACACACACACACAAGGTCCTGAAACGCTACAAACACAAGCTCTTAGACGTTAAAATTGCGTAGAATATGGGAAACTTACACACACAGGCCTGATACCTACACGCCTGCATACCTGGAGGTGGAACATGGCCTGATCTCTGCTGAATGAGCCTTCTTTACAAGTCAGTTTGTCAAAGGAGGAACTCGAAAAGGGACCGGGGAGGGAGAAGTGAGTATACATGGACACACGGAGAGTTGACTTGCGTAAACACACACACGCACACACACACGCATGCACACGCACACACAGACAGGCTGAGCAGTGTGCGGTATGAAGGTTTCTCAAACACAGGGCTGTGCCAGAGGCGGAGTGCGAGACTGCTGAGCCTGAAAAACTGGCTGAACAGAAGTCAGAGGGGAAGAGAGAGAGAGGGAGAGAGAGAGAGAGAGAGAGAGACCGAGAGAGAGAGATACAGTGATGAGGCTTGAAAAGGCAGAGCAACAGACTCATTGTGTGTTTTTCACTATGGGTCTGATTCTCCTCCGCGTTCCCTTTTATCCGTTCCCTTTTTGCAAACCTCAAAGGAGTGCCCGGGTGTAATTACTACGGCAGATTCCTGGTAAGAAGAAGAGGTTGGAGAGGGGAAGTGATGACTGAGGCGCTGATCCAGAGCTGTAGCCAGACGGCCAGAGCGTCACAGCTGGGAGACTCTGCCTGAGCCGCAGATCTGCTGTAGTAGGACCGCTGTGTGTGTTAGAACCGTCTTACATGTAAATCCATTACTCTGCACTGTGGCACCTGACCCACAATCGGCCAACTTAACACAACTGGGAGGAAACAACACAGCTGTATTGCTCAGGTGAAGCAGGGCAACAACTCTGATACCTGCAGTACATGAGCTCCATCTGCACTGCTGGAGAACAGCCAATGGTAACGGAGCACATGGTCCCATAGGTCACATAGGTCACCACATCTTAAAGTGACAGCGCACCATTTACTGTCTGTCTTAATGGAAACATCGTACACATCCATATCAAACTGACTGAAATCAGTTTTTAATCAAATTATTTGGGATTGGGAACTTGTATTAGGTATTTGTTTTAATGTGTCTTTATTTGTAAGAATCAAAGTCTATATAGAGTTTATATACACATATACTAATATCAAATCCTCCATCAATAATCAAACTAATCGGTAGATGAAACGATTTTTCACACACAACACAGTCGCACAGAGTGTGTGTGAATACGAGTCACAGCAAAGAAATCAATTCAACGTTCTATCTTCTTACCATAAAGGGAAAAATCCAAAAGGTGCACCTGAACTCCTTTCACGATGCACTGATGGAGAATCCCTTCTGTGTGCGTGTGTGTGTGTGTCTCTGTATATGACAGGGCAGAGGTTCAGTGCAACTCTGGGGCCAACGCGCCATAATATTTACTCTAGCCAGGCAGCAAATGCTGCACCTCTCCTCCTGTCCCAGTTGAAGCACTCCATCAGTCTGACAACCCTGGGAAGCTGTGCCAACACACACACACACACACACACACACACACACACACACACACACACACACACACACACACACACACACACACACACACACACACACACACACACACACACACACACACACACACACACACACACACACACACACACACACACAGTCTGCTAGGTTCCTCCTTAGCGTGTTATTGCTTTGTGCCTCGGTTCTTTCGCATGATGGCCCGCTGATGTGTGAGCAGTGGTCGTTTCCTCTTCCCCATTCTTGTAATGAGGGCGATAAGTGGTCTGCAGGGATGAATGAGGGAAGAGAAGGATGATACAGGAGGAGGAGGAGGAGGAGGAAGAAGGGTTCTATCGTTGTGTCTTTGGAGGAAACAACCAATCGGCCAAGTGACTGGAAATGAGAGACACATTGCACATAGCGACGGCATGTGCTGGAAAACAAACAACAAAGACTCAGGACTTCTAGACAAGTTGTTGCATACATAGACTTTGGCACGAGGCCTGTGTTTTTACACCAGGGCCATAAAACGAGCCGAGCTGAAATGGAGAAGTCTGCGTGGCTCTCACCCATTTCCCCTCGATACTGTGGCTTATAGAGGGAGACGGACAAAGACGGCGAGGGAGGAGGAAGGAAGGAAAGCAGGAGCGAGAGGAAAAAGCAGCAAGCAAAAACATTTCAGATTATTATTAGAAACGTAACCTTATAAATCACCGGAGTGGTAATTGACATGTAGCCTTGTGTTGGAGAGACGGAGATCGCGGGTTCAGGTGGAAACAAACTACACTAAAATGGATTGTTGGGAGCGATAATGCACACTAGGCGAGCGGATAAGATGTCTCCTCTGAGGCCTGCGTCAGGTTAATGGCCAGCATTTGGAACACTGGGTTCTCCGGTGCCAGACAGATTCCCTTTAGAGAGCGAAAAAGCAAGAGCGGGCGTCCGCTTACATCCTCCGATTCAACGCCGCTGTTGTTTCCAGATGTGACAGAAGGTAAAAGCAGGTCAGCGGCGGAGGCCATCGCCGAGGTAAAGTGCGGAATCCAGAGTGTGGAAGTCACTTGTGAAATCCTTTGGCATCGTCGTGTCGTGACCTCCCCTCTTTCCCCCTTCCTTCTTCCTTCTGCGTTGACTTGCGAAACACACACACACACACACAACCCTCTCGGATTTGGCTGTGACTCATGAGAAGTCTGTGTTTAACTGGAAAGCACCTTGTCTAACCATTGATCCTCTTTCGTTCCTGAATTCTAATTTCCAGGTGTATTCTGGGACTTACCAGCACTTGCAACCTGAACAAGATACACTTAACTGTGCCAGCTACAGTTCTTGCACAGTGGGCGTCGTGCTCATAATTGTTTTGACCTACGAAGGTGTGTGTGTGTGTGTACGCTTTATATTCTTACTGCATTTATACGCCTGTGTGTGTGTGTGTGTGTGCGGGCTGGTTCGTCACGTTCTCTCAAACAGACAACAACAGGCTGATAGTCTTCACCGACACAGCAGACACACACACAAGGTCAAACATGTTTATGTTTTCTCATCCAAATCCATCTGAATTGCTTACAAATCAACCCACGACCGGCATAATAAAAGAACGCCGGCATGAATATTCATTAGAAATTACCCGGGCTGCAGAAAATAAATCTCAATATATGAGTAATTGGTGTGTATGCTGCGGGATAATTGGCAAATCCGTTTCAGCTGTGTGTGCGTGTGTGTGTGAGAGAGAGGAAGCGAGTGTGAATTCCCTCTAATTAGTCTGTGATCAGGCAGGAACAGTAGAGTGGAGTGTCGACGGCTTGACTGAATAGAATACATTGAGATGTTTGCCTTTTCTAGTCCTTGGCCCGACTCGCTGCAAACCAGCCGTGTGTGTGTGTGTTCGTGTCTCGATTTGGCTGGTGTGATTTCATTTCGACAACATTATTATTCCTGCAGACACAAAGCGGCCCCTCTATCCATTATACTGCGCACACACACACACACACACACACACACACACACACACACACACACACACACACACACACACACACACACACACACACACACACACACACACACACACACACACACACACACCTAATGAAACCATTCAGACAACAGACCCTTCAATTATTAATAATCAAATGGCCAAGAGACTAATGATACTTAACATGAGCTCATTATACTTTACAGGCATCAGGCAGGATGGGTTACATTGATGTTCGTTTCCTTCAAACCCCTTCTTCCTGTTATCAAAACTGAGGCAACAAGCAGAATCACTCACAATCAGAATTAGTTGCGAGCCTACTCGCACACAAACGGCATTCAGTCCGAGCCTTAACGCTGTCAATCAAGTGAAGAGGCTTTCACTGATTTCACTTCTCTTTACCATTTCAATCTATTTCATTTCCAGTGTCACTTCTTTTATATTGAGAGTTTTTATTAAAGGATGAATGCTCCGTTGCCTTTCTTACGTCAATTCTACAGTAAATAGTTTCTTATCCGGCACAGTGAGACATCCTATCAGTGCTGATTCTATCTAGAGTGGAGATGGGAAACAGATGCGATAGGTCTAATGGGAATCCACTGCACAGGGAGTCACACACACACACACACACACACACACACACACACACACACACACACACACACACACACACACACACACACACACACACACACACACACACACACACACATTACCTCGGACTGAAGGCAGGAGTGAGAATGAGAGATAAGGAGACATAAAGGCTGTGTTTTTTACCCCACATTCGGTCACAATCAGTACTGGGCAGTGCCTGCGTGTCCCACCCCAACTGGACTCTGAACATAAACTGCACTGTAAACACAGTCAGGGACACACACACACACACACACACACAGAGCATGCATGCAGACATAAGGCGACGCAGCCGAGCCAACCTATGCTGACTCAAACTGGCAGAGGAGCGACTGAACAGCACAAACGGCTCACATCCACGGTTCTGCAGGTCGACTGCAGTGCTGCAGCTTTTCAGTTGGACTGACGGGTAACAACAAAAATATGCACACACTAGAAAATATCCAAACAGATGACAGCGGCGACGCAGGAGCGAGCGGTGTTCAGGTTTCATGCTTTAACGCTGGCCAGTGCAGCTTGGGTTATTCAGTCAGGTAGATAAACCGACCGGCCGGCCGAGCCAAACGGTCAAACTGAAAGACACACAGAACCTTGAGGGATCATGTTGTGCTGGCCTGGTGCTTTCTGCTCTGCAATATAGAGCAATATAGAGCAGCTCATCACACCTGACAGCTCCCAGCACCGTTAAACTCACACAAGCTGTTTGTCAGACAGTCATGGGAACTCCCTCCCACACACACACACACACACACGCACGCACGCACGCACGCATGCACGCACACACATGCACGAGCGCACAGAGCTAGAAGACGTCCTGATGGTAACCATGGAAACCCTCCTCCTCAAGCGGTGACATCACAGACGTGGCATCACAACCCAAACACGCCGAGCAATCACCTGAACGGCCGCCATTCAGCCCCAAGGTGAAGAGGCCACAGGTGGGCAGCTGGACGTAGAGATGATGATGATGATGATTGAAGAGATGAGAGGTTGGGGCGGGGGGAGGGAATTTGATTAAGATCCTCCTGCCTCAGGTAGAAGAAGAAGAGACGCAGAGGTGGAAAGACACGCTCCTGTGTTGCAGTCAGATCAGGGTGTGTAGCGGTCTGCCGTCTCCTCTGCTAGCCGCCGAAATCAAAAGCCATATGTGAGCAACGACTCACACACACACACACTCACACACACACATACACACTCACCACATTCTGTGATAAGCAAGTGAGGGAGGGAGAGGGGGGAGAGAGAGGCAGATGGAGGCAGATAGATGAAGCCAGACAGAAGAATCTAGAGTAAAAGAGGGGGTGGGTGTGCTGTGTGTGGGGGGTTCTTCCACTCACAGGGTTGGTAACCTACATACTCTGCTGGTGCCAACCCAACCTACAGTACACACACACACCCAGCAGCCAGGGTCTGATGTTGTTCACATGAGGGACTCTTACAGTAGCTAATGGCCAGATGGCACACACACACTCTCACTCACACACACGAAGCTGCCAGACGGGCTTTTGTGAACTTACCAGCTCCCCTTAGACATGTAATCTAGCTAACAAACTCTAAATGAGCCCGTGTGGATCACATCTCATTCTGGCCGGTGTGACTCTCCTAGCACCGGGCAGCAGAGAGCAACAAAGCCAGCCGGCATGCAGTAGCTGCTAACCAGATGCCACAGAGGCTGGTGGAGGTGTGTGTGTGTGGGGGGGGGGGTATGTGTGTGTGTGTGTGTGTGTGATGGGTAAAGCAGCGGCACACACAGATCGGACTTGTCCAGGGGGCTTGTGAGGGGCTAGGAGAGCTGCAGCTCGGCGGCTCAACAGCTGTGTCCAGCTGCGCCCTGGAGGAAACACTGGGCGCTTTGTTCCCCGCAGGGAGGAAAGTCAGTTGTGGGTTTGACGGAGCGCTAAACGTTCCACACACACACGACTTTTCGTATCCACAAAGGTTAACGGCTCGGAGCCTGTGCCGGGTCCAGACTCCCCTCCGAAAAAGCTACAAAAGAAGGGGGCGAGAAGAGGTAGAGAACCGGGAGGGAGAGAGAGAGAGAGAGAGAGAGAAGGGGGAAGAGAGAGAGAGGGGGGATCCGGCGGGACATGGTGGCACATCCAGGCAGGATATGTGGAAAATTTGAAACGCTGAAAAAAAAGCTGTCTAAAGAAGCAGAGGATCGAGCAAATTCACTCTCTCTCACACACACACACACACACACACACACACGGGAGAGGGGGGGGGGGTGTTCGAACCCCCCTCCGGTGTGTTATGTTTGACCGCACAAAAACCGACGCAAACACTAAAACAAGGACGGCGGTGAAGCCCGGCTGTGCAGGAAGAGAAGCGCCGGCTGATCCCGGTCCACTCAGGAAAGGAAACAACAACAACAAAGACGCGGAGAAACAAACGCCGAAGAAGGGACGCGCTTTCTCTCTCTCCCTCTCTCTCCCCTGGCTGCATGTATGTGACACCTCCAGGGAGCAGGAGGGGGACGCGATTAGTAACTAAATATGCCCCCCCTTGTTACTTACTTGGATGAGCCGGTTCCGCTCGGTGGGTCCAGTGGAGGGTCGCCGGTCGGTGTTGTTCCGGGCGGGGATCTGCGCTATGGAGACTGAGGAGCTGGGAGCCTGAAAACTGAGCGTAAACTGAGGCTTGCGTCATTTCACCAGGATGCCACTGCAGCCATCTTGCTGAGGAGTGCCCCACCAACTCACCAATCACTACTGACTCACACACACACACACACACACACACTCACTGACTGACTGGCTGCTGTTTCCTGCGAACGGCAACAAAAGCGCACCACCGCCGGCTGTTGATTATTTACCAATCACGTTATGGGAGTTTAAAAACGGAACAAACTAACCCAGGCGGTGCGAACACAACACGGAGAAAAGCGGTTATGTTCCCGTACGAGTGTTGGTTAAGCTCGTTCCGTTAAAAACACAATTTGACACTGATTAAGCTTTAAAATAGTGTCTTTTTGCATTGATTTCTAAACTAATTCTCTACTATAATATGCTGATTAAGGCATGTCATTTATTCTTAAATTAAATCAAATCTTAACCCTTTCTCCTCTCTGCAAACCAAACACACAGCTGTCAAAGAATCAGAGTCCAGTCTAATCTCCATCTCCATTATTTTTTTATTAAATTTAATAGTTAACTTATAGACTTGATTTCTGCTTCAGTTCCACCTCTCCAGTCAGCACTTCCAGCTTTAGATCAAACAGCGCCCCCCTCTGGCCTTTGTGGTCCGTCCCCCATACGTCGTTGAGGGTGTGTGTGTGTATGTGTTTGCTCAACCCGGTGTGGTCCAAAGTTTGGCAGTTGTAGGGGTGGGAGGGGGCGGGGGCTAATCTGATCCATCAGATCAACCAGAACCTGAGCAAAGAACCTCCTGATTGTTTTCAGTCAGTTAAATCTCCACGAGTACACATTTACACTGACAAATCACCACACAAACATCATCCAGATAAGAGCAGGTTTCAGCTGTGACGTCTCACACACGGCCTCTTGTTCTCTCCTCAACCACCCCGGGTTTACATGAGTGTGAGCGTACGGCCGAGGGTGAAAACAAAGAAACCGCCGCGTCGACGACAATCACATTTAAATAAAAATGTATAAGTGAATGAATGAATCAGTCAGAGAGTAAGTAAGGTGTGTTTGTCCTGCGTTCACATTAAAGTAAAGGAGGTCAGAAATGCATAGAGAAGAGGACAGAAAGTGTGAAACGTCATTTTGGTTGGTTGGAAATGATATGATACACCGTTATATAGCCTGGTCCGCAGCAGCCGGGTGGAGTTTGTGATTGGCAGAGAAACTGAACACGTTTAAGAGGAAGTGAGGTAAGAACTCTCCGTCTCCTCAATCAAGACACACCGGCGGTCTAAGTTGGACTCTCTTCTGGTCCGAGCCTCCCGTCCTCGCTTCCTTGGCACTTGCGAGAAAAGAGGAAGCAGCGGTAAACATTGCTAATCTTAGCCATGCCTCATTAAAAACTCGTACCGGCGTTCCCTTTTTAGTTCGTTAGTATATAACTGTGGCCGGTGGTGACGAAGACGTGAAGACGAGGCCTCCTCGTCCTCCCCCTCTGGGTCACACGGCACACAGCACGCAGGGGGATGACTGTCAGAGTTCATCCTTCTCCATCTGCTGGAATGCCTCCAAGTCCTCCTGCCAATCGGCCAGGAGTTCGTCCGCCGACTGGTTGCCTGAGTCGGAATCGCCCTCAGGCTCCGCCCCCTTCTCTGAGTCTCTCTCCACTCCGGGCTCGGCGGAACCCGGCTCGGCCGCGGCGGGGACGATTCTCTGTAGCGGCCTGGTGCCCTGCGGAGGATGAGTGGTTACGTCTGGATGACTGACCTCCGCCTCCGAGGGTCTCACCTCGTCGGGGGCCGCCTCGTCCAGTTTTACCGTGGTAATTTGCGTTTCGTCGATCGGTTCGAAGGACGTGGGAGTCGTGGCCTCGGTCAGACGCTCCTCTGCTTCCTGCGTGTCCACACCTGAAACAGGAGGCAGGAGAGCGATGTATGTACGTATAAAAGGATTAAATGCCTCATAAGTAAATACATGCAGGGAGCACGCACTCGCACACACACAGACACACACACTGTATCCCTCCTCCTCAGTAATCTATACAACATGCCTTCTGGCAGTCATTTCCAGTCCAAAATAGAAACGTTTTTTTTATCAAAGCCTGTCAGCGATTACGGCACGTTGCTGATGGTGAGTCATGTTTCCCACAGGATGAAGGCCGGCTCACAGAGCTGCACTACTCAACTGCAGTCAAATGGGAAAAAAAGACATTTGGCAGGAAGCTGTACGGAGGAATCTGCACAGGTCTGGGTTAGGAGAAGTGTGTTTGTGTGTGTGCTGATGTGTGTTTTATTCACACAGGTAAAGAAATTTAAAGAGGGCCCCTGATCAAGATGATAACAGGGAAGATAAGTTCCTCTGCTTCAGGTATTTAAATGTACAATATCAAAGACAGCTGCTTGTGTAAACCTGGCTCTATAAAGAAATCCTAACCCGTGCTCCTAACCTCTTCAGTATCAAATAACAGAGGACATAACAGTGTGAGTGACAAAGCTTCACACACATCAGAATCAAACACAGATATCCTGCGGTTAGAGGGCAGGAAGAGCGAGGGAGACGAGAGACACGGGGGGAAGAAGTGTGAGGAAGGAAACAGAAATGAAAAAAGGCTGAGAATGAGGGAGAAGACAGAAGGGAAAAAGGGGGAGGATACTTACCGTCTTCAATCAGGCTGCCGGGAGGAGGTTTACCTTTAAATATGGCTGCTGCTCATCCAAAGAGGAGTGAAGAGAAGAAAAGAGAGAAAGAGAAAGGAGAGGGGGAGAGAGGAAGAGTTACAAGTCGGCACAGGAACAGAGGGACAGAGAGGACAGAATGTTGGTTAGGGCGCTGGCCTCAACTCTCCATTATTGTAATGGGTGGCTGTGCTGAGGAGGCATTAGGATGAAGAATGAAGCCTTTGCCTGAATCCATACACTTCATCTTGAGTTTATAAGACCAAGCACATAATGAGACACAGCCAGAAGAGCCAGAGGACATTAGGCAGAAGGAGCGGGTTGAAGAGGACGAAGACGAGAGGTTGAGCAGGGCGGTGTGTGTGTGTGTGTGTGTGTGTGTGTGTGTGTGTGTGTGTGTGTGTGTGTGTGTGTGTGTGTGTGTGTGTGTGTGTGTGTGTGTGTGTGTGTGTGTGTGTGTGTGTGTGTGTGTGTGTGTGTGTGTGTGTGAGGGGAGATTTCAGTCCCACCTCTGTCTCTGGCTTTGTCGCTCAGCAGCACCTCCACCTCCCTGTACTCCTTCAGGGCCTCCAGAAGGATGTTGCCCTCCTTGTGGAAGAGGAAGAGGATGGGCAGAGAGACGTCGTCCGTGTTGCGACCGTCCCCGGCCATCTGAAAGAGCGGCGCCGTGTCGCTGCTGCTGCCGTCGTTGTCGTCTGCGAGGAGGAGGAGGGGAGAGGGGAAGCAGAGGTTTGAGCCGATTGTCACGCTGTGTTTGTGTGACATGTTGAGAGGAGCGTTGTGCAGGAGGCTGTGCGACCGTGTGTCTGCAGGATAATCTCTTTATCGAGCTCTAATCCAGTCATTGACTTGATATCTTCCGTCTTCTGTCATTAGCTGCTTGTACTCACCGATGACGATGCCGCCGATGGCGCCAGCCTTCTGGATGTGCCGGGCCTTCTCTGCGAACATGCACTGACCTCGCTGCAGCAGGGCGATGTTGCCCTGGACGTACTCGCCGTTGGTCAGTTCACTGCAGCCGCTGTACGGCTCGGCCACGGTCACAAAGCCTCGGACCTGGAGGAAGGAGAAAGGAGGCCTGGTGAGAAGGAGTGGAGGTGTACGACGCTGCAGTGGTGTTCTGCTCAGAGCATTAAAGCCCCGGCACTCATCTGTCCTCCCGTCTGGTTTCTAGGACGGTTACGGGCTCTTTGAAAAACACAGAGAAAAGCTGAAGCGTCTCCAAGGAAAAAACCAACATGGAGACAGTTAAGTGCTCATCTAAGAGCTGGCAGCCTTGCGAGCTGAGAAACCCACTCACCCCTGTGGTGCTTTTGGAGAGATCTGTGCCAAACTGTGCTGGGCCAGCGGTCAGCACCACCCTGCCAAAGAAGGGATGGGAGACGATCTGAATGGCTCTGGGAGGAAGCTGCTCTTTCTGCTGCTGGCTGGACAATTCCATCATCTCCTGCATGAAACGCATGCCGTCCTCTGCTGCCACGGCGCTCACCGCCTACACGCGGGCCAGAGTGGGCGAGGAGAGGAAGCACAGAAATATTTATAACAATCAGGAAGCCAAACAACAGATGAAGCGACACACCACAACCGAGCCGTGTCCCTTCATCACTGCTGTAGGCCGTACGAGTCCCTCACAGAGGAAGGTCTGGATTTTGAACTTTACCTGTGTGGCGTGCTGCACCAGCTGCACCCTGCCATCCTTTAGGTGGATGAGGCTGACTCCCATCCTCCTCAGCAGCTCCAGATGTTCAGGGTTGTTCGCCATGAAGTCCTGAGCCCTCAGGGGAGGATGGCCCATACCCGGCTCACTGAACAGAGAAGAGGTGGAAGACGACAAAAGAGGGAGGAGAGATCAAAGAGACAAGCTGAATGTACAGGGAAGCCATTACACAGTGTTCATGTAGGAGTATAACCTGGGTTACATCTGCATATGTACCGGTAAGGAGTAGGACGGGGGCAACTCTTGTCCACGGCGGTACGGATGGGCTCTCGCAGGTTTCGAGGGAAGGCGGGGTCAGGAAACAGGAGGCGGGTGTTAGGGCAGGTCCAGTCAAAGTTAGAATCATCCAGCTCCTCTGACTGCGGAGGAGATGACAGATGACAGGATCTATCAGTGAACCAGGCTGCAGGAGAGCATTCCTCACTTCCTCAGATTCTAAGGATATCCCAGCATTTACCGTTTTGTTGGCAGGATAGGCAGAGGGGTGAGGGGTCGTGGAGAGGGACAGAGGCAGGAGGTGAGCTTCGGTGGTGAAGACGTAGTCCTCCACATCAAACGGCAGGTCCTCCGAATCCGCAAACAGCAGGAACAAGTACTTAAACATCTCCGCAAGAAAGAAGGAGTCCATCCTGACAGATGAGAAGAGACTTCAGGTACGAGAATCCAATCTATTTATTTAACAGCGATCTGACAGTATGTTGGTAAAGTAAGTAAGAGTAAACATATTAGAGCCCTCGTATCCTCACCGGTCCTCGTGGCTCCCTGTGCGGACGTCCTTCATGGCCGCAAAGCCGCAGGGAACACGGGCAAAGCGGTTAAGGTTGTCCAGGATTGTGCGACCTGCCTCCAGGTAGTAAGGGTCTCCTGTGGCCTGGGAGAGACACGGGGAAGGGTTAGGGTTAGGATTAGGGTCGGCCAAATGCTCTCAGTATTTGATCATACTATGTTCTTCAGACCAAACAAACCATTGATTTATTATTAACAAAAGGATGAACTTCAAGTGTATGAAAAACTGCTGCACAACAATAAACGTCGACCTCCACTGTGACACTGAAAAGGCAGAGATCCAAATTCATTAGGTCACGCTGGCCTGATAAATTACCTTATAGAGGAAATAGGTGCTCTCTGCAAACTCAGGCCTCAGGGGATGCTGGGCCCAGTGTACCCTGAAATCAGTAGTGAAGGCCTGGGGAGAGACGCAGAAGGACAGGGCGGTCAGCAAAGCGTATCCAGCGTTTACATCGGAAAAAGACAGACAAAGCTAAAAATGCAGTCCCTGTGTATAAAATGCAAGGTGGCACAAAAGCATTGGCGCTTCAGCTGGCAACCAATGCCCATATTAGGGTTATTTGACTCTATGGTCAAATTACACAAAGTCATTCAGAGTGAAAAGCCAGTCCACCAAAGATGCATGACGACAGATTACCTCAGGGAGGAAGTTGTGTTTCTTGGTAACTTGGTACAACATCTCATGAGTCTCTATGGCGGGGCGGATGTCTCCCTTCAACACCTGCGACACAAACGGTTAATATATCACAACATGACGCCACCGAAATGTTTATTCTTGTGTGGCGGTGCAAGTCTGACCTGTAGCCCGGGGAAGAAGGCCAGCAGAGAGTCCATCCAGGTGCGAGCAGGGAGCAGAGGCTTGTGGATGTGGACGTCCAGCAGCAGAGGAGGCTGGCTGATGTACTTCATTATAGATGCATAGTGCTGGAAGAGATATGCAAAGTGGATAAATTGAGGATTAAGTAAGACTCATGGGGGACAAAATGGATTAGACAGAGCATTAGAAGCATCAAGTGTTTGGGTTTATGCACCAAGACACCAAATATGTATCTGAACCGGCCTCAGAATCAATGGTAAACGCATCGCTGTGAAGTTAAAGGGTTAAACCGCAACGGACAAACTTAACAGGATAACACTGTCTTATGTGAAAGATGCCGTCGTGACAAATGCTACAATCCAGTTACTTCTGTGTGTGTGTGTGTGTGTGTGTGTGTGTGTGTGTGTGTGTGTGTGTGTGTGTGTGTGTGTGTGTGTGTGTGTGTGTGTGTGTGTGTGTGTGTGTGTGTGTGTGTGTGTGTGTGTGTGTGTGTGATCTCACAATATTGAAACGCTGCAGAAACAGGTCATCTCCCAGGAGGACGTAGGCCTTTAGCAGATATTCATAGTAAGAGTCAATTCCTGCTCCAACTCCACTGTCTGGTTCACACACACACACACAACAGACACAAAGCACTTTTGAGGACAACAGAATTTGGAAGGTGTTCTGTTTTTACGACACAAACAAATCCTGTCACCTTCACAAACGTGTCCTCCTCCCGCGTTTGTTCACACACTCACTTTCCCATGTCCTTCCCCGATCGTAACCTCCCCTCACCCCTTTCCTCTTTGACTCCTTTTTCCCACCACACACTTTAACCCCTCCCCTCCCTCACCTCTGCGGACCCACTCTCCTGAGTGGATGTTGATGGTGGTGCCGACCAGGTTGCTGTTCCTCTGTCTCTTCTCCCAAAGGAAGTCCAGCGCTCTCCTGGCGTGGGCCTGTGTGCGTAAAAGACCAAATCAATCTGCTGACGTGGCGTTCAGTCAAACACTGGGGGGGTGGGGGGGGTGACAGCTACCGCAGCCCTGCAGTCTGCTGCTGCCAAGATATGGACCAATCCCAGGCTCTCATAGCTTGTGACAGGTGGGAGAAAATAAATAAATAAAACCTTCTGTCTAAACTGGGGGAGAGGATGCAGGTTTGTAAAGGAGAAGGCAGCCATCATGACGTCCTACAGCCCATTGAAGACGGTCAAGGTCGACTCTCTACATCCACATCACCCACTAATGTTGTATGCAATTGCTATTCAAGTTTCTATTATATCAGTCACGGCCACAATAAGAAGAAGGACACCTGAGAAGATTGGGTTTGGACGCATTAACACCCAGATGGATTTGCTCGACACACTTGACCCGGTTTTGACATGATCGGGTTTTCCCTGTGATCCACATCAGCAGCGCCGGGGGGGGGGGGGACACGAGATGCGTGACACATTTCACATCGTGTGCAGACAAACAATGAGCTCTCATAATACTCTTTTTCCTGATCTTAGTGAAGATTAGGTGACAAAATATAACCTGGATTATAGAGGGAACAACAGAAAGGAGGGGCACTGGAGGAATAAGGCAGAAGAATTCCTTGCTGAGTCGAGAGCGCCACCATTAAGCCTGAGATCAGAATTCCAGCTGATCTTATGTTATGTTATGTCTGCATTTGAAGATTTGTTCACACATTTAGATTTACCGTTCTCTTGCTTGTTCTCTATTTAACTGTGCAAAGTGTTTTTATTCTGGTTATCAAACAAGAGTCAAAGGTCAATATTTATCAAATGAGATTATGCAAAATTTTAGTGCGTGCTATTATTTTCCGGGTGGAAGCACCAGGTAACACTTCCTGCAGGTGTGGCAAGGATCTGGGGACAGTTCTCACCTCATACACAGGATCCCCTGTGAAGCGACTCAAGGCGGCAAACTCCAGGATGATGGTTCCTGCGCACGCCGTACAGGTGTCCGTTTCTGTGCCTGTTCTCGTTGCAGGACCCCGGACACCATATTTCAGATTGACCTGTTGAGCAGCAAACAAAAGATGAAGAATCTATTTTTAGGGTCTGTTTCCTGTGCAGGAGATTGCACAATAATGTTGTCGTGCACAGAAATGTCAGACTTTAAGCTGAGAAAAGCTGCGAGCCGAGCGCTGAAGCAGAAAATGGAAGTGGAAGAAGTGGAATGGAAATGACGTGCTCTGAGAGGATGTTACTCATTTATCTCTGTGCTGTAGACGTCCATGTGTGACATTTAAATAAAGAAGTGCTAATGAATTCTAATGTTACAGCTGAATTTTCTCGGGGGGCGTGCAACGCATCACAACTGGACTTCATGGACTAAACTGCTTTTCTCTTCACAAATGAAATTCATGTAATAATGCCCTTTAATGAAACTATAAACTTTAGAGATGGGGTTGAGATTAAACCTTAAAATAAACATCATTGTTCTTACTCGTAGTCATATCTGAGAACAAAGAAACAGGCAATAATATGGCACAACTCCAATAAGACATACAGTACAGTATATCCATTACCATAACTCCATACATACAGCATATCTATTACCATAAAGTGTGTGCGTGCGTGTGTGCGTGCGTGCGTGCGTGCGTGCGTGCGTGCGTGCGTGCGTGCGTGCGTGCGTGCGTGCGTGCGTGCGTGTCTCTCACCCTGGGGTAAGGCAGGCCGCTGCTGGTGTTGAAAGCAGGCAGAAGTCGGCGGCCCAAGTCTGTGGCCATGTCTAGGAGCTCATCCTGGTACCACAACATGTGCTGCCCTCCCTCCTTCAGCATGACGGCCATGGAGTGTCCTCCCAGAAGGCCTCTGAACAAACACACACCAGATATTGCTCACCATACTGTTAAATGTGTAGGATGAAATTAGCTTCCCCCCCCCATCTACAAAATCAATGCATGATGTTAATCCAGCTGCATCTCACCCGAGCACGCGGATGTTGGTTTCGAAGACGGACACCACGATGTCATTGTCCAGTCTCACGTCGGAGAGGACTCTCCTCACCGCATCCTCAAACTCTGTCGTCTTGTTCAGCAGCTGGCAGGGAGAAACAATTACACAACATTACTATAAGAAGAATCAGGTTCTGTTATGGATCTTTAAAACTGAAACTGGAGATTAAGCTTCAGGTCTTCCTAACCACAGTAAACAGCATACTTACTATGACAGTAACGTTATATTTATGCTAAACTTGTACTCACCACAAGAGTATCCAGAGTGTCTATGAGAGTGAGTGAGAACCTGGAACATGAAGACAAAAGTCAGCGTTTACTTACAAAAGGGTTTGTCTGTTTCCACTTCACATACAGTAAAGAAGTACAGTGTTAAGTCCTCCGTCCACCTCTGAGTACACAGATCCACATACTTACTTGCCCAGGGCGTCATCTATGTCACCTCTACTTGGTTCCAGCCCACGTACCCTCCCTCTGCATGTTAGAGGCATGAGCTCATCTGCAGGGTACGCATGGTCCTGGGCAAACACACACACACACACACAGACACACAGACACACAGACACACACACACACACACACACACACACACACACACACACACATTTCTGTTACACAATTATTTTACATTCAATTGTGTGTACAGGTAATGCAGATAAGATTCTTTTCGTCATGCAGACTTAAGGACTTACCATGTAATTCTGATAAGCGTGGTCAAACATTTCTACCACTTGGTTCCTTTAGTGAGGAACAGAGCAGAGGCACATGTCAGACACATCTCACGTCACGTTCAGGTGATGCTCGTCATTTCTCTGGACTCACCTCAGCTTGTGCTTCTCCTCCCTGGACATAGACTCTCCCAGGCTGCATAGTGCCGCCAGCAGCAGCGATAAGAACAGTACAGGCGCCATTGTAGAGGGTAAAGCCGCAGCTACAAATACTCTACAACTACTCGCTCAGTCACTTATACAGGACATACCAAGTCATGATCGCTATGCCAACCAAACTATCCACAAAAATAAGTAAAGCAACACTAAATCATAATTGTCTCAACTTCTGAGATGATGTCAATACATGTAAGTCCCACTTATCATCAGCGCCTACAGAAAGCCTCAATCCTGGTTTGGTTTGTACCTCACTGCCAACCATCTCCACTCCATCCGCACTTCCTGGACAATAACAACTGTAAGCTTCTTCAACCAAAGCTCCTACTTCCCAGGAATGTTCCTACTTCAAGTGAGCAGCTATCTGAGAGTAAACAATCCTGATGTAACTCACAGGGACGTTTGCGTTGTCGTGCAAAAAAACTGCTGCCGGTCCCGTTAACAGGTGGATGTGTCACACCTGTTTACTTTTCCAAGCTGTCACCCGGATCTGCTGCAAACGAGGCGAGGCTGACACGTTTACGTAACAAAGGTAAGTAACTCAAGCAAAGCGATTAACTGAACAAAATCCGGCGATCTAATCGTGAATCTACAAGTGGAACCATGTCTACATGTGTTGATGTGCGTCTTCAGCCACAGAAGAAAGAAAATTATTTTATATTCCAATGACCTGACACGTAAGCATTCAGTAATTGAGATACTCTGGCTTCTTAAACAAGTCAAACAACAAGATCATTCACTCCCGGGTAGTTTGTTTATGGTCCATTAGAACAATTTACCCACTCAAAGCCTTGTACATCCAGAACAATCAACGGCCCTGCTCATTCCACCACATTTCCCGACATTACCTGTGCCGTTATCTCAAACCTTTCCCGCAGGTTAATCATTTCCTCCTCTGACACTTCTTCGTCTGTTAACTAGCCAAGCACTTAATTAGCCACTTAGCGGCTGTGCTAGCTAGTCGAGCCGGTGACAACAAACAGAGCCGAAATTCAACAGAAGTAGACTAAAATCACGTCCGCCGCCAAGCAGCGGACCGTGGCCTGGCGACCTTTCGCCTTTTTCAGATCGAAAAGTAGAGCATTTCACGGTAAGCTGTTGTTTCGCCGAGACAGCCTTCCTTTAAGAGCGGATACCATTCCGAGGTAAACGTCAACAATATCCGCTTCCGCCTGAGAAGAGACAGTACGCCCTGAGTTTGGTCTACGAGGAATCCTCCAGCTCAGGTTGCGCACGAACACAAATCGGTGCCCAAATCTTTGTCATTCCTTTAAGACGTAATATTTTACCGAACTCAATCATCAAAGACATCATACATACATCTTACCTGTAATACATTTGCTTATGTTATTCTCTGAATTGGTGTTAGATGGTGTTCAACTAACTGATAACATATTTTTAAGTACATTTGTGGCATTTTTCCTTTTTCCGATCAGGAATGAATACTCTCAAGCCATCATTTTTACTGACGATCACATAATAATTGTACTCATAAATTATAAAAAAAATACTGAATAATAATAATTATTGTTTAAGTGTGTTTACTTACTGTATACACAATGCCAATGAAGTACATTTTACAATACAGTTCCCTTTTTCACAAACCAAATATGTGAACGATGGAGATCGTTGAACCACAAATTGTAATAAATAATAATAATTAAAAAAAAAATTCTTATGGGAATGTAATTCTGAAATTTGAGTTTCCTTGACAATTTGTTTTACAAGGCAATAATTCGTTGTGATAGTTTCTTGTAGAAATACAGTCCAATAAAGATCTTTTGGGCTTTTTAGATCGCTTCAGCAGCCATAACAAGCTCCCTATTAATGAGTCATTATGTAAAACCAAGGACATCCTTGGTAGAAAATTAAGCCAAATCAAGTTACATGTATCTAAATGGAGGGAGTTCCCCATTGTCTCTTAAAAATGCAATTCAGTAAAGTGCGATGCCGTATACTGTTCATCAGTGTAGTTTATTCGATGATATCATTGTTGTTAAGTGTGATGATTACCATTATTATCTAAGTTAAGTTCCAGAGCCTGATTGTTAAGGACCGCACCTATTTTGTATTTTCAAATTCAATAATATAAAGGTAATGTACCTAGGGTCGTCATGCGCATTGCAAACGCTACATCGATTCTTATTTTGTGTTTTATTAAGATCCTAAATTGTATATCTTTTATAAATTATAAGATAATTTGGTGTTGAAAGAGGATTAGCCTGAGAGTCAACGGACGGGGACTCGAAAGTTTCTATTGTAGCCCCGCCCATCATTCCAACCATCCGACAGCTCTCATTTGCCATTCGGATAAACAACTGTCAACGTAATCACGCAGCAATTTGCGTTCAGTTAGAGTCAATCATTTGAATAATCGTGTTAACCTAAAAGTATAAAAAGTATTTATTTAAGTTATTGCACGACTACACAGTATTACCAATTTGGACACGTTGACTTCTCTTAACCGGGGTTAAACAGGGCGATTCTATTTTGGTATGATTTAAATAACCGGAGACAGAACATTTGATAGGGATTTAAACGTCTATAATGGACATATTTAATTTTATTCTACAACCGAGTTAAACATAACTTCGATTATCCGTCAACAAACATCTGCGAACTCATCGGAAAAACCCGGTGGGATCTGCTCGTTCGTCTCGCGCTGTTATGTCACCTTAACTACATTTCCCATGATGCTTTGCCGAGTCATCTGATACAAATAGTGTTTTCACGTGACACAGACGTCAACAAACCACTAGAGCAGCAGCATCTGAGTGACTGAACGTGTCAGGTTCTGGCTAGAACGAACACGTCGTCCTTGAATTACCACAACTCCATGATCGCCAGGTAGTGAAGGAAAACCCTCTGAACAGGTAAGCTGGAGGAAGTTTGGTTAAATGTGTACTTTTATTTACCGGATACAGTTGCAGAATAGAGGTGAATCGAATGTGTCCATAGGGAACCATGATGCAGTATTTATTTAATTTGCAATCAACTCGATCTACAGGTAGGAACGTTGTAACTGTAGCGTATTGATTTATTAATTTATTTTATTTATTGTCTATGTCTGTTTTGTCAGTCATGGCTCCTTCATCAGATAGGAAATTGACAGGTCTGGTTGCTGCAACCTTCACTCCGTTCACTCAAGAAGGGTATGTAACAAAGGAAATAGTTTCTCTGTTTTTGCCATTACTCTATCACTGTGTGTGTGTGTGTGTGTGTGTGTGTGTGTGTGTGTGTGTGAGAGAGAGAGAGAGAGAGAGCTTTCTCTGGTAAAGTTTAAAATGAGGAGTGAGTTTGTAAATGTGAGAAATCTGTGAGGAGCGTCTTGACCTCCCACACTGGCATGTTTGGTATTCCTTTTGCCAAATGTGTTGTAGACTATATGTGTCACACTGTTTTTCTAAACAGTGAAATCAACCTATCTGTGATTGGACCTTATATTGACTACTTGAGAGAGAAGCATGGTGTAAATAACATATTTGGTAAGTTTACAAGTGGATTCTTACTCTTAATATGTCATTTCACTGTTCCCCACTAAATTAACTCAAGCGTCACGTACTTGTCTCGTGGTTTCGTTTTTGTAAGACCTGCAGTCAGCAAAAATACAAAATCCCTTTACGGCAAAACAGTGATGAAAAGCTGAATGCCTCAGAGACGTAACATCCTCCTGTTTCTTTGATGAACTAAAGCCGTTTGATCTTCCTTTCACTTTATACCTAACCTGATTCCGATAACTGTTTCGTTTGATACTTTGTTCAAACCCAATCGCTCACATTTCCTGTTCTGCTTGTAACACGTTGACCTCACCTTCCTGTAGATGTCGGTGCTGGCCTCCTGCCTCTCCATTAGCACAGTTTCTGAACCTGTCTCCTATATCATTGCTCATCGTCCCACAAAATTGTTTTGTCTCTCTTACGGATCACACACCCACTTGTGCAGCCCTCAGGCCCCAGCACAGCCATTAAGATTAGGTGTGGCTGTGAGGCCTTGATCTGTGTTGGGTTCTCACACATTTAATACATAATGAGTGATGGTTGAGCTCTTGAAATCTAGATTCAGTTCAGCTTATTCTCTTTCGTCAACTTTAACTTAGGGCTGTTGTGATGAGCTTAAGGTAATCTTTAAACATGACTTGACTTGCTTGCAGTGAACGGCACCACCGGAGAGAGCTTGTCTCTCAGCGTCGGAGAGAGGAAGGACTTGGCCGAGGAATGGTGTCAGAAAGCCAAGGGAAAGTATGTCATCAGACACAGTTATTACACGCAAATATGTCTTTCTGAAAATGTGTTGAGAGCACTAACTGTGGCGTGTGTGTGTATGTTTTCACAGAATGGATCAGGTCATCGTGCATGTTGGTTGCATAAGTCTGAAAGATTCCCAAGAACTGGTGAGCTTGTCACTTTTCTTTCACGAGTCATCACACGCATTTGCCAACTGTAGCTTTTCATAATGTTAAAAGAGTGGAAGTGGCTCACATTTCTCTTAATGGTTTTGCATGAGGAGAGGATTTCATTTTATAGCACTTTTTTATACTACTATAGCACCGATTTAAAGACTACTTTACCTTCAGATACCTTCTATTTCTGTAATATTCAGTTCATCCTTGGTCTTATTTAGCATTAGAATGTTGCAGTTTCACTCTGTATGATTGTTGAGTAAAGCACTTTGTTGGATGTAGACAAAGGATCAAACACCAACATCAACTGGAAACATCTGGATGTCAATATTTATACATTTTTCACAAACGTCAGGTCAACTAATGATAATGTAGTTTAACTGTTATTTTGCAGAGGTAGATTAGCCCCGAGTACGTGCTTCAGCATTTGCCACAAAGTGCCAATGTTCTCTGTGTGCTCATTCTTTGTCACTTTCAGGCTCGCCATGCCGCAGAAGTGGGGGCTGATGGGATAGCAGTTATGACCCCGTTCTTCTTCAAACCCAGCACTGCAGGTTGTCAAGATGGTCTAGTTTGGGGAAGCATTTACTCCCCGACATCCACATCAACATTTCAGTTTCGGTTATAGATGATCGACAAAATCTCTGTCACAAATGCACGGGTACATTTTAATTTCTCTCCTCTCCTCTCCCAATATCAGAAGCGTTGAGGAAGTTCCTGCAGCAAGTGGCTTCATTTGCTCCAAATGTGCCCTTCTATTATTATCACATTCCAGCAGTCACCGGTGTTCACAGTGAGTCCCTCTGGTTTGATATAGTTCATTACTGTCATACTGCTTCATATTTTGTAGTGTCTCTTATGATCTGCTTGATTCATCAAATGGGGGTTGGATGTAAAACTGGACACATTGGACTGTTACCTGGGCTGCTCACCCGACTCGGCGCGATAGCGTTTTCAATTTCAGACGTTCTGCTTTTTTTCAGTGCAAGCGAGAGATGTGCTGGAAGGTATCGAGACCCTCATCCCTTCCTTCAGGGGGGTGAAGTTCTCAGGCACGGACCTGATGGACTTTGGTCTGTGTGTCACCTATAGTCCAGCACACTGGTCCCTCCTCTACGGCGTGGATGAGGTTGGATTTGTGTGTTTTCTCAAGTTCTTCTTTTAAATCACACAACTGTTGCAACATACCCTTGACGCTGATTTGCTCTTTCACGCCACAGCAACTGCTTGCAGGTCTGGCTATGGGAGCCCAGGGAGCAGTTGGCAGGTCAGTATGCTGCTTTTGTTTCGACCTTTCAGTCTCTCTCTTGAGTTAAACTGTTACATTTTGAGTAATCCCTTTTGTTTCTGTGGCTTCAGCACATATAACTATGTAGGATGCCATATGAATGAGCTCATCTCAGCATTTGAGAAGGGGGACCTGATCCAAGCCCAGTCAGTGCAGGTACAGAGCATTTCCACGTATTCTGCTCAACTCCTGTTTTATCTTCAATTTTTGGTTACTGACATCTTTATCTGATTTCCTTGAGCAGTTCAAGCTGCAAGAGCTTCTCAGATTTGCCAACAAACTAGGTGAGTGAAGGCTATGTCGCAATTTCCAGTTTCCCAACTTAATTCTGATTCATAAACGATCAGGCACCCTCCCAGTCTTTTACTACATAATGGACTCAGGGTTTTTTTGTGTAATTTACAGGTTTTGACGTGGGAGTGAACAAGCAGCTGATGATCGAGATGTCCGGACTGTGCCTGGGGCCTCCTCGACTCCCGGTGTTGCCTTGTTCTCCAGATCACACTCTGGCCATTCGACAGAAGTGCCTCAGCCTTTTTCCTGCATTATGATAACAAGCTTGTACTAGTCTGGTCTACCTGTTATCAACCTTGAATCATGACCGAATCAGCAGTGGCCATGTTCTGTTTGTTCCTGATGCGATCACAGGGACAAAGCACGTACTCTATGTCCAAAGCTTGGTAGATTTGTGTACGAGTTGGCAAGCACAGATCGTTCCAGGTGCATATTTCCAATCATGCATTTGCAATCTTTTCCATTTAGGCACAAAAATATACCTTTTTACTAACACGTGGATTAAAGGGAAAGTGTAAAGAAGCACAATCACACTAGTATTTTATGACTATTTCTATTGGGACTTTCAAAGACATTTCTCTGAAGTCAATCTGTGGTAAAATATTATGAATTAACATTTTGATCTCCATTTTTCTGTCATTTCCACCAATGTGAATATTTACTAACTTCCACTGCCCGCGGGTATTTTTGTTACATTTCTAAACAGAGTTGAGAAATAGTCCAAGATCTTCTGTATTGTCTTGATGTTATCCTGCACTATGTGAGACCACTCCTGCATCTCCTGTGAGATAATGTACACACTCCCAAGCCTATACGCTGAGATTTTATCATGATGTGTGCTGCTTTATCAATTACAGGGAAAAAAGGGAAATGGAAAGAATCCTATCTTTGTATTAATTTGACATTTACCTTTTTGATAAATTATTAAACTGACTAAACCAGAATTTCTTTCAGTTCATTGCAACACGTCGATGTTAAGATTTTATTCTCATTTTATGCTTTATTATAAGAATTATATTAACAAAACTCAAACACGTCCCAACTGAGAATCAAGAACATCAAGCGGGAAACAAGGCAAGTTCTGGAAGAAGAAAACTGGGAACTTCCAACAACCAGATAAACAGGACTGGAACTTAACAAACTGGACTCATGACACCAACAGCAAACAGAATAAAAACAAGGATGGTCTGACAATGAACAAGGGAAAACAGGTTGATTATATAACTACATTATTTACACTTGGGGAGTTAATGACAGACGGGTTAGGGAAACCGACAACATCGATAAAGACAAATGTCCGCATGAGATGTTTGTGTAGAACCGTGGAGTCCAAACAGCACCTGTGTTTGTGAACTTCACCTCTGCCTTTCCTTCCTCTGAGGTACAGAGAGTGGCGTGCTTGTGCGTGTGTGTGGGTGTGACTCATAGCAGGAGGAGCATATGCAGTCACATGCACAATACTGATGCCTTAATGGATTGCATAATTTTGCATTAATGTTATTATTTACACCCGAGATCAAATATTCAGAATTCAGAATTTGATTGCTGCTTCAACCCATGAACTCTACAAACGATGGCAAGTTGATGACATATTCTGTTTCAACCTAGTTTCAACCTAGTCGAAGTCAGTGCCAAGAAGGCTCAGCTGTGGCTTCATTCTATATTCTATACCTTTAAAGCCCTGTGAATTCAACAAAACCAGACTTTGATCAAGCATTCTACTGGTGGGACTGAACCAGAAGCTCTGTTACAAGGTAGTACTGCACATAAAATCATAACAAAAAAAATCTGCCGTCTGTGGAGGACATTTATGGTATTTGATGACATGACCAGGTTCAAGAGTTTATTACTGAGCCCAGCCACCCTCATCCCTCAACCACTATAAAGCAAAGGTTATCACTGCTGTCACTGCCCGGACAAGCGTCTAAATCACAACAGTCACTCCAGCAGGTTTAAATTACTATGAAGCTGCCTGTGTCAGTTTATTCTTTCTTTAATCTCTCACAAGGCCTTTGATTGAGATTTGTAATTCTTGTTTATGAAGCTTAAGCACTGATTAGAATTGGTTAGAATTGACTTCATTACTAGTGTAATTTTATTTTTGTCAGTCTTAAGGTCTACATCAGTATTTGAAATAATGAATCCAACATTAGTATTAACATGAGCAATGCCTCATACAACACCACAATTGTTTTAATTGTGTTTGAGTAGGATAGGAGCTGAATCCCTGCCATGCTGGATCATATACATCAGCAGCAGCACAGGAAAGCAGTCCAATGTCAACAGATGGCACTCAGGCAGCACACAGAGAGGAAAGATGATATATGCCGACACTTGGATGACCCCAATGAGGGAATGGGGCTGCTGGGAAAGAAAACATAAAAGAGTACATTCAATGAAATGCAAAGTAAATGGTATGGTAAAAAGTGCCCTTGTGTTTAACTTACAATGTCAACACTGGGACATGTTGGGTAGCTTGAAAAAGATATGATGAAGCATTATGGCTCAGAAGCTCATAGGAAGGATGAGGTGGAAGAGGAATGTGTTCATAATGGACGGGTGAGGATGATGGAGGTCAGTTTCTTCTCAATGTCCTCTGTGATCCAGTATTCTCAGAGCATTGGTTTGTCTTTTGCCACGGAGGTCAGTGTGAGTTTACACCGTCATTGCATCTCAAATGTCGGCATAAATGCTGATTATATATGGAGGATAATATTTTAAGTAATATAATCTTTTACCACGTATCTAATACTTCAGACCCTGTGCGGCTTGCTCCTAATTGTTCCATTACACACGCTTCTGATCTCTTGTGTCTTTTCTTTCAGTTCATGCAGTATCTCACCTCAATAAAACATCACCAGAGCAGCCATGTCATGTGCTAGATGCTGGGTAGATTTGGATCTATGACTCCCCTTGGAGATGCCACCTGACTCTTACATATTATGAAAACATGTGTGTAATAGTATACAGTAATGAGAGATGAATAAAGACAGGAAAATGGTCCTAGGACATAATTCTCCTCTTCCTCGCGTTTATTGCGAGCAATGTTGCTCCCTACTGGTCTTTACTTGCATCTACAACTACAGTAAAAGCCATTTTGATTGCGTTGCATAAGGTCTGGAACAGGAATGAAAATACGTTGTATATAAATACGATTTTTATTTCAATATACAGCTTGTACACTTTTTTTACAAACCATGTTTAATATAATTGCATTTTTCATGAGATACATTTTTCTCAATTAACTGTCATTTTAATTTACTTTCACAAATAAAATGTAATTCCAAATTTACCCTTGAATTTGCTAACAGTTAAGTCTAGCTTTTTAAAGTCCTAAAATGTCAATGTATGTGTTCTTATTGTACACATTTATTTATTTGGCAAACAGTAGCGGAACGTTTGTTGAGTTGGCTCATTTCCGTACGAAAACCCCGGGGAGGGATTTTGAAACTGCACGGGCTGTTTCCGTCCAGCTCAGCGCGTCAGAGCTGCGGTGTTGTCAGTTTGCAGCGCTGTCAGATCCTGTTTAGCCTAACCCGAAGCTTCGTGTCTGCGGTGGGAGACCCGGACAAGACTCAGACATGGTGCTGCTGACGATGATCGCCCGGCTGGCGGACGGACTGCCGCTGGCCGCCTCGATGCAGGAGGACGAGCAGGTTTAAAATATTTCCCTGCCTCTTAAGCTCTCGTGTCCGCTAGCTGTTCTGTTTGCCACTCGCAGGCTCCACTAATCAATGTTCCTTCTTGATTACGGAGACGCCACTGCGACATGTTACCTCCCTATCGACCAGGTTATGACTCCTAAACCCGGAGACTGTCCCTCCATATGTGCAGCTGAGCCGGGACAAGGAGGACACTGGTGTTACGGGCAACCCGGTGACTCCCATGTTAACTGGTGACTTTAGCCTGATGTGGCGTTTGTTGGTTTGTGAGACAGCCTGCTTTGAAAACTCACTACTTGTTAAATAGAATCAATATAAATCTACTTTTCAACATTTAAATAACGACCCGATAAGAGATATTATTATATCATTATTATTTATTATCTGAAAACATACATTTATTCTTATTTACAGTTTTTGTGTTTGAACTGCGTTTGTTCCTTGAGTATTTAAATTAGAAGAGATGATTCATTTCACAGCAAAAGTTTAATCCAAACCGTCTGAATCTGTTCTGGTGACTTGGACTTGTTATCTGTACGTTTATTGTTGGTGACACAATTTCACTAAAGTCCAAGAGTCCAAAGGAGATCTCAGTGGTTTGTAAATAATAAGGTAACATCTGCAACTATGGATACATGAAGATAAAGTACTCAGTTAACAATGGTCACTGGTTAATCCGTCGTGCCGCGATTACAGATTAGCCGAGGTGTTTCAGGCCTGCGCTTATCTGCAAACAGAACTTGCAGTGACTGACTCATTCAAGTGCTTAATGCATAGATCACTGTCAACCCCAGAGTTTACTCACATGGCGTTTCTTATCATTTGTAGGTTTTAGGGAAACAAAGCTCACAGTTTGAGTTCTGAGAATCATTCTGGGCCTAATCACAGTCTGATGCAGTTAAGAGTTTATGCCTTCAAATACCGCGACAATACTTTAGCTTTTCAATTAAATAAAAGGACATAAAGGCATAATAATGACATAAATATGAAGTTTGATATTACTCATGTTTATATTTACACTGATTAATCGTGTTTTTAGAGACTGTGTGTGACCATATTGTGAGTGTCTTAGTTTTGATTGTAATAGATTTTGAAGGCCTGAACATCTGCCTCTTTGGTCTGTGAGCCCAAAGAGAAACTGCAGGCTTCAGTTTGGTTTCAAACCTGATTGTGGATTTGAATAAAAGCCTCATTCGGGTCAGACAAACCTCCTCTTTGTTCACGGTCTACGAAGCAATTTGTAATCTAAACACCCAAGTGACGCAGCAAATTGAAGGGTTTTTATGATCTGATTTCCATGTGTTTTTGTGATTGCTTTTAATTGAATTGACTTGGGACTATACGCTCATCTTCAAATCCAAGCTGTGACATGTTAAGCTGTTGTACCGTTATCTCTGAGTGCCTAACAGGAGTCTTTTCCTCCGCTCTCTTGTTTGCCTTCACAAAGGGAAGTGAAAAGGTTTGTTCTGTCTTCACAACATCCTCTGTGCTTTAACATCATTTGTGCTTCTGTGATGATAAGCTTATTGCTTTTAGGCCTCCGTAATTTGCCAGTTCTATGTGTTAAACATGTGTAGTATCACCACAGCTACAGCAGATGTTCCTTTGTTTGCTCTATTACATCATGGTTCTCAAATGTTGCACTGCTTTGCTTCATATTTCAGTATTTTAACACTTAACAGGGAAAGTAATGAACAATATCATGTCAAATGCTGTGGATGGACTATATGGGGATGTTATAGCTGGCTACTCCCCGTCATCACATTTAGATGAATACATAATGAGTGTGTATACGATACTGTGTTGTTTGTGTGAGTTGTTCTAATCTGAGCTGCTTTGTTGTGTGTTTAGTTGGGTCGGGACCTTCAGCAGTACCAGAGTCAAGCAAAGCAGCTCTTCAGGAAGCTCAATGAGCAGAGTCCCAACCGCTGCACTTTAGAGGCTGGATCCATGGCCTTTCAGTGAGTACACAGGGGAACAAGACACAAAGCAAATAGAGCCTCAGGTCTTCTTTACATTTAAACTTTCTTTACCTAAAAATATCATTGGATTTGGCTTTTATTGATCATGAAAAGCTGCCCTGAAAAGAATTCTTTACTTGGTGGGTATAAAAATTTGTAGTAAATTCTAGAATATTTTTTTTTGGTATTTTTTTGTTTCTGGAAAAAAATCTGGAATTTCTTTCTTTCAAATTTTCAAATTTGTAGACATTTTGAAAAAAGTTTCTCTAAATTTCTGGTTGAATTTTTTAGTTAATTTTGGTTTCATTTTTACACATTTAAAAAAAATGTATGTGTAGAATTCCTGTACTTAAAAGATTTCTCTCTTTTTTCCCCTCAAATGAAGACTTAACAGAAACAAGCTCAGATATAAAACAGGCCTGGCAGACATGTTTACATTTCCACGCAGCCATAAAAATGCAGCCGTGTCTTGTGAAGTATTTGTGTATGTGTGTATGTGTACTACATGTATGTGTTCTGACTGTGATCTCACTCTGCTGCTTTGCTCTCCAGCTATTTCATAGAGAAAGGAGTGTGTTACCTCGTCCTGTGTGAAGGCAGCTTCCCCAAGAAACTTGCCTTTGCTTACCTAGAGCACCTGCAGGCCGAATTTCACGAGCAGCATGGAAAGAAGGTCCCCACAGTGTCGCGGCCTTACTCCTTTATCGAATTTGGTAAGGAGGGAAACATAACCAGGCCGGAGCCGACGCAGTATAGAAGGCTCGGATTAGTAAGCTGAGCTATCGCAGTAGCTCAGTGGGTAGAGCTTCCGCTTGGGAACCGGAGGGTCGCCGGTTCAAGTCCCTGCCGAGGTGCCCCTGAGCAAGGCACCGAACCTTCAATTGCTCCCCCCTCTGCGAAGGGTAGTAATGTAATGTAAGTCGCTTTGGATAAAAGCGTCTGCCAAATGATCGTAATGTAATGTAATGTAATGAGAGGGATTTCTTTATGCAATGCTCTCTGGGTGGACGCCATGTTCTGCTTATAGTCTCATCAAATCTACATGTTGACTTCAGTGGTATTAACATTCTTCTAAAATCATCACAGAAGGGAAACTGTCCATGCAGCTTCGGCTCAGTTTAACAGGACTTTAGAACAAATTGACATGTTGACAAAGTCCAACACCGGCTCACTTCCCGTATCCTTCTCTGTCCCCTCACCAGACACCTACATCCAAAAGACCAAGAAGTCTTACATCGACAGCCGAGCCAGGAGGAACCTGGGCAGCATCAACACAGAGCTCCAGGACGTCCAGAGGATCATGGTGGCCAACATAGAGGAGGTGCTGCAGAGAGGAGAGGCTCTCTCCGGTGAGTCCAACATTACCTACCTCACTGAAAATTTCGATTTCACGCCGACCTGGCCCTAACAAGTTTCTCTCTCCCTCCTCGTTGTCACTCTTTATCTTCTCTTTTCTATGGGACCTCCCGCCTCCTCCCTCCTCTGGTTTTTCTCCTCCCCGCAGCGCTCGACTCCAAGGCCAGCAACTTGTCCAGCGTGTCTAAGAAGTACAGGAGCGACGCCAAGTATCTGAATACCCGCTCCACCTATGCCAAGCTGGCGGCCGGCGGTGTCTTTTTCATCATGCTCATTGTCTATGTGCGCTTCTGGTGGCTCTGAGGGAGAAAGAGAGAGAGAGAAAGAAAGAAAGAAAGAAATAAAGAAAGGGAAGAAGAGGAAGGAGGCTGAAGCCCGAGTGGAAAATGAGCTGTACAGAATCTGCAGACACTTAAGAGAAGCTGTCGACTAAAAACAGGATCCCTGCTCTTATTAAGACTTTTGAATTTACAGACGCACCGCCGCCCCGCTTTGTTCCCACCTTGTCCACCGATGTGTGATCCAGTTAGAAACCATCTCATAAATACTTTGATTGTGAAAGGTTACACAGCGACGCTCTAGTAGTTGCCTGGAGTAACGGTTAAGATGAGTGTGTGTGAGTGTGTGTGAGTGTGTGAGTGTGTGAGTGTGTGAGTGTGTGAGTGTGTGAGTGTGTGAGTGTGTGAGTGCGTGAGTGCGTGAGTGCGTGAGTGTGTGTGTGTTGGGTGGTTGGGTTATTCCCTTTTTTTTGATGGTGTTTGGAAAGAATGAAGAGGAAAAAGGAAGTTGTGTGAGCTCCTAGAATTGTACAATGACTGCAACGCCTTTATTGATTTAATCTGTTTATTAATTCAGAGAAGAGCAAATAGCATACAATGTGACATCCAATGGTTATATTAGCATTAAGTAATGTTATAATAACAATTTGGTTGCTTGATTTGCCAGGTAAACATGTTTAATTTAAAAGTAGACTGGTGTTTTGTTGTAATGGAAATGGTATTTGGCCCATGTGTGATTTGAGAATCCTTTAGACATTACAGGATGTCTATGACCCTGCAGTCTGACCTCAACAGTGCGTGCGTACGTGTGTGTGTGTACATACACTCCCTTTATGCTCTCCTATGGCTATACGTTGATAGTGCGGACCAGCACCTGTCTGCAGGCATTAAAAAGCAAAATCGCCTCATGTCTAGTTGTGTCCTTTTTATTTTGTATCAAGTTTACACAAATGTAGACTGAAGTTTGAAGGAGAATCAGGCTGAGAACGTCAGACAGTTAAGACAGCTAAGACAGCTGTTCTCTCAGAAGAAGCACATTCTCTGTTTCTGTTCTGTCTGCTATCTCTGAATAAAATCATTTGCACAAAAAAAAAGAAGAAAAAAACATTTCCTTACTGTCTGAGGACCTTGATATGACCTAGTGTTTGTCACGCTATGTTCCACAACTGGTGATGCAAGACAAGGTGATGATCAGAGTGATTATCTTACAGTTAGGGTCCAATTCTCATGGTACACATACAATGCTGTAGATTTAAAATAGAATAATTGTTTTGAAGGCCCCTTTTAAACTCAAAGTACATGGATAAATACAGTATGATGGACTGTTGTCTTATGAATAGACTGTGAAACCTCTCTAACCTGATTCAAACAAATTCTTTCAGGATGAACGGTTTAAGAATGAGGTAAATACTAGACCGTAAAACCTACAGGCCTTCACAACCAGCAGCCACCGCATAGAGGTCCTACAGGGATTTTGGAGCGACCTGTTAGACGTTGTTTCTCGCCACATCATTCGTGTTCCATCCCTCTTAGTTCCAGTAACCGTCGAGCTGCTCTGAAACTGTTCCGGGCCCTCGTGAAGGCTGTTATTTCCGTTTTCCATTCATTTGTCATTCATCTATTACAATGTTTCAGAGACAATTACAGCTCGGATTTAGTCAGATTTACAGTTTCATGATTTTTACGTTATTTGATCTTCTTTGACAATCAACCAAAGGGCTACTGCAATGAAAAATCCACAAAAAACCTCAAACATAACGCGGAAAATCCAGATCAGATTCATCAAAAACACAATGTGACCTCAAACCTTCGTGTTACTAGTAACTGTGAGTCAAGGGGGTTGTCCCGCATCTTGTATCTTATTATTCTCCTGTTATTTCTTTCAGGCTTTGGGGAAATGACGTCAGGGTTACAAGCTGCTCTCACTTTCACAGCATTTGATGCTTTTATACTGATTTCCCAGACACCTGTACCCGGGCAATACCTCTCCGAACCAGCAGGGGGAGTGCTTTACTTAATGTTGCACTGCTTCTGCTGCAAAAGGAACTGAAAAAACTCTTCCACTTTCAACCCATGCTGACTTACAGTGGCCCGCTGTTGTCAGAGCTCTAAATCATAGGTTGGTTTGAACAGATGGGAAAATACAGGCTTTTGCTTCCAAGGTTAAAAAACACACAGATTTAGGCTGAACAGGGACGGTTAAAAACACGCCGCCTCGGCTGTATACTGACAGTGAGGGAGTCTGAATCTTTGAAGTCGAATCTGATTCTTTACATTAGGTAGAAACAGGAAATGGTAGTGCAAAAAACGAGAAGCAGTCAAGGTTAGCGTGCCAGATAGAAACCACAGGGCAAAGCTTCACCTTTTCACCTCTGAGGGAAGTGGCACTTGGGTTTGTACCCAATCTGACGTTATCTTTCCCTGTGTCTGTATCAGCTGAAACCAGTGGAGATGACCTCAAATTACCTCCTAATGCTTGCGTGTGTGATGCAATTTTTTGTTTTTCGTTTGTGTAAGATGGAAAATTTGGCTTGTCACACTGCTGTCTGATTCTTTTTACATTCACACCAGATGGCGCCTGACGAAAGATATGGGTTCAAATTCTCTATTTATGATACTTTTACGTCTTAATATTTATGATTTAACATTAATTTCAACTATAATCACCTCCTTTTATTCCCTATAAGAAATTAGAGCGTCCCAAGCTTATTTAATCATTGAAATTAAAATGTGTAACTCTCATCTAGACTCGTGTTTCTCTAGAAATTTCTACACAATTATCATTTTCAGCCTTTTCCCTCCTGTTTCCATCTGCTGACAGATTTCGACCGTTTCAACGCGACAAGATTTGAATTCCTTAGAAAAATGTGTATGTTTGCGTATATGCACATGTGTGTCTAAATGTCACGGTAATTATAATAATAACGACATTCTTCACTCTCATTCTAAGACTTTTCTTACCGTCTGCAGGTTGCCATGGCAGCAGCGAGTGTGTGACAGTCATGTGAAAAACGAAGCTGATTGGATTAAAATACTTTGAGTGATCAGGGGTCAGGAATACAGCGTGCAGACACACACACACACACACACAGAGGTAGGAAGCAAACAGTTCCTTCTACACTCTTAACAGTGTTGCAAACTCAAATTATCATGTCATGATTAAATTTCCTGTTAAAGACGCAAACGCAACCACAAGACCATCCACCCACGCTCGACTCGATTCTTTTGCAACCCTTAAGAAACAGGACATTGAAAGCGTGACCATGACCCTGCCTGAGCCATACATACTGAAACCAATGACACCGGAACAGTCAAATATGCAAAATCACACAAATGCCACAAGATGTATTTCAGTCATAATATTAAAAAAAAATCATCTCGTGCGCAAGATTGATGTGAAATGACCGTGCAGACACAGATGCTCCTTTCCTTCATGAATGAGAGGGCAGAATGCAGTGAGAGTGCAGCGCTGCACACTCCCCCCTCCTCCTCAGAGAGTGAAGTCTGCACAAGAGCTCCAGACAGGATGTGACACCTGAAAAGAACACCAAGGGTCTGACGGGTGTAACCAAAGTTAAAACAAGCTCTAGATTACTCTAAATTTGAACCAGACAGCTCGACGTGGAATGCAAATGCTTTGTCTTGATTCTTTAGGGGCGTCAACTAGAATGGTTATCAAACTCAGAATACATTGTTATACAGTTAGATGCTTAATTCTCGAAGATGTGAAGAATTGAAAAGTGCAAATTCTGAGGTTTGAATCGTATTTAGTTTTGTGTGTGTGTGTGTGTATGTGTGTGTATGTGTGTGTGTGTGAGACATCTTGTTTTGATGCAAACTTGGTGAGACTGCAGAGCTGCCAAGAGAGGAAAACAACAGATTAGACATGAAGATGAATTGAATCATTTTAGAGGTTAAAGTCAAAATGCCAAAGTCAGCGTAGCAGTGAGAAGAAGTGAGAAGGTGTAAGGCTTGATTGCATGTTGTACTACTCAACCATGCAGGCCTTCGTCTCTGCGCCGTCCCATACCAGCCCAGCTTCCCACCTCCTCCCAGCTGTCCTCCATCTACTTCCTTGTCTCTTCCCATCCATCCTCTCCTCTCCTGGCCGCCTGCGCCAATCAGGGCGAAAGGGAGCTGCGGCTGACAGCAGCTGTACGGCAGAGGAGAAGATCATAAAACGCAGAAGGCCAAAAGAGGAAGTCTGGGGAACCTAGTGAGTTATTGCCCCCCAAGCGTACACACCGGGTCCTGGGAACGGGTAACTTCTCACAGGGGGGGTCGGCGCGGAGCGTGCGGGAGTGTGTGTTCTCCAGACGTGGACCCGTCTCCCACTCGGTGTGTTTTTCCTTTATCACCTCTGCCACCTCAATCATCATGAGCGCTGAGGATCCCTCACACCTCTCTTGTCATGCGTACGCAGGCCCATTAAAGAGCCCAGCTTTTACTGTGTAATAAAACACAAGCAATAAAGAATATTTTTCCCAGCATTTCACATGTGCCTTCATCTCGTGCTGGGCGCTAGAAACCGACCTCAAGGTTTGTGGAAATAAATAAATAAAAACAAAGAAACAGGAACATCATCTTCACTTGTTTACAAATTCAAAGCTATTCCCCTTTTGCTGGCAAAGCATTCCACACTTCTCTTTCCCTCCATTAACCTTTTTCTACAAATAGATAAGATTGTTTGTTTATTATTAGTGTCATATCCGGGACGCTAAGTTTGTGCCTGAGGGGAAAGTGAGCTCAGAGGTGTGAATTCCAGCCCTGCCTGTTCTTTAGCGGCTTGTGAATTTATGATACAATTAACCCTAGAACGGAGATATGCCAGACACACTCACTTTACACTCTGTATAACATGTCGATTAAACACACGCACGCACGCTCGCGCACACACACACTAATGCAGCCTATGCTCAAAAGACGGCACATCCAAGTGTGGAGACGTGCTGGAAATGTGCTGATGAAGGCACAACTCTGCTCTTGGCTCTGATACTGTGTGTGTGTGTGTTTTCTGTCCTATATTTCATTGTCGTCTCTCCGGCGTTTCCCACCCTGTCAGTATGGTAAACATGTTGGACTACGGCAGATTAGTTTGACCTAATGCACCGCAGGGCCTCGGGGGCAGGGGTGCTGACTGGGAGAGGGTCTAAGATGTCAGTATTTTTGTATTTGTGTATGTTTGTGAGTCAAGGAGTGCACAAGTGTATTCATGTGTGCATGTATACTATATATAATGTGTGGGAGAATCATTTGGAGAGGCAAGGGAGGGAGCTGGCAGCAACTTTATGTATGGTTTTGTTGAAGTACACATTACACACATCGTTACCATTTCTGTTCTGGTGCCGTTTTGAGTCCATGTGAATAAAAGCAAAATGTGTTTCAGGGAAGTCCAAGATGAGTTTGAGGTTTTAATGTCTAATTCACAAGTAGATATTCCACATATTGTCTACCAAGAAGGAGTGTTTTCATCTGCATTGGTTTGTTTGTGTGTATTTCAGTAGGATATCCTAGATTTCAATGACATATGACACATAGGTGAGATGGGGGTCAAGGAAGAGTTGATTCCATTTTGAGTCATATCCAAAACACGATATGAATATGTCAATACGCGTGTGTTTTTTTAAGTTGGGACATATAACATGCTACTTATTGTTACATTTTATGCCTATTTATTACAAACCAAGACACCAAAACAAATGAACCGACTCAGGCATGGGAAAATAAGATGATGTCTGCTGCTGCTGTAAGCTTTATTTGCATGATAAATTATTTTCACACACCTGATTTCGAGGTGAAGATGGTAAAAGTCTGGCTGGGCAGGTGAGATTAGTGGACTGTGGGGCCTTGGATGAGGTATGAGATGAATTCACATGCATGACCTTAAATGTCATCATTGTAACTTGGACTGACCAAGTACAGAGGCTTAGGTCACCGTAGTTTACAGCTAAACTTCTATTCTGAATCCAGTAAAGAGCTCCCATCCGCACATCCTTATTCTCAGCATCGTAAAACTAAATTTATCACGGCGGCAACGTTATAGACGACAGAGGAATCTCAACTCCGACATAAATGAGAACTCTTCTCTCTGTTCTAGACTCAAACTGTCCACTGTGACAGGTGGATTCTGTTCTGTTTTAGAGTCACTGGACACATCTGCCCTGATTGTGCCAACGCACAAGATTCATACGCAGGTTAGGTTACACAGCTTGTCGTTAAGTTGTTTGTGACTAAGAGAGTTTGGAAGGGTGGTGCGAGAGCATGCGTGCGTGTGTGTGTGTGTGCATTTGTTCTTGGGGGATAAACCTTGCAGAACCCAGATGACACTGCTGGTGCTGTTATTTTCCCACAGTGTAGTATAAATAGCCTGCTAGTGTGGGGTGACGGTGGGCAGGCAGGGGCACTCAAGGGAGGATCCCATCCACACACAACAGCACATTCCTGTCCACCTGGCCCTGCCAGGGCCCTAGGTCACCTTACAGGAAGTCTTCACGCACACACACAACACATCACTTATTCCTATAGAGGGACCATCCTCTTCCTCACACCTTTACTTCATCCCCTGTTGCGATTACGACACCGCCGACGCTCCATTTCCAGCAGGAGAGACCCCTCATCTGAGTCGTCTGCCCACATCACGCTCAGTCACGTTCGGTCCTCGTGCTTGCTCGCTCTCTCTCCACCTTTGACCACTGCAGAACGGCGTGATGCATACAGGCACGCGATAGCTCACACGCAAACACCCTCTCCATTTCTCTCACACACAAACAGAAACATCGCTCTCCCAGAGGGCTGCTGACCACTGCAGAGAGCTGTCACATCATAACAGATCAACAAACATCGGAGCAGATCAACATCTATTGCAGATGGTGTTATTGCATGTTGCCTGCAATGTGAAGCTGTTGGACGGTCAGCTCTACAATATACCGTACATTTATGGCCTCTTTTAAAACTTTATGGATGGTATGATTGCAGTAAGTCAGTTCTGAGCAGTGATTAGGCAGTGAAATATCTTCCTTATCTGAGTCTACCTTCATAAATTTTATTATAAACAAAAACTACTATGCAATCACATCTCATATAAGTCTGCTTCGCTCATATCACTGTTATTAGCAGATTGTAAATTTACATACTTTACCTTTAACCTGATATCATCTGGTGGAACTATAAGGACAGTAAACCTTCTGTAAATATGTGAAATTCATTCATCACATCTAACCAAACAAACGATAACACTGATTTAGTGCTGATATGTGACGCGCACATTATCTTTAGTGATGTTGACTCTGGTGTCATATAACCTGAAGTTCACACAGGAAAATGATTGACATTGATTGAATACTTGGAAGGGGCCTGTAGATTATGGGCTCATCTTGATAACATTTTGTAATTGGTGAAATGCACCACTTTGATGTGCGTGTTAAGTTAAGTGTAGACTGATGTGTTGTGTGTATTACCTGTCATAATGACCACAGCTACGGTGCAGAACACCACCGACCAACCCAGCTGCCCTGAGCTGAAACCAACCATTGCAGTAACAAATCCAGGGCTTTCTAAAAACCTTTAGAGGATTGTGAGAAACGAGCAGCAGATAATCAAACCTAAATATACCTCCTTTTCTTTCCTGTTTCCCAGATCTCCTTACACACAGTCACGACCCTTCCGTCAGGGCACGTGTGTGTAAGAGGCCATCAAACCTTCACACCGAATGCTGCAGGAGAACAAAATGCCTGCGAGGTCACTCAGTAATCACAGTGTAGCATACAGAGACTGGATCAAAGTTGTGTAAACAGTGTTACAAGTTCAGTTTTGAAGCACATTTAAGCTCGGGAGTCAATAAGCAGTGCCCACCTCAGTCCATAGCTGTTTATGCTAACAAATCAGCTGCCACAGCAGGGTAATGAAAAATGAATCACTCCTTGCCATTACTAATTATAGACAGGCATCGCATATACACTTCACACTGCCATCTTAGAACGTAAAGGCCGGGCAACGCTCTTCTTGAATGACAGGCACGGACTTGGTTTCCCATGGCTATCACACAGGGGCAGGATGGTATGTGTATGGTTAGGGGAGTCCACACACACACACACACACACACACACGCACGTACACACACAGTCCAGTGTAATCAGTCTTTACTATCTGGCCTATGTTCTCCAGTGTAAATCTCGTGGCTGACAGTCCAAGTCACCCTGACTGATGAGCTCCAAATCAGTGTGAAGAGCCCCAGCGCTGATGAAAGCAGCTCTCTCACCAGCATGGCAGAGGCCAATGGCGCTGATCCAAGCCCAGTTTTATTACTACTCCACAGTATACCTGACATACAAAAGAGCAACACACACGCAGTAGATCTGAGAGGTTTTGTATTAAAGTTACGGTTTTGATGACACAGCAAAGTCTGAACGTCAAATTTGTGAATTGATTTAACACTGACAAGACTGAAATGATCTTATCTACTTGTGTTTCATGAACCTTTGATAAAGCTGAGCAATTTTTGTCATCTCAAAGAGGAAGAGATCTGATATTTTGGGCTTGTTGGTGTGCAACTGGGAAGCAAATTGTGAAACTGACAAATTTCCCAACATCTTTTTATTGTTTTCATTACTTTACTCTTTTTAACCGTTTCAGGCCCCGGTGGTAGAAGGCTTTCATCAGCAGAACAGCGGTGAGGAACTAATCAGCATTTTCTGCTCAGAGGCCCGATCCACGCCCTTTCTCACCCCATCTTTCCCAAAGCCCACATCTGGAGTGACATCACTAGGAAAACAGTGCTGCAGACAAAGTGAGCCTCTGAAGTGATTTATATCACATTACTGTTAGCTCACATGACCAATGACTTAACCGTGAAATAAGAGATTCAACAATGCTCACAGTCTAATGCAGGAGGAAGTTAGAGTAGTTTGGAATCAAAATTGAATTAAATGAAATGAAATGAAGCAATTTAAACTCAATCTGATTACAACATAATTAAAAACATGTTTTAAAGCCACGCTTCTGCAGCTGTAACAAATGTTTGGAGGCTTTGTGAGAGATACAATGAATACGCAAAGAATGTAAGTGTTTTTATCAACAAAAGGAGCATCTGACCAAATGCCTGAGCGTCGTTTGCTCTTGTGCCAGCACCTGACACCCAACCTGCATGGAGAGCTAGAGCTTGACATTGGCCACAGCAACAAAAGCATTGTGAGTACGGACCCCTGAGGAGATCAATTTGCTCCCCCTGGTTCCAGGCCTTTCAGCAGGGTTGAATAGAGGACAAAGTGCTGGTTGCAGCAGCAGGAGGCTTGGCCGTGTGTCTCTAACAGGGTGTAAAGACAAACAAATCACAAGGATGAGACTGGTGGGGTTATTGTGATGAGCCATTGATTTACACGTGGATCATTTGGGTTGATAAGGGATAATTAGTTTGGGATTACTGTGGTCCCTAACAGTTTGTAAAGATAGTGTGTGTGTGACGGGATGAAAGAGCAAAGGGTAGTGTTGGTATGTGATAAAGGTGTAATTGTTCTCTTGTGTTTTAGATGACAGTTATAAAGCCTTATCATCTTTTCATCCCTTCCATGATAATGTGATTTAAAACAAATGTGGGAAAAAAAAACAACCTATTCTTAATTTATGCAACAAAAGAAGCAATTAACAACAAACTAGTGATAAAAATCTTCAACAAATTCATTTGTGGAAATTGCACATCAATATTAACATAACATATAGGTTATGATATGGTATGTAACTTGTTTTTTAATTTGCTCTATTTGCACATTAAAACCAATCTGATCGCATTCATCTTTTAACACCATTAATGTTAACATAACACGTGATTTATTAGTTTTAGCCCTGATGCAGAAAGCAAACTGATGCTGTGTGGAAATAGACCGGAAGATAAACGTTTGAAAATTAAGAGATTTTGGAAAAACACATGTAGTTGTTTCTCAATTATTTTAGTTTAATTTAAACTTTCCATCTTTTCAGTGCAGATCCGTGTTGCTTTACCTGAGCACGGAGCTGTAAGCTGCAGGGCTGACTGAGAGCTGAACCTGGCGCACAGCCTGACACAAGTGGCGAGTAAAGTTAGTAAAGAGGGGGAGTTAAAACGCCATGACGGGGAAAGAGAGAGAGAAAGAGAGAGAAAGGAAGGGAGGAGAGAAGAAACATCATTGAACGGGTTAACTTTGAGTCATACGAGGCTCCGAGAAGTAGAAAAATGAGCAAAAATTCCTCCGCGGCGGCGACACGAACTAATAGTTCAACTCTCTGTGCTTTGTGTAATTTGTATTTTTAACCACCCAATTCGTGTATATCTTATATCATATCAGCTTTGAAGTAGTTGTTAGGGTAATTGTAATTTAAACGGCGTCTTTATACGAGTATTTGAACACTTTACAGCCCGGAGATAGATCCACGCTGACTTTAGCGGAAGGATACGTGTTTTGTTTCCTCACTTGAGTGACTTCAGTGAAGTGTAGACGGAGAAAGGTGAACGAGTTTTTCACCGCCGCGCGTTAGAGGCTTAACTTTAATTTATGTCGGCTTTGAAGTTTTTTAACCTTACGGCTTATAGAACACGCGCAACAACTTTTGAAATGTTATAACTCGGCGCTACATGTAGTGTGTTTTACAACTGAATTTTCTGACTCTTTGCTAACGAAAGTGAAGAGAGGCAGCCGTCCCGGGAGACAGCTCGACTGTGTGCTGGCGACCTTATGTGGATTTTACAGAAAACATGGACCACATACCGGGTTTCTCCTCGGGAAAGTCGCTAGTATTCGCCCTCTGCTTCGTCCAACTCTCCTTCGGTAAGTGTTCCATCACGGCGACGCTCTGCTGGGAGCTTTTAGTTCAACTTGATATGTGTGTGTGTATTGTCACGTTTTTGTCGCCTCCGCATCTGCGCAGCATCTCTACACAACACGCACCGCACACTTGTACCTCGTAGTTTCACTGAAGTAACACAGCAAAACACAACTAACACACAGTATCAAAAGGCAAGGTGAATATTATGTATTTTGAATGTTTTCTGCTGTTGTTTATTTCATTTTGGGGAAGTTACAGCTCTATATGATCCGTAACAGTTGCTGCATTTATCATAATGTTACAAAAGTGCTGAGTTGTATCTGCAGATCTTATTGCTAACTTTATTGTACTCAGTTTTGTAGTTACCCCACTGCTTATATATATACTTTTATCCATACACACACCATTTGTATTTTCTAATGGCTTTTTGGAGAATATCGATAAACATCTGCTGTGATTGAGTGTAAGAGATGCATGTGTGAAACTAAAGCCGGGACCCCTATTTGATTCTGGGGGCGTGGGGTGGGGGTCAGGGTCTCTCCAACATGGAGCCCCTGGCCCCCCCTAGTACACTTACAGGCCTCCAGTCTGTGGGCTCACCGCAGCCCAGATGTTGATCAGGGAGGGAGAGTGAAGGAATCCAAAATGGACACTTAACCGTGTCTGGAGGGCCCCTGGTGAATTAAGAGCGTTAACGTTTTAATGATGGATACAGGAGGTCGACCAGCTTGGCAAGCGTCTGTTATGATAAACATAAACACATAGAATTACTGGAAAATGTGTGTTTTTCTCTTTAAAAACCTATAAACCTAATACGTCAGCGTTTTTGGTAAAGACCTGAAGCCATTTTCAGTTCCTGATTAGCGTCTATGCCAGTCCAATTACACTTTAGAGGCCGTTTGGTCTCATTATATGGAGTTCTAATGTTGCTAAGGGGACAGAATATTAGAACATTATCCAACACAATGCAACAGCAACACAGCATTCTGTAATATGACCAAAGATGCTCTGTTAACACCTCTGTGACAGGGACAACATTACACTGCATGCTCCAGGGCTCCAGTCCATTGGATTTGAATTTGATTACTGACTTGATTTGAGCACAGATGTTACAAACTAAATCAACCAGTAAGTAATGAATGCAGAATCCTGGGCACTGTCTAACACACAGTATAGTATTTTGCATAATTGATGAACCTTCCTTTTAATAGTACACACACACATGAGGAGCCCAGTAGGCATCTGAGAGCTGGAGTAATTGAATATCTTTGGGAACCATTACATAGTCATCTGATTGGCATCTGATAACTGGCCAGGAAACAATCTAGTAGGTGTGTGCATGCATGTGTGTGAATGTTCTCTGCACCTCCATCTATCCCATATCTCTCTCTCTCCATTTAATCTCTATTTAATTGTCTGAGACTGCACATGAAGTCTGTCATGTGTGTTTCTTGGCATCCATTCCAGTATCTATTCAGTCCCCAAACTTCCTCCATTCCTCATTTTGTTACAGCTTTCCAGTGAGAGCGATGACGTACAAATGGTTTTCCGTCCCATATATGACTGAGTTGACAGAAATATGGCTATAGGCCTATTAAGCCCTGTTGTTGCCATACAGGTGTGGAGGTGAAGGCGGTGAAATTCATACCGCCCTACCTGCTGTTTCAGCCCAGAGATGAAACAAAAAGACTTTCTCACGTTTTTCACGGACAGTAGGTGACTTGTGAACAGAGGAGTCACACAAAAGAAGAAAAGACAATGTGAAAATGCTGCAGGCAGTGCAAGGAGAAGCAGTGGAATGTTGTTGGTGTTTGACATTCCTCCCTCCCTTTCTGTTCACCCCCCCCCTCTCTCTCTCACACGCACACACACACACACACACACACACACACACACACAGACAGAGCCTCTCTTAATCACTCTCTCTGCACCATGATTTCTTTTTCCTTCCTCTCAAAGTTTCTCTCCCTCATCTCTCTTAAAAACTTTGCTCTCTCCCTCTCACACACACGTCGTGCTCTCTAATCAGCAGGATCTGTATGATTCTGAGCAGATATGAGGCTCTGTGTCTGTATTCTCTCAACGTTACAAAGTCCCCAGGGTCCAAAGTTAGCCGGTGTTAGATGCTTTCCTTTCCTACACTACCAATAGCAACATACCTACTATTTATAAGCCTGTCACCTTTATGTAATCAATGTGAAAGCTCTCCAAAGTTTGCACAGAATAAATGCCTCTAAGTGGACAAACCGCCATTTTCCCACCGGCGAGACTCGGTGTTGCGTCAACGGTCAAAACCGTGTTGCAGTTTCACAGCGGCGAAGGTTAATCTGACCCTTGAGGAAGCGTAGGTGCCATTTCTGCGGCACACGACATAGTGATGCCCCCATGGTGTGGGCATGTGGATGGTTGCATATATTTGCCCAGCGCAAACAGGAGACAGCTGACATGCGTGTGCGGATCTATTTGCATGTGTGTGTTTATTTCATGCTTTCAAATGCCAGCAATTGTTCTGCCCGGGGTTGACTTGCGTCTGGCCCAAACCGGGGGCCTGGTGTGAAATGTGATTTATCTGCACCATGCGTCGTCGCCCGGCGCTCTGAAGACAATGATATTTATTGACTTGCCCACGGTGCTGCATTATTTACTGTCCACCAGCTCTGCCCACTTCCTTGAGGTTATTAATATGACTCAAGACATCCTCTCTTTGACACACTTGTTGCCTCCGACTTCTTTCCTGCTCCATGCGGTCTGATTCACCGAGATCTTTAAGATGTGTTCATTGTTCCTGTCGCATTCAATTCTGCCCTCTGCGCTCTTTTGATTCGTAACATAGCCACATAAAAACAAGCCCCTGCATGTGTTTCACTCCTCTTGTGGCGGGAGCCAGTAGTAATGGATTTTCTTAGTACTTAGTGGGTGAAAGGCTGGGGAACTGGGCTCCAGATGTGTGCCTGTTTTTTCACGCACTCATGCAAGTGTCTGTGAATGCATGTGTGTTTCTCTCTGTGTTCCTCTGTGGGCATGGTGGCTTAGATGTACCCCACACATCTCTTATTGTGATAGTCAGAGTTATGGGCCTGTGTCTCTGCCCACGTCTACATTTTCTGTCTTGTTTCTTTAATCTAGACGCATTAAATATGACTTAAACGCCTAAAGAAGGTATATGTAAATGCTCTATGCGCACCGTTACTATGGGAGGTGGCGTTTGTGGCTGTGAAGGTCGAGGGGATTACAGGGCGTTGTGTCTGCACTGTTGAACAGGTTAGCAAATTAACAGGGAATTACTGCGGCCTGCATTCCTTGGCCAACAGAGTCCAGTAATCCTGGAGACAGGCTGGCAGGGCACATGGTGGAGTAATGAACCAAGCAGGGCACGTCGTGTAGGAGAAGGAGGGAAACGACAAGAGTTCCCCCTCAGCATTGCTTTGTAAGAATGGCGCCAGTAGTAATTTGGTCCTATTTTTCATAACCAGTTGTAACCTGTTGCGGTTTAAAATGGCTCAGGTGTGGATTAACTAGACCAGCGGTTCCCAAACTTTTGTTTAAAACATTGCGCTCCTCCTCCAGGAGTGCAATTTTTCTTTTTTTTCATGGCACCCACTTCCACTGCCACCACAACACACATGCATGCACACACACGCTGCCCCTTTTAAGCTAAAAATTATGCTATGAAAAGCTATTATAAGACGACTTCTCCTCAGGCCAGTTGTTACATTTGATCGTTTTTTCGTAAAGCTCAAGCATTCTCATTTCCCCCCGTGCACAAAAATCCATAAACCACATTTGTGCTATTGACTGATTTTACTGTCTGATTTCAGTTGACTGACTCAATTGATTGTTCACTGAAGTCATTTATAAATAAACAATCAAACTTTTGTTTTCACATCCTCCCAATGAGAAGTTATGGCATTTTCCATTACTTATGATCTTAAATTGAACGCCTCGTAAAAGCTCTTTCAAAACATTGCTTTGGGCTTTACTAATTATTATGTTTTTGTTTGTGGACATATCTAATGAGTTATTCCTAAAAATAATTTACTATGAAATTCGGCGACAAGTTATCACCTGACACATTAAACTTGTCTGGGCAGAGTTTAGGTTCCCTCCAATGTTCCACTCCCACTGTGTGCTGCCTTGTTTTCACTCAGACTCAATCTCAGAATAACAGAGCTACTCATTCCTTAAGATAAAAAAGTCACATTTATATTGGCTTTCTTAGGACAATTCATCGTTTCTGACAGCATAGCAGGAAAGAGAAGCAGACGAGGTGATAATGCAAGGAGGCTCAACAATTTTAGCCTCTTGTTATTGGAGGCTTTCTTTGGCAACCCAGTGGTGACTTGATGGAATGTTAAAGTGGGTCAAGCACAGAGTCTGTCATAAGTATCGGTAAGGAAAATTTAGAGTAAGGGTACTTTTGGCTAAAGTTGAAATATGTAAAAAAAAAAAATCTAGCTAATACAAATCTGTGAGGGAAAGTCCCTGCGTTTGTTAAGTCTGCTCCTTCTCCAAGTTCTTTTCTCTCTCTTTCTAACTCTCTTCTCCCTCTCCTTCCTTCCCTCCCTCCCTCCCTCCCTCCCTCCCTCCCAACCTCCTCGCTCATCTCTTTTGCTCAAAAACACACACACACACACACGCTGAGGCAGTGAGCCGACATTTGTACCAAGAAATCTCACCCCCTGATCGGGTGCAGACCGCTTTAGATGAAGCCTCTGATCTCTATGTAGTGGGACAGCAAAGCCACGTCGCTGCAGCCGGGAGCTCAGTCTGGATAATCACAGGGCAGGTCCACTTCACGGCGGTTTGTTTGTCGTCCCTGATCCCGATTCCAGTATCTGTCAATACCAAGTCCTGATTGAATATTTTTATCTATGTGTTTACTGTGGGTAAAAAAACAACAGCTTGGAGTTTTTCCTTTCCTCTCTGTAGTTTTCCTTGCTTTGGGAACAGGACGGTAGTTTGAAATACAAAAAGATCAGAATTAGGTTTGGTTTCATATATGAAGTACTGATTTATTAAAAATGCCTCATTTGGCCACAGTACTCTCTGTCTAGTACACCGACGGGTGTCCGGGACGTCCCCAGTAATCACAGATTTTCTTGTAGTACTTTGCCACCCGTACTCTCACTCTGACCTGGGAATAAGACCTTAAAGCTCCTGCTCGGTCCGTCTGCCTCATTCTTGGGCTGTTTGTGTGGGCCAGTAAAGCCACCCTCAGGGTAATGGTGTTTGGTTTGAGCCTCATCTCTCTCCTGCCATGCTGAGCTATGGGTATTTTATTGCAAGTTGCTATGACAACAGTTTGGCTGCTGGATATAGAGGCTTGTACAGCAACTCCAGGAAATGGGGTTACTTCCTCACTCAGTGCGAACAACTTCCTGCCCTCTCCTGTATGGATGTGTGCCAGGGCTCAGGGACGCCCATTCGTGTGCACTCTTTGTCTGTAGTTTTGTAATTACTTCCCCATCTCAATCCTCAGCTATTAGCTCCAATCCAGTCCCTCTCCCTCTCTCTTTCCTTCTCCCTCTCTCCCTGCCATGTTGCCGCTCTCCCTCAGTCATTTTATGTCTTGTGACAATGCCTGGATTCTCCAGGAGTGACTGTAGCGCCAGAGAGAAAGCAGAGGCAAGTACTGAGGGAGGGACCGGTATTATGCTGTCCTCTTACTCCAAGATATCAAACATATCACACAAGTCTTTGTCTTTGGTTGGCCCTGTTTTGGGATGGTATACCATTTACGCATACCAGTAGCTTGCAGGTTTCTGAATGAGGTCGTCTGCTATCTAGCTCACTCATACTGTAGAGATGCGATGTGGCTGTTAAAATAGGTAGACTCACACCAAAGAAACCACATGGTGGTGGTGTGCACATCCAATCCAAGTTGACATCGGGTGCCAGATAAACACAGAGCAAAGCTTTGAACATATGTGTCAGATGGTCTGTGCATCAGCCTTAAATCAGAGTCATACATAGTTTCACTGGTGATGACACTAGTCAGGTGTGAAGACTGAGAGGCGGACAGACACGAGAGTCAAGTGAGACAGTGGCTGAATCATTTCACAACCAATATTTCCATTTCAATGGGTTTTAGGTTACACCGCTCATGCGTTGGTTTGCAGCCTGCATTCAGTAGATATATAGTTACAGATTCATATATCAAATTGGTATAACTTACCTTTCATGATGTACTGATGTCTAGCTGTTCATGTTTTTCTTCCACCGTCTTCTTTGCCACCCTGTATAACTCCACCTCTTCCTCTTTCTTGGCATATAAATAAACCTTCTGCAGTACAGATTCCCATTGCCTACCCAGTTCCATGCCTCCGCTGTCTTCTCAATTTTCACATTTGCCCCCTCAAAGCCCCCCCCCCCCTTCCATCAGGATTGGTAATCATTCCATCAGTTACTCCCTACGTTTCTCCTCAGTGTGCATCAGCTGACCATAGTTTCAATGTTGACTTAGTCGATTGGGTCTTATCAGGGTTCACGTTCCTGGGAAACTCTCCTGGTCCATTGATAGGAAGTGTGAGAACAGCGAGGTACACGGCTCACAATGCTGCCGCTGGTGATACGAGCCGAGACTACAATACCCTGCTCGGTCATTTGAAGGTGTGTTTGTTTTACGTTAGAAAAAACAGATGCTGAAATGTCACAGGATCAGTAGTCTGAACAGCATGTGGACACACACACACACACACAGGTGTTTACATGTCATTGTATTTAAACGGTATAACAAGTGACAGGCTATTTCAAATCTGGTAAAATGACTGCATCTGGCATTACGACATCACGTACGGGAAGCTCGTCAAACCAGTCTGAGAAAGAGAGCAGCTTTTTCCGGTCTCGACTCCCTCTCTTCCATTCTTTTCCTCCCTCACTCCACCTCATGCAGTTTTGACTCTGCTTTTCTCCTCCACATACCACTGCTCACGTCTGCTGCTTTTGAAAATTTCTGATACCACATTAAACACAAACATATTCTCCCATTAAATATTGGTTTTTAATGTGAACCAAAAGTTATAAATCGACCAAAAGGCCGAGGTTGTTCGTCCATAAGGGTTTTTGTGTGTCTACCTGTTTTCCTTGTCTGGAATGTCAGCCAGCAAATGTACATTCTGTATCTATTCTAGTAAAAATATTGCAGCAATGTAAAATGATCTCCAGTAATCTCTTTAACTTGTAAATCGGATGCCAACTTCCACTTCACAGCAATAGATATGTGTGCGAGTGTGTGCAGTGGGCATGTGTGCAAGTTGGGATTATGAATTTCATGGTGGTTTATGTATGATATCTCCATGTCTAATGGCATATGTGTGTCAGCCTGACCCTGAGACACTAGACTGCCCTCACTCCCTGACCAAACAGGGCCTGAAATGTCTGCTCAATGTGGATAGAACCACTTTAGAATTAAAACTTCACGGTCGAGTTCATGTCACAGACCTTTTTTTCATAAGGACTCCTCAAAGTGATAAATCTTGAGACAGGAAGTAGCACCACAGCTGAGCACACTTCCTTTAGTGTGATGTTTTGTAAAGCCATGCTCGCCGTTTCTCTGAAATCAGCTGACGTGCTCACGCTCTGTGTAGGAAGAAACTCGATGTCTACAGAGAGTTATGATACAGAACCGCAGCTCCAACACAGACGACAAAACGGAAACAAATCGCTAATATAGCAGCATGTTTGTCTGCACGATTGATTGGGCAGTTTTGCTCAGTTGATCACCCGCACTTAACAATTGCCTGCTTCATTTAGCTACCCTATCACACCGATAAGAACTGAGAACACATCGCTTCTGTTTGACATGTTGTGCCAGCATGGTGTGCGTGAAGACCACTTGAGCCTTGTATTTCTGGTGAGATGAAGGGCCAAACAATGGAGGATGTGTCTGGCGCTCAGCGTCTCACTGGCTGAGAGATAGTTGGGCTTTGTTGTGTTGGTCAAGGCTCACTTCTGTCCGCCTTCTCATCCAGCTGCCCTGTGGCCGCTGGCTGGCTGCCGGCTGCCTTTGCATGGGTAGCCAGATAGGTGGCGAGCCCCCGGTTGTGTCGCGGCAAAAGGGAAGAGAGACAACAGAAATTCAGTATGCAGGGTGAAAAATGGAATGCATTCCCCTATTGAGTGGAATATGTAGCGGTATAGACACAATACATTTCTTATCATGCAAACCTTTGTATATTAATGAGCAAACTACTGGAAACGCCTTGATAATGAGCTTTGTATTGTACTGTATTTGTATTTTGATTGTGTGTCCAATCTCTAACTAGTCCTTTGCCTCTTGCAGCTCTGCAGTGTGTCAACGATGTCAATCCATGTGTTAACAACGCTACGTGTGTGACCTTCAGCAATGGCACTGGATACTGCAGGTAAGATAAACCAGCTCGGTCTGAGGTATTTAACTTTAATGTGTTTTGTCAACCTCGGCACTCTATTGAGAGTATGAACTCAGGAGACTGTTGCATCTGAAGTCAGCACAGAAAGCAGGATTTTAGATCAACCCCAGTCTTTCCACGAGACCATGAGGTTTAGCTCACGCACGGAAGAGGGAATAAAGGACTCCTCTGTTTGACAAAGTACACCAGTACTGGGAACAATACCAATACACACATTTCCACCTCCAGGATGTTATAGGGACATTTTAGGGATTTTGTTTCTTGCTCTCTTGTTGCTGTGGAATTGATAGATTGAGGCATTGCCAACATGTTTTATTGCCCCCTGATTTAGGTGCCTAGACAGTGATGAAGGGTTTCCTTTACAGTAGAGAGCAACATAGCCAATGAAATTGAGAAAACACACTCAATTGATGTCTAATAAGTGTTACAACACGTACTCCTTCAGCATTCTGTTCTCTGGCACACACTGCAAGGTAAGTTCTTTCTTCTATCAATGGTACAATCAAGCCATTAAGAAGAGTATCTCAATGTAGGATATGTAATGATCTATGGCTTCCACTTTCTGACAGCTCAGCCTAGTTTGTAATTAAGAATACGCTATCTTTGTAATTACATTGCCACTCCCCTGGCATATCCGCAATGAAAACACACCATCCCCGGTTTATGAACCTATCGTATTTCATTAAATGTGATGTGAGTCACAGTATGAGGGTTAGTGTGCTACTTCTGTGAAAAAGGAAGAAGAAGAAGAGAAGAAGGCAACATTCCTTAATCAGTGTGTGACATTCTCTCTATCTAGTTGAAGGTCAGATAGTTGCAGTGTGATACTACAGGTACAAAGATGCCTTGTGTGTGTGTGTGTGTGTGTGTGTGTGTGTGTGTGTGTGTGTGTGTGTGTGTGTGTGTGTGTGTGTGTGTGTGTGTGTGTGTGTGTGTGTGTGATAAAGTTTTTTACATACCACTTATCTGCCATTCTGTCCTCCACAATAGCTAAAAGTACAAATCACTCACTCTGTCATTCATTTGCAAAGACTGTTTGGGTTTAGAATCACTGCTTACTTGTTGCTCACATTCCTATGTATTTTCTTCAGAATGGAAGGATGATATTATTGATAAAGAAAACAATGGAGGCCCTGAAGAGACAAAAAAGAAGAGTCTCTCAGTTAAGAGGAGTCAGCTGACAGGGCGCAGGCACACTGTTAGACTGATTGACGAGTCAGTCCATTTTACGTGGCATCCGCATGCAAACACGAGCAGCTACACTCCAATTCGCACTCTTGCCACTCTCTGGCCTGTCTGGTCCTGTGTGCTCATCAAAAGGCTCATTGTGTGAAGATCTAATTCTGTGTTTTGTGTTTATTAGCCCTCTCAGTGTATTAAAAGCAGCCGGATGTAAGTAGTCTCTATCTCCCTTTGGCTCAGACCAGACTAATTATGTCACATGGCTGAGTCAAAGGGACACCATGGCAAAAAACATTATTACTAGGCCAACAATTGTGGTCACAGTACATTCCTACTTGACAGTTTGATTATCTGTTTTAATTAATTACAAAAAAAAGGTAAATGGTAATGCTTATTATGTTTTTAAGGTTTATTGTTACTCCGTATGTATGGAGAAAAAAATGATTGGTGGTGAGGGCAGTATTGTTTTTCTTTGACTATAATGAAGCCACTCACCACTGAAACAACTCCACAGTAGAGTGGAGGCCCTCTTTTGATTGAGAAGTGAATGAGCCTCTGTGCACATTGTTGTTCTTCAACTTCACCTTGCTTCCAGTGCTTCATCTGCAGGGTTCCCACGCATCCTGGAAACACAATCAAACCTCAAACCCAGCTCTCAGGTCGAGCCGAAGTATAATAAATATCACGGAACAAAATCGGTTATTGTGGAAACGTTTGTAGTGCTGGTTTGTTATTTATTTATTGTCTCTGTATCAGTCAAGTCTTTAGAATCAGAATTTGTACAGTTTCCTGCTTTCATTCAATATATCCATGAGGTGTGCAGGTGTCCAGGCCCAAATTTGAGACATTGTTTGTGATAGTGGGTTATTTATTGGGTCCATTTGATTGTGATTAGGTCGCAGCGACTAACATGCCTCCACAATAACAAAGATATTATTCAGTCGGTAATTGAAAGTCATCGTATTCAATTATTCAAAGAATGAAAACCGCATTGTTGCAGCGCACACAAGAGAATATCCTGAGACAGAGAACATGTGGGAGAGGCCACATAGCTACCTGACAGACCAGAGAAGCTGCCTAACCGGTGACACAGCAAGCCGTGGACCTTGAGTGTGAGAACGAGGTGCATGTCTGTGGCGGTGTTTTGCTTGTGTGTGCATCTGTGTGTTAGTGGTTTGCTTGGTGACTCTGTCTACCTTTCCTCACTGCCAAAGATGAGGATTAATATGATCTGATGACGCACTGGCTGAGAGCGTAGAGTTTGTAGAGATAGAATATATAGAACATTGTCTTGTTTGTTGGACAGATAGGCCCTTTGGCAGTGAGATGTTTACATGAGGCACCACAAATGCTTTTCCCTCCTCAAAAAATCTCTTTGTTTACTGTTAAGCCTGAGTAAAAACTGTTTACCTCTGTCCTGTCTCTGTCTCACCTCTGTCTTCTCCTGCTGTCATTGTTCTAGAGAACTAGGACTCAGGATATTAGTCATCAGTATGTGATGTCCCGTCATAGCAGGCACTGTCGTGCCCTTTATGGTTGTTTAAAAAAGGTTTCTCTTAAGAGTAAGGGGAGAGTTGCTGTCTTGTGATGTTGGCCTGCTGCCTGTTTGATCTGACAGGGAGAATTTGCCTGCGGGCCAGACAGAGGAAGAGAAAGGGCCAAAGAAAGGATGTCTCTTTTCAGGTAATCTGAGGAGGTCTACCTTCAAGCACAACTCCTTACTAATGATGAGAGAGGAGTGAAGAGGGGGAAGGGAAACCAGGGAGAAGCAGAGCGGAGAGAGGAGTATAATTTCCCTCTCGCTACGCCTCCTTCATCAAATTGTCACTCATCCATCCATGCTCTGGTCCCTCCCTCTGCTTCAGGCTGTGGGATGCCTCAGGACAGGACTCACCTGGCTTTGTAATCCCACGACCTCTGTCGTCTCTGAGTAACTGCTGGCCTTTGCCTTTATTTTCGCCTACTCGGCTTCACCATGTCTTTCCATTTTCCTGCATTGGTAGATGCAGACCCTTTTTCTGTTTATCTGGTAGTTATTGTTGCTTCAGCCTGAGTCTTGGTCAGTTTTGGTCTCCTTGTTTCTTTACACAAGCATGTAAGGCTCATCTCCCCAGGCAGAAAAGGGTGCAAACTAGTATAGATTGAGGCAGAAGTAGATAGGGAACCAGAGGAAGTAACAGATGAAAGACCAAGAAGGGAACAAGATAAGTAGACTCCTGCTTTGGGCCAGTCGCTCCTCCGCTCCACACCTCTGCCTCTGCACACACCTCTGCAAGCACACATACTGCTATTTGCTGCATCTTTCCAGTGTAAAAGAGCTTTTGGCGATCTCATTATTGGGCGACCTGGCGTATAAAGTAAACAAACTGAAGGCACTCGTCTCACCTACGGCGAATGAATAAGGCACCGGCGCCAAGAAAGTAGTTCTGCCATTTAAAAAGCCAGGGGGCTGCAAAGATAGCAGATAAAGATTCTCCAACAAATGTCTGTTTGTTGCGCACCCTTAAAAAAAAAGCTTCAACCTTTGGGTCGCCACTCAAGTCGTGTTGTGAGGGGAAATGTATCCTCTTGCACTTCACTCCGGGTGGTGCTCGCTCTCGTGACATGAAAGAGTCGACGGCTTAGACTTGGAGAATCTATTACACTGTAAAGTCCTGTAAATGTAAGTCCATAATGTATCATAACTACACCCAGATTTATTTTAAAGTAGGTAAATCCACACTGCTTTTACTTGGTCTACTCAGTTTGACTTCTCCTCTCTAAGAGACATCTCTTATTCCCCACAGCCCACCTAAGATACGCTACATGTGGCTGACCTTATGGAACCAAAATGGGAAGAGTGTCTATTTATTGTGTATTTAGTCTTATTGTCCATATGTGTGCGAATGTGTGTGTTTTGAGAGTGAATCCATGCGGGCACTTTGATTTCCAGGCGAATTCACATGTTGGCAGAGAGACGGAACAGACTGACTTTGTAAACTTAAGAGAGGGTGTGGCAGCAGAGGGATTGCTTTTCAATTGGAGTGTGTTTGTGTTTGTAGGTGTGTGTCTGTGTGCCTACATCCATGTGTGTGCGTGCAAACGATGAGCTCACTAGACTGTTCATGAGTGCCAGCACTAGGTTGGAATTCGTCAAATGCTGTCTTTCTTGACACTCTGCTCTCCACGCTGGCACTTGCTCACACAGACTCACAAACAGGCAAACAAACATACAAACATGCTTATCCATGACAGGGGCCTCGGACACATGGAGATCCAGCCCCTCCTCGCGATGGAGGAAGGCTTACAAATCAGTGGGGAATTTAGCAACCAGACCTTAAACCCACACACAGCGAAGTGACAAGTGGCTCCCTGTCACACACTGAATTGTGTGGCTGATGACACCGTGGGGCTGAAAGTGACTTATTAGATCGCATGCTCCCCAACCAAAAACGCAACCTTGAGAGGCGCTGTGAGGGGTTTCAGTGCAGCGAGCCCCATTAATGTTTGCTTCTTTTACCAGTAAGTGACATTTTACAGACGTGTACCCCGCTGTAGTCTTGGATTTCATATCTGTCTGTCAGTGGTCTGTGCATGTATATATATATTTATATTTGTATATATATATTTATATATGTGTGGCTATTGGCTTATTGTTGATGATTCCACATTAAAGAACCCACGGAAACGGGATAATGACAGAACAACATAAAGGGGCTGGCAGAGGGAAGCGCTCAGAAACAAAATGGGTCCTGTGCTCTGGACCGCAGCCTCTCAGATGAAGCTTTTTGAACATGTTTCTAAACACAGTCTGAGATTTTACCACATGGCCCTATTTGGGACAACACCCTCCTCTGAACTCCTTTATTCTCTCCACACTGCTGCCCCCCCCCCCCTCTACTGCTCTCTCTGTTTTCCTCATTACTTATTTGGCCTCTAAATCCGCTTCATTTTCTCTTTTCACTTTATACGCACTCCTGTTTCTTTCTTTTATTTCTTTCACTCCTCCTTTCCTCTCTACCTTGTCGGTCGCATTAGTGTTGCTTCCGCTTTCCTGTATGAAATCGAGTGAAACTGCTGTGCCAGAATTAGACTTCCAGCTAAATAAATTAGTCTCGTCTCTCCTCTAAACACCGACGTCTGGCAGAACTGGCCATCTCTGCTGCTCATCACTCTCCTGTCTTCTCTTTGCTTTAATGCGAGGACTTATAGCTTTTCCTGCATTGTCAGACCTCTGGAGACAATCGTCGTATCTTGCAAAATGTGGGTCCACAGCAGCTGCAGTCACAGGGCTCGTAGTGTTTTCATTTCTGCAGCAGTAAGCCGAAATGTCTGCGTAGTTAAAAACGTTCATTGTGATCTGGGTAGAGCATATAAGGTCACATATAGCTCTACATACTGTCGTGCACGAGGCAGCTTTGAATTATAGTCTTACAGTGAAGTTGAAAAGAAAATGAAGAAAGGCAACTTGCAACTTCTTGTGTTTTCTGAAGAAGCATGTCATTCCACACCCTGCTCAGAGGAAAAACAATGGTTAGCAATTACAAGAGCTGTAATGCACATGGCAGATCTGGCAATTTCTGTTGTCCAAAGAAAGATGAGCTTTTAGGAATTAAAGAAGATAAATAACCCACTAAGACAAAACACATGTCTCCTTCAACGTCAGTAAGGGAGTAGTGAATGAGACATCTGATAATATTCTATTTATAAAGCCCACAGAGCTGGTATCTTCATCAGAAGACTTGCTCTTGACTTGTGACGTCTATGCATGCATATACGAGACTACAGTATAGTCAGTAGACCACCTATGCTACAGCCAAGCTGGGCAACGAGTCAGAGTTTGAAATGTGAGCTGGTGTATAATTTCTCCCTCTCCCCCCTCTGTCTCCCGGTGTGTCTCTCTCTCCCCCCCTCTCTGCGATGGCCTTAGGGAGCGAGCATGATGGAGTTATTAAGCATTGTAGAGACTCGAAAGGTGGGATAGGAGGATAGCAGAAGCACTGAGGAAAGGAGGAAGGAAGGGAATGAGGGACGGAGGTACATGAGGGGAAGCATAGGCCATAATATAGACAAGGAGGAGGTGGGAGACATTACACGAGTGAGTGAAAAGCCGCCCACCCCTCTCTGCCCATCCACGCCCCCGTGGCCAGCCAGGACAGGGAGAGGTCAGCATGAGGTAGAGGAGGAGGAGGGAGAGAACATTGGAAGGAGGGAAAGAGAAGAGGTGCAGTAGAGGGGTGTGTATGTGCGTAAGTATGTGTGTGTGTGTGTGTGAGTCTGAGATGGGGCGCTAATGTGAACCAGCTGTAGAAACCTGACACCTCAGCACTGAGAGAGAAAAAAGGGAGGTGGGAGAGAGAGAGAAGAGAGGGAAAGAAGGGCTGCTGGAACCCGTGCAGGGTAAGAGAAGGATGGAGAAAAGCCCAGGAAAAAAAGCTCACATGGAGAAAAACAATGAATCCCATAGATGAGTTCGGTGTAGAAACCCTTCCTGCTGGGTCCTTCCTGAAAGTAGAGCTGACTGAATGCGTGTGTGTGCGTGTGTAGGTATGTATGTATGTTACGTCTGGTGTCCTATAGTATATATGGGATCACACCGCTCCATGTAGTATTCAGTAATTAACCCTAGTTTAGTGTGGGATTGTGTTTCTTAATGAGACACCACTCCCTGACATGAATATGAATCATGCACAGCCTTGTCTTGTTGTCATGGGGCCCAAGTGACACAGCCACAGGCCCAAACTGTGCTGTGTGTGTGTTTGTCTGTGTGTGTGTCTTCCTCTGAAACTAGAAGGACAGGGTTGTATCGCTACCTGATGCCACGGCATTTGGTTCTGTCAACACTGGTTTTGATGAGTCAAATTGCAAATTAATAGTTTACCAGGCGTCGTCTCTGCCTGCCCCTGTGGATTTTCACCAAATGTTCGCAATAACTAAAGTGCCGGTTGAGTAGATAGACTAAACAGCATTGGAAATACCATCGGAACCACTATATCATACCTTTCTCTCTCTCTCTCTCTCTCTCTCTCTCTCCAATGGTACCGGAGTGACGTCCAGACATAACAAACAAGTTCAAGAGACAGAGAGGTTACATAAATGATTTACAAAACACGTCCACTATATTTCAAGCTTTGTAAACTTTCAGACAAGGATAAGGAGATAAAGAAATACACTTCAACAGAGCCCGATCTTCAACATTTTCTTTCTCCCTGGGAAAGTGACTGAACTAGTCTTTAGAAATGCTTCTCGTGTTCCCCATAGCTTTAACGGTGAAAATGTGTGAAACGCTGCCAGTGAAACGTAAACCTGGCATTAACCTGGACACGGTGGTTTTTGTGTGACAGCCTGTTAATGTGATGTATGTCACAGGGCAGAGGGCCTGTCGTTACTCTAGCAGAGGGGCGGAGAGGTTGTCAGGGATAAAAAAGAGCAGCCCTAATTCCCAGGGCGGCCCCGTCTTGTGTAGTGTTGTGATATCATGACCAAGCTGTGTTTGTGTTTGGAGTGGGAGTCAGAGTGCAGGGAGATATCTTTCTGCATGTGTGCGTGTGTGTGTTTTTATGTCTGCCTGCGGGTGTGTAGGGGGTAGTAGACATGCTGATAAAGGTTCAGGGCCAGGGAGGAGGTATGGCGGCCATGTCTAATGGGATAGGGTCGAGGTAAAGAGACCTGAGATTGTCTCTTCTTTGAAGGTCACTTGTCTCCTTTTGTGTGTGAGTGGAAGAGTACAAAGAGATGTTGACGTCAGACACATAACATACATTGTAGTTACATTCACATACATGAAATTGATTATCCGTTACCATAAAATCTCTTAACAAGTGGTAAAGAACTTAATGCTCAATCAGTCTCTTAACATGCACAGCACACAACATGTGGAGGGAAACTTTAGATGAACTGTATACTTGAATGGAATTAATAGGATCCCATCATTCACAGAATAAGCATGAGTCATTGCTTTACCTTGTTCTGATGCAAAGCATGCCAGGTAATGAAGGCATAGAAGGCAGAGGTTGCTCAAACTAAGCCAATGGATCGTTTACATGCTTGAGTAGATCGATTCAGAATCATCTCTTCTGGATGTGTTACTTGGAGGACACGATCATGCAGGATTGATTTATTGCCTGAAAGGTAGCGGTATCACATTTGTAACACGTATGTAAACTTACTAAGAACACACACGACTCCCTCAAAGACACTGACAGAATTTAGTACTGTGCTGTATCAAAAATCCAAACATTTCTTTTTACATTAATTTGTGTGTGGGCCGAAGGAGTGTACTAGATTTGAAACATCCGTCGTGTTTTGAAGAGACATGGAGTGACACATCGATCTGATAGATCACTGAGTCTCCTGTGAGGCAAGATTCATGATTCATGGCCCTGCAAGTCTCATAAACTCACAAAGTAATAATTTCAAGCTGCTTTGGGGTGGAGTGGCCAATAATAAACATAACCCAGTATGCATGAGCCTCAGTATCAGATGATTCCCATCTCTTTGACTCCATTTTACATGGCTCATTTCATGGATCTCATTTTCCAAGGATTCCCATCTCCCTCTGTTGACTTGTTTCAGCTCTATTGATTTGTGAAATAAGCATTTGAAATGGTTATAAAAGAAGATATTTATCTCTCTGCACAAGTGTGTGTGTGTGTGTGTGTGTGTGTGTGTGTGTGTGTGTGTGTGTGTGTGTGTGTGTGTGTGTGTGTGTGTGTGTGTGTGTTACTGGGTAGTGTACCTCTGCTCTCCTATTATGTTACTTAAGCCCCTCTAGGGAGAGTTTAGAGGGCTGTGTCTGAGAACTAACAGCTCACAGTGTCACCCACAGTCCCTAGACGGTGTGTCTGCCATGTGCCATACACACTGCTGATTAAGATTGTATACACTCAGGAAATTACGTCTTGGATCAGTAAGAGAATAACACCTCAGCCAAACCCTGTCACGTATAGAGAAGTGGTGAGTGAAAGTGGGGGGGCCCACAGAAAGACAGAGGAATAGAAAGTGACGAAGAGAACATTGTTTGTGATCCCCAGTGTTCATATTGTGTAATATTGTAATTTCCTCTCCTCTAACCAGCACGGCTGAGTCATTGTCGGAGGGAGGAAGGAATAAGAGAAATCGAAAATATGCGTGCCGTGATCAATTAGAGGGGAAATGATGCCAGTTTCATGACAACTGGGCCTATGCCCACACACATCTACACACACGTGCAGAATAAATGCACACTTTGATCAGTCCCTCAGTCGCCTGCCTGATCATCACCACCATTGAGGTGCTTTCCGCTGCTTCTTTCCTGTTTCTGGCACTCGTCAGTCAACAACTTCCAGATGACTCTACGTCACACACCTCATCCTTCTGCTTTTGCACTTCTTCTGCGTTGCCCGTGACCTGATTTTAACCCTTTAACTGAGCTGAGCTTCCCTCTTTTTCTCTCAGTAACATTAATGCTTCAACAGTGGATTCCTACACCTGTTGACGCTCTTCTCATTACTCTTCTGTGTGTTAGTTGAATCGTGGTGTGGTATTAATCATGTAATGAGGATAATAGGTCACACTTTCACTTCCCCCCTCACTTCTTCATGCCGCAGTTATACAGGGTTGCGAGCACGGACACTCAAAAGGAGTAGTTACCCTTAACACCTGCCCACGTGTTGCCTGTAGCAGAGGTGACTGTCACAGATTTTGACAGATTTTACAGTATAATGCTATCTAATGAGCAGTTGTTTAGTACCCATACAGTGGTGGCAAAGCTGGTTCTTTGATCTACTGTGTGTGTGTGTGTGTGTGTGTGTACCACAGGCCTCTGGTGAAGATGTTAATCTGAATCAATGCTCTCAATAGTAGCCGTGTGATGTGGTCCATTATATGCTTCTGCCTAAGCTACGTTTTTGTTGTCCTCATCGGTTAACCACCCGCACAATTGTTGTTTTGTTTACAACAGGGGACCAATAGGTTTAAATCCTTGTGTTGCATCATAGATTTATGTTTTTGTGTTGCTGTGTGTGTCCAGGTGTGCACCAGGCTTCCTGGGTGAGTACTGCCATCATAAGGACCCCTGCCAGCCCGACTACTGCCTGAATGGAGGAAACTGCTCTGTGACCATGTTAGCGGGCGTTCCTGTGCCTGCCAGCTCCACCTGCACCTGCCCGCTCGGCTACACTGGGCAGCACTGCCAAACGCCCCAGAATTCCACATGCTACCCCAATAACCCATGTGCCAACAAAGGTGCCTGCACCCTCCTGTCGTTGGACAGGTACAAGTGTCAGTGTGCCAGAGGATGGACAGGTGAGACTGAGTACAGGAGTGTTTCTGTCTGTCTGTGTGATTCAGATCTGACTGTCTTCAGATATGTTATTAAATAAATACATTATTACATAAAGGACTTTTGTTGAAGCATCGGTGGCTCATCCAGTGAACATATGTATACAACCTGTGCATTGTTAAATCTAACACCTCTTTTTCCTCCCCTTCCTCTTCGTCTTCAGGTCAGCGGTGTGAGTCTGAGGACAGTTGTATGTCTGGTCCGTGTGCCAATGGAGGTATTTGCAGCTCTCAGTCTGGGGGGAGCTACACCTGTTCCTGCCCTCCTGGCTACACGGGTCCTCGCTGCATTAATGACACAGATGAATGTGCTGCCACGCCGTCTCTATGCCAGAATGAGGGCGTGTGCGTCAACACCCCTGGCTCCTACAAGTGAGAAGCTAATTCACAGTTATCCTCACATTTGAAACATGGCTGTGTTGGGGAAAATTAAGTTTATAGAATGTTTGTCACACTTTGAAGTCTAATAATTAATCTAATCTCACTCTGTACAGATGTAACTGTGCCCTGGGGTTTACTGGCCGACACTGTGAAAGCTCCTACATTCCTTGTTCACCCTCACCATGCTTAAATGGCGGCACTTGCCGCCAGACCTCTGAAACCAGCTACTGGTGCCATTGCCTTCCAGGTAGGAGAACTCACATTCTACTCTGCCTTAAACCTTTGTTCCTCACTCAAAAAGGGAAGCACGATTCCTTGTCTCAATGTAACACAAAATGAATCCCAACCACCACACAACAACAGAGTTTATGAGCTATGGTAAGAGGGAGAGGCAGGTTGTTGGAGAGAAGAAGAGGGATAGTTCAACTTGCTTTTATCTCTACAGTAACTGATTTTGGCTGTGGCCTTCTGTGTTGCTACATTGTTGTTTGTGGTGCAAACAGTTCAGTCTTACTGGCTGCTACAGACAAAGTAGCTTTACTCTGTACTCACAACAAACGCCTGTAGCTGGTGTGTATTCAGTCCCAGGACATGTCATCAGAATGCTTATACGTTTCTTTATTCTGTATGGGTTCCCTACATAACACATATACAAATTATGGATAATGTGATTTAAGTCAGAAAAAGTATTTTTTTCAACCTTTTTTTTCATTTTCAGGTTTCAATGGAACTAACTGTGAGCACAACATCGATGACTGTCCAGGTCATCAGTGTGCAAATGGAGGAACCTGTATGGACGGAGTCAACACCTACAACTGTCAGTGCCCTCCAGAGTGGACTGGTAAGGAAGTGTGTTTATGTGTGTATGAATGCTTCTCAGTTGAACCCGGTGTTTCCTTGGTATGTGAGGGGAATCTGTGACTGGAGCCTGTCGAAACCAGTGTGTCTCTATGGTGACTGATAAGTAGAATTGAAACTAAATGTGCTCGTGATCAGACTTTTCTGCAAGCATCAGCGATTATCTTTGCTTGCTGAGGATTTGACATTATACAACTGTTGTTCCGCTCTTTCTTCAGCTTGATCTAAACAAGGTGTGGCTATGCTAACATAAGTGTGTGACACACTTAAGCTCTCTGCTCGCAAAGCAAACATGCATACATCACCTTCCATGGGGGTGTCTCTATTCCATAGAGCTAAAGTAAAGCCAGTGTGATTCTGTGCCTTTATAGAGCAAATATGCTGCAATGCATAGAAGAGAAAAGTTACAACAAATGCTCAGAATGTTCCCTGATATGTTGCTGGCCGTATTATCTCCCTCTTAATATCTCCCTGCCTTCCTACAGGTCAACATTGTAAAGAGGATGTGGATGAGTGTCGCCTGCAGCCAAACACTTGCCAGAACGGAGGAACCTGTAGCAACCAAATGGGAAGCTACGTTTGCGTCTGCGTCAACGGCTGGAGTGGACTCGACTGCTCTGAAAACATCGATGACTGCGCCACAGCTTCCTGCAATGCCGGCTCCACATGTGTCGATCGCGTTGCCCATTTTCTGTGCCACTGCCCTTATGGGAAGACAGGTGGGTAATGAGGAGGAAAGCACACCCAGACAGTATACGACAGGATAGATATATAAAACATTCTGAATGGACTTGTCTTGGATCATTTCTGTGCATTTCTTGGTGTCGGCACGGAAAATGTGTGTTTCCTTTACCTGATCATGTTCAATGTTGTGTTCCTTTTCAGGTTTGCTGTGTCACATAAATGACGCCTGTATCAGTAACCCCTGCAGAGAGGGCTCTCAGTGTGACACCAACCCCATCAACGGCATGTTCAACTGTAACTGTCCAGCCGGCTATGTGGGCACCACCTGCAACTCCGACAGAGACGAATGCAGCATTGGTGAGAGAATGATGTGCACCCCTGTGAAATTCTCTAAATAATACAGTGTGTATTTGCCCACGAGGGACTGTCCTGTTCTGCTAACAAATCCTGCCCATTTAACCCACAGGTACAAACCCGTGTGAGCATAGCGGTCTGTGTGTGAACACCGATGGCTCCTTCACCTGCAACTGTGTAAGAGGTTACGCTGGGCCACGCTGCGAACAAGATGTTAATGAGTGTGCCTCCAGCCCCTGCCAGAATGATGGCACCTGTCTGGATCGCATTGGAGATTACACCTGCATCTGCATGCCAGGTACACTTTTGAGAAATTGATTACATTGGCAGAATTTCCTCAACTAGATAACCTTTGAAAAACCTCCACATTTGAAATGCTCATCATGAAACACATCTCTCCTTGCATACAGGATTTGAGGGGACTCACTGTGAGAAGGAAGTGGATGAGTGTATCAGCTCCCCATGTCTGAACCAGGGGAAATGTCTGGACCAGGTCAGCCGCTTCTTCTGCGAGTGCCCAGCAGGTTTGTTCCATATTTCGCAACATTTACCCATTACCTCATGGTTAATCTTCCAATATTATGTAATGAAGCTGAACTTATTTAATTTTCAGTGGTTGAATAGTAATGTCCTCCATGTCATGCTAGCGTTCAAAGTGTTTACAAAACCCACGTCATGTGTTTAAAGTTCCTTATGTATCTATCTATCTTTGTGCTGTTTTCAGGCTTCAGTGGTGAAACGTGCCACATAGACATCGACGAGTGTTCCAGTACACCGTGTTTCAATGGGGCTAAGTGTATCGACCGACCCAACGGATACGAGTGTGAATGTGCTGAAGGTATGGAACAGATGCTCTGAATATGTATAACGGGCTCCCTTTTCTCATTTGGTGGGCCTGCAGTTACCAGAAGAAACATCCTTGTGACCCTATGATCTCTTTTTCCTAGGTTTCACAGGTCTACTTTGCAATGAGAACATCAACGACTGCGTGCCAGAGCCGTGCCATCACGGCGTGTGCAAAGACGGAATTGCCACCTATTCCTGCGAATGCGAACCGGGATACACAGGCTCTATCTGTAACATCCAGGTCCAGGAGTGCCACAGCAACCCCTGCCAGAACAGAGCACATTGCGTCGACCTGGTCAATGCCTACCAGTGTAACTGTCAGCCAGGAACTATGGGTATGGAGCCAAACATCAATGATATAAGATGATACTATTGTGGTCAAGCTGACATTTTGAGTGTGTGAGATGCTTTATGACATTGTTGAAAGTGATGAAACAGATCTGGGGTTCATGTATTCAAAGGCTCTCCTGTGTTCTGCTAAGCGGGGACATAGCAACCATCTCCTGCTTTAACATATTCAACATTTTAGTGAGTGCTGCTTCTTGTTTCCCAGAATGTAAACAAGACTAAAGCAGGACTAGCTTAGCCTCTGATTGCTGTTGTAAAACTGACATTGAAATATGAAGATTGTGCTAAAGAATCTTCTTATTTTTACCTTGTGGGATTTTAAATCATTCTTGAGCTGCTAACCAGAAAGTAGTGGTGCTTAGGACCCATGAATATGCTGCTGAGAGTGTGTTTGACTCATTCTAGTGGCCCTTGAATGTTTTTTTGTCTGAGCGAACAACTTGAATGGAACCGAAAGACCCCTTCCCCACACAATCAGGGTTTCCTGTGTAGTTTCGACCCCGTTGTGCGTAGCACTGCATGCAGCAGTCACAAGGCTGCTTCAGACGTTGCGAGCGCTACCCTGTATGCTGCTCTGAGGATTAGTACCTCAGTACCACTCTGAAAGCTGGTACTGGAGTCTGGGCTGCACTCCCCTCACCAGGTGTCAGATCTCCCTTATAGGCTTTACACTCGCTCGCAGGTCTTTTTTCTCTCACTGTCAGGACTTTTTAAGATCTCCCCCTCTTTGTTTCTAGTCCTTTCACTCCCCCTCTCTCACCCACCCTCCCCATCTACTTAGAGATTTTTCCAAAATGTTTCTTTAGTTCTGTACCTTTGTAGCTTCCCTCTGTCTGAGCAGGCATTTTCATAGCAGGCCCTTACTGTGTTACAGTTCTCTCCTGGGTTTTTAGTTACATTTCTGCTTTGCTCCACTTCTTCTCCTTTAAAGAGCATTACTCCCCCTGGTGGTAAATGGGTTTTCTGCGCTACCCCCGGCAGCTGTATTCTTTATTAGCTTCAACCAAAATAGACATAATTAGACTTTAAAACATGAATATTTCAAATGAACAATGAGATTCATCTGTTTTTCCTCTCTTCAGGGGTGAACTGTGAGATCAATGAAGACGACTGTGCCAGCAACCCCTGTGAGTTTGGAGAGTGCCAAGATGGGATCAACGAGTATAAATGCGTCTGCGCCCCAGGATATACAGGTATGCTTCCATGTGTAGCTCACCGTAAAGAAAGTAGTGGCAGATAAACATGGATGTAACGGTGTAACTAAGCCTATTCCCTCTGAATCTCTCTCTAACAGGACTGAAGTGTGATGTGGAGATCAATGAATGTAACTCAAATCCATGTATGAGTGGGGGAACCTGCTGGGACAAGGTCAACGGGTTCCGCTGCCTGTGCCCACCTGGAACCCACGGCCCTCTGTGCCTCTCTGGGACAGACCACTGTGCTCCTCAACCCTGTGTGCATGGAGAATGTGTTGAACAGCAAAATGGGTACGTTACCTCATACTGCTACGCCAGGTTCTGAGAAATGTCTCTAGTCATTTAATCCAGTGGTTAAATAACCTCAGTAAAAGCACTTATTGAACTGCAACTGCTGCTACAACTGATCAAATGCTAAAATTAAACACAAACCCCACAATATTTTATATTAATAAAATAACTCAACAGGATTTAGGTGAAATGGTGACTTTGAGTTTTTGAGGTTTCCCTTTATTTGTCTAGGTACCATTGTGAGTGTGAGGCTGGCTGGATAGGGCAGCACTGTGACCAGGAAATGGATGAGTGCCAGTCCGGTCCTTGCCAGAATGGTGGCACCTGTGTGGACCGACATAATGGCTACACTTGCCAGTGCCAAAATGGATTCAGAGGTAGTAATTACAGTATAACAGCACATTTCTACATTATTTATGATGAAGCAAAGTATTTTATAAACAATAGAACAGGATCATATTCTAAAAAAGGAATTCCTTTCCTTCTCTCTCATTAGGTCTGAACTGTGAGAGGAACATTGATGAATGTGCATCTGGACCTTGTCAGAACCAAGGCCTTTGCGTAGACGGGATTAACAGTTACACCTGCCAGTGTAGTCCACCTTTCACAGGTGAGTGGTACCAATCGCCTGGAGGTCACTTCAGTCCTTAATTATTTTCTGTGTTTGGATTATGAAACTGTGTGCATTGCCTGAGCAGGTAAACACTGCGAGAAGGAACTGATTCCCTGTGCGTCTCAGCCGTGTGAGAAGGGAGGAGTCTGTCATCCAAGTCCAGACTACACCTCTTACACATGTCGATGTCCTAGTGGTTGGCAAGGTGTGTGTTTCTTTCTTCCACTTCTGTGCATCTAATATCTATTGAATGTTATGTATGCTGCAATTATGTGTGTTGAAGTCACATTAATATTTATTTGTCTACTATTTTGTAGGTCCGCGCTGTAGCGAGGACGTGGACGAGTGCAGAAAGAGCCCCTGCAAGAACGGAGCTCGCTGCACAAACAGCCAAGGCAGCTACACGTGTAAATGTAAACCTGGATACAGCGGACACAACTGTCAGACTGATATCGATGACTGTTCCCCCAGTGAGTTCTTCCTTTTAACTACAGTATTCATTTCCTTACATATTGGCAATGCATTCATAAAGCCTGCACTTCACAAACCTGTCCACACCTAAAAACATTCTCCTTGTCCCCTCCTCTCCCCTCTGCAGACCCGTGCCTGAACGGGGGCGACTGTGTGGACGAAGTTGGGAGTTTCTCATGCGATTGCCGTGCAGGTTTTGCAGGGGGGCGCTGTGAGACGGAGGTAGACGAATGTGCCAGTCAGCCCTGCCATAACGGCGCCACCTGCAAGGATTACGTCAACAGTTTTGTATGCAAGTGCCCACCGGGTTTCGACGGACTACTGTGCGAACGCAACATCCCCGAATGCACTGACAGGTGGGCTGTGCATTCAAGACGTAATCCATAAATAACAATATATATGCAGATGTATGTGTGTATAAATCTGCACACACAATAGAGGCGTTCATCACCGCAGAATTTATCAACCCCGATTTTTCTTCTTTTCCTTGCCTTTCCAGCTTCTGCTTGAACAATGGAACCTGCATTGATGGCACCAATACCTTCTTATGCCGTTGTCGTCATGGTTTTTATGGGACGTTCTGTGAGTACGAACATAACGAGTGCAACTCCCAGCCCTGTAAGAATGGCGGCACCTGCACCGATGGCCTGGGCACCTACCACTGCACCTGTCCCAAGGGTTACAACGGACAGAACTGCCAGGTAGTGTGTTTGTGCTTATGTGCATGTCTGTAGTGTAAAGATGTAATGTAAATATGTAAACAAGTGTAAATATGTAATGTATCTGAAGGTGTGTGTGTGTGTGATCCAACATTTTGAATATTTGCTAACATTTCTCTTCCACCCTTTCCCCTCCTATTTCTTTTTCTACGCAGAACTTTGTGAACCTGTGCAGCCAGGTGCAATGTCGTAACGGAGGCTCCTGCCGTCAGACTGAGACCTCCTGGACCTGCCGCTGTCCAATTGGATGGACAGGTCTCTACTGTGATGTCCCCAACATGTCGTGCCAAGACTTTGCTGCAAGGAATGGTGAGAACTGACAACAAACCAACAGCAGAATGAGAACAGACATCACATTTGCAGTAATGATGAAGTGAAATCCTTGCCAAAACAAGTTCCCCATTGAAATGTTGTTTTGTTGTCGTAAGCAAAGTTAATTTGTTGGAGTCCTGTGTACTGGCTTGTCCCAGAAAGTCTTAGGGTAGACGGCCACTCACTGTCATTCTCTGTCTCTGATCAACACATGTGCTTCCTTTTCCCAATTAGGTATGAAAGTGGAGAATGTGTGTAAGAATGCCGGCTGGTGTGTGAATGTGGGTAATTCACACCAGTGCCAGTGCCAGCCAGGATACATGGGCAGCTACTGTGAAGAGATGGTGGACGAATGCCAATCAAACCCATGTCGGAACGGAGCTACATGCAAGGACTACCAGGGCACATATGAGTGTTTAGTAAGTAAACACATGCATATATAACAGGTTTAATTTTCTGCTTTTGTGTATATCTGTTCTACATTGACATGGCAACAGGCCTAAAGCACACACTGTCCTTACCTCTGGCCTTTTGCCTCATTGCTCCAGTGTAAACCAGGCTACCAAGGGGTGAACTGTGAGTACGACGTGGACGAGTGCCACTCCAGACCCTGCCTCAACGGAGGGACCTGCATCAACCTCATCAACCGCTTCAAATGTGCCTGTCCACCTGGAACAGCTGGTAAGTTGAATACGTAAACTCAATAGACAATCTGAAAAACATTTTAAGTTTACCCTACGCATAGAATTCAGACTGAGTCTCTGTTCTCTCCTGTTTTGCAGGACTTCAGTGTGAAGTGAATGTGGACGAGTGCGCCCCCACGCCCGGCTCCTGGGAACCTCACTGTAAGAACGGAGGACAGTGTGTGGACGGCGTGGGCCGCTACACGTGCTCCTGCCCTCCAGGCTTTGTCGGAGAGCACTGCGAGGGTGATCTCAACGAGTGCCTGTCCGGGCCCTGCCACGCCACAGGAAGCCTCGACTGTGTGCAGCTGGTCAATGACTACCAGTGTCGCTGTCGCCAAGGATACACTGGTACATACCGTACATTGCGTCTATGAGCCTCAGAGCACCCGATCCAGTCTTTCTGGATGTTGGAAAATGACTAACACGTGTAAAAGAGCCTTCTAAACATTAGTCATTTAATTTTCCTTTTTTTTCCCCCTCACACATTTATTCCCAGGTCGTCATTGTGAGTCCATGGTTGATCTGTGCCTGTCCAAGCCGTGTCACAATGGAGGCTTTTGCTCAATGAACATGAGCTCAGTACATGGCTACACCTGTTCTTGCATTCCTGTAAGTTTCTTTCAATGCTGAATATCAGTCCTCCTTCTAGGAGAACATGATTTCAGTCAATCACTATATTCTCTAGTGTGGAAAAAACTGAGCCTGAACTTGAGCGAGCAGTGGTGTGAACAAAACACATTTTAGGGTATCAGTGAAATCGCTCTCATGTTCGTGATGTTAAACTCATCAATATGAACGCCTTTTCTCACTCCTATTAGCCCACAACTGACACCCTTCTCCCCGGGCTCAGCTATCAGACAGTTTATGTAAACAATGTTCAAGGGATAATTCTCACTCTTTATCTTTACATCTGACCTATTTGTTTGGTGATTATGTGTGATAATGACCCATGAATATCAGGTCAATCTAAGGATTGTGTGGTTGTGTGGTCGTGTGTGTGTGTGTGTGTGTGTGTGTGTGTGTGTGTGTGCGTGTGTCTTTTCATGCTAAATGTTTGTCTTTCCCCTCACTAACCTCGTGCTCCTTGTCTTATTCTCATGCTTGCCTCAGAGGGCGACATCATAGCCCAGGTATTCTACATACTATGATGAAATGTCAACTGAAAGACTTTATTATAGAATTAAATTGATTTATGAGCCCTTTACTAATGTATTGCCAGACTAACTCAAAATAACTGTATTACTGTGTGGCCCTGAAACATGTTCTCCTTTCCTCTCAGGGATTTACTGGCTTCAATTGTGGCGAAATAGAAGGCAACAGTTGTGCCACACTACGCTGTCAGAACAGTGGACACTGTGTGGAGTCACCGGTCGGCCAGCCCCACTGCCAGTGCCAACCGGGCTTCAGTGGCCCGCACTGTGAGAACATGCAGAGGTGTCAGCACCGGCCCTGCCAAAATGAGGGAATCTGCGTTAAAGACTTCTCCAGCCCGTACCAGTACAGCTGCCACTGTCCTCCACAGTTCTCTGGAAGACACTGTGAGAACAAGCAACCTGTCTTACCACCCACTCCAACCTGCCCCTACCCAGAGTGTGAGCACCAATCAGGGGATAAAGTGTGTGATGATAACTGTAATAATCATGAGTGCCAGTGGGATGGAGGAGACTGCACGCTCCACTGGCCCCATCCTTGGGTTAACTGCACTGCCAGCATTCCCTGCTGGAATCTCTTTAACAATGGACGTTGTGATGAAGAGTGCAACAATTATGGTTGTCTCTTTGACGCATTTGAGTGCCATGACAACAAACATTGCATGTAAGTGAACGCAGTCATTGCTGTTTGCATGAATATGAAATCAAAATCATTTCAAAGCTGTGATGCTTTCAGTGGAATGAATGCCTCTTCTTTCTGCCACGTGTTCTCAGATATAACAAGTACTGTGCAGCTCACTACCATAACGGCATCTGTGACCAGAGCTGCCATACGGAGGCCTGTGGCTGGGATGGCCTGGACTGTTCTACTGACATCCCGGCCAAGGTTGCAGATGGCACTCTGGTGATTGTGGTTCGGTTGCAACCGAAGGAGCTGCTTGGAGACTTGAGGGGATTCTTGCGCTCCCTGGGAGCCCTGCTTCATACCAACCTGGCCGTAAAACTGGATGAGAACAATAATCCTATGTTGTATCCTTACCATGGGCTGGAAAATGAGCTGGGAAGACATCTGCAGAGCAGCAGAAGCAAGCGGGAGCTGGAGAGGGAGGTCATTGGGTAAGGGTCTTACAGGAGATGCTGAGATGCTCTCATATTTGATTATTCTTATCCTATCACAACTCTCTCTGCTTTCTAACTCCACCCTTATACTGTTTTCTTATAAATGGTTGTACTGTGTTTCACTGCCTTTGTGTGACTTATACAATATGTATTTGTTTGTCTGTGCAGGTCTGTGGTCTACCTGGAAATTGATAACCGCGAGTGCTCCCAGAGTACTGCTGAATGTTTTGCCAACACCGATCAGGCTGCATCCTTTATTGCAGCAGCTCACCTCAGGGCTAAACTGCCTTACCCACTAGTGTCTGTTTCCAGTAAGTATGCCTGCCTGTGCCTTATGACTGATGACTTTGTGAATGAAATAATAACATGTACAGTTAGTTGTTTTTGGTTTTACATAGAAACCAGATTCAAACAATGACACACACAGAGATATTAAGAACAAGAAGAGTTAGTGTGTGTGTGTTCATCTCTGTGAACCCCACTCACATGTGTCTGAATTACAGAAGAAAGAGTCTCTCATCTCTGTCTGTCAATTCATTACTGGACAACTTCAAAACAGGATCATTGGTATTCAAACTTTTCTCTTTTTCTTTTTTAGGTGACCCATCAAAGACACAGCATTCAATACTCTGGATGTACCTGGTTGGTGGGGCAGCGGTTATTATCCTGCTTTTGCTGGTGCTGGGGATGCTAGCGGCCAAGAGGAAGCATAAACACGGGGTCCTTTGGCTGCCTGATGGCTTCCTTGCTAAGAAAGATGACAAGAGGCGAGAGCCTGTCGGTCAGGACGACTTTGACTTGAAGTGAGTGAGAGATGAAGGAACTTGTGTTAAGAATGTGTAAAACAATTATACCATAACCCTTTCTGAGTGACAACACATTCCAGATTAGAACCTGTGTTAAATGGAACAAACACTGGTGAAAAGTGATCCTCTCTCAAAGAAATTGCACTTTTGTTATCTATTTGTCTTAAGCTGCTTTCAATTGTCACACCAGGAATTTCAAGACACAGGAGGGAAGCCTGATTGATGGAGGCCAGAGTCAGAGATGGCTGGACGATGAAGTTCTACCAAAGAAATCAAGGGTACATAAATGCCACCAATTCACAAAACATATAGAACATGGTTGAAGTTATTATTAAATGTTGTCAAGAGGAAAGCTCTGTGTGTGTTTATACGACAAATGTTGTTTCTTGCAGACTGAAGACAAACCCCTGCTGCCCCTCATGCTTGAGGCAGGCGTGGATAGGAGGGAGTGGACCCTGCAGCATCATAAGGCTGCTGACATCACCCTCACTCCCCCACAGGCTGACCTGGATGCTGATTGTCTGGATGTTAACGTCAAGGGCCCAGGTGAGGAAACCATCTGTTTTGTAATTGTACCATTGATAATTTTGAAGAAAAAGGCAAACATTATAGACTTAAGCTGCAGCTTTTCTTATTTAATCTGTGATCTTAGGGTTAGGGTTGGCTGGATACACAAGAGGACAGGCACATCATTAATACTTTTTGTAAGGTCTGATTAATCTTCTTTTCTTAATCCAATCATGACTTTGTCCTCTCACAGATGGTTTCACCCCACTGATGTTGGCATCGCTGCGTAACGGTGGCGGTCCTGACTGTGGCCTACATGGGGAAGAGGAGGAAGAGAGCGGTGGAGACGAACCAGGACCAAGTGTCATTTCAGACCTGATTGCACAGGGTGCCTCACTAATGGCCCAGACCGATCGCACGGGAGAGACCGCGCTCCACCTGGCCGCTCGTTACGCTAGAGCCGACGCCGCTAAACGGCTGCTGGACGCTGGAGCTGATCCCAACGCACACGACAACATGGGCAGAACCCCCCTGCACGCTGCTGTGGCAGCAGACGCACAGGGAGTCTTCCAGGTGAGACAACAATCTGTCCACAAGCTGATAGGAATGACCGCTCATTTGTTAGCAGGCTTATGGTTGAGTAAAGTTCAACATAGATCCAGGCGATAAGTCGCTCTGAGATTTGTATCACTGTTGTCTTTCATATTATTATACCTCATGTCTACCTTTTCCAGATTCTCATCCGAAACCGGGCGACAGAACTGGACGCCCGTATGAATGACGGTACCACTCCGTTGATCCTGGCAGCGAGACTAGCAGTGGAGGGCATGGTGGAGGAGCTGATCCACTGCCACGCTGACATCAATGCTGTGGATGACCATGGTCAGGAAACCCCATCCCATTTATTGACTTTTTTAGCTAAATGTCTGCCAGTAAATCATACTGAAGTGTTCCTAGTTAACATGGATGCGCTTCTTCATCTCTCAATTTCAGGCAAATCGGCTCTGCACTGGGCGGCAGCAGTGAATAACGTGGAAGCCACACTTGTGCTTTTGAAGAACGGAGCCAACCGGGACATGCAAGACAACAAGGTGTGTGCTTGTGTGTTTACTTTTGCACTTCTCCGTCATTCCTGCATTGGGATGAACATGCGGGACACTGTGATGTCGTTACCTTGCAGGAAAGAAACTGAAGTCAAAATTGAAGTCACTCGTACTAGGGATAAACAAAGTGTGTGTCATATTAAACCTTTGTATGTGTTATTTCATGTGATAGATGTGCTATTATTGTAATGAGTTCATCTTTAGATTTTATATCAGATACACAATCCTGATCATTGGCTGTGTTCTTCCAGGAGGAGACCCCCTTGTTTCTCGCAGCCAGAGAAGGCAGCTTCGAGGCGGCTCAGGTTCTGCTTGACCACTACTCTAACCGTGACATCACCGACCACCTGGACCGGTTGCCCCGCGACACAGCACAAGAGCGCATGCACCACGACATCGTTCGCCTGCTGGACCAGTACAATCTGGTTCACAGTCCACACAACGGGCCGAACCACATGGGTGGAGGAAACTCCTCTATGATCTGCGGGGCCAACGGAGCAGGGTTCATCGGCATGCGCACGGGGCCACAGGGGAAGAAGAGCAGGAGGGGCGGCGCAAAGGTGGGAGGCGTCGGCGGGGGTGCGAAGGAACTGAAAGACATGAAAGCCAAGCGACGGAAGAAACCCGCCGGAGGAGAGGGGCCGGGTGTGGGTTCTGGAGTGGGAGCAGGAAGTGGAGGAAGTACAGGATGTGTTAATGCCAATGGTGTCAAGGCAGCTGGAGGACTTTCAGAGAGCTCAGTCACAATGTCACCTGTCGACTCCCTGGAATCGCCACACTCGTACACAGGCGACGCCTCAGGTGCCGCCACCACCAAAGCAAACTCCCCTCCTCTCCTGAGCAGCCCCACCTCCAGACATCGGCTGCCCCCCGTCAGTCACATGCTGGGCCAGCAGCCGGGCTGGGTTGGCATGACCAAGCACGGCTACGGGGGCCACATGTTTGGCCTCGTGTCACACCAGATGGGGGCGTCTCACCCTGCCATGGGCCAACACCACGGCCAGGGCCAAATGCTCACTCCCATGAACGTCACCATGAGCAGGGAGCAGCTGCCGCCCATTGTCACGTTCCAGATGATGGCTACGGGACCAGGAGGTGGACAGGCTATGCTGAAGCAGTCTCAGCCCGGGCAGGTACAAGTCCAACAGTCCCAGGGGCAGAACCAGAGCCAAGGTCACTCTCAGCAGGGGCCAGGTCACCTCCACTGTCCCCAGGGGATGATGTACCAGATGGCCGACCAGATGAGCATGGCACACGGGCTGCCCCACGCCCTGCAACACCCCCACGCCGTCAACCACGGAGCACACGGGATCGCAGACAACCAGTCTCGGCAGCTGCCCCCCTATCAGCCCATGCAGAGCCCGGTGGATAAGTACCCCACTCCCCCCTCCCAGCACAGTTACACCACCAACGGTTCAGAGGGCACCACCCCTGGCCACCCGCCCCACCCACCCAGCGAGCACCCGTATCTCACCCCCTCGCCAGAATCCCCAGACCCTTGGTCGTCCTCCTCACCACACTCCAACTCAGACTGGTCTGATGTCACCACCAGCCCCACTCCTCTAGGGAACCCCCACCACGCACTGCCGTCGTCACGCCACACACACATTCCAGAGCAGGTGCAGCTGCAGCCACAGTCCCAACAGATGCAGCAGGCCTCTCAGCAGCCGCAGCATGGGAACATGCAGGTGTTTGCGTAGGCCGGCGAGAGGAGAGTGTAAAGGACAGACTGTGTACTCTGTGTAGTTAAAACTACGACCCTTAGTAACCCATATTATGTCTTCTCCATTAGTCCTCTTATTTGTTCTTTGTTATAGTAATCACCCCTCCCTTAATGTTTTCTCTACCTTTTTGCACTTACGAATACAGTGTGTGTATAGTTTGAGTATTATCAGCTAGAAATCTAAAGTTCTGAATACCAAAAAAGCATGTGGGCTGTTCATGTCTTTCCCCTCTCCACGGTTCAGCCTCAGCCAAGCATCCGGCTCTGTTGGCTGAGGAGCCCGGACCGTTTCTTCCCTTTGGCACTCAAACACAGACTGTTTATTGAGGGATTACCAAGGAAAAGACGGCGGTTTGGTATTGTGTGGTGAAAACAAACTGTTTCAGACGGACACAGAGCGGACTGCCTTCTGCTTCAATGTCCTTTTGGATGACATTGTACTTTCTTAACATGCGATACGTTACAGTTCTATGTTGTTAATGAGCGTGCCAATACTAACCTCCAACTGAAAACATTCACTCTACTTGTGTTTAACGCGATGGGTTCCATTCAGTCACTGCCTTTTATTCTCCAAACCTACAGAGTCGTCGCCTCGTTGTCTGCATCCATGTATTGTTTTTGTTTTTAATACGCTAAAGGGGGAAGCTTGTAAAGGGTCGTTGCATGAATACAAAGGCAAATACAGCGGAAAACATTAGACTACACAGAGATTTACACACACACACACACAAACAAACACACACATCTCGTCACTTTTTTCATTCTGAGGTTGTTTTGTAAAGAACCCTTAGATGTATTTTAATGCAGTAATTATAGATGCGTAGTAGTGTTTTCCATCAAACCTCGGTACACACAGATGGTTGATTACGTTCAGTTTATACGTGTCAAAGTATTTTTGAAAGCAGTTACTGTTAGTTAAGTTAAAAAACCAAATCACATTTTGGTTGTTGCAATCGCGTTGTTAAGGGATTCAACCGTACGTTTGATAAACTTTAAGCAGAATACATGCATCATTACTCCTGTTAGTGTTGTTGTGTTACCGGCTAAATATCATATGTGGAAATGTACATAGATTACCAGGACGTTCTACCCAATATGTTCACACCTCTTAGATGATTTAGAAGGTTTTGGAAGTGTTGTTGTTTTTTTTATTTAAACTTTCTAAGGCTTTCTAAGATTTTTGGAGCATCATATAATCGATCATATGTGCCTTTTGCTTAACTACAATCAGCGTATCTGTGCACATTGTAATAGTTACAATTCATAACACACGTCTGGAGATGTCAGAGTTAATCGTACCGGTGTAATAAAAGTATTTCTCCGTTTCCTGAGTTGACGAGTTGAGCAAAGCCTGGTGTGACTGCTCTGTAAACAAAGACAATCATTCGTCGTTTTACTTTTGAACTTTTAAAAAAGGATCACGAGTGTCTTTAAGACCAAATGTATTTGTCAGCCAAAAATGTAAATCTTTTCCCATATTTCTGTTGCATGTCGTCTTTGTTTGGATTCCTGTTACACTGCCGTTCTACAGATTAGCCATGCAGCACACACACATCCTTTGTTTTGGTTGTAATTATGACTGTTAATGTCTGCAAATAAATCCAATTATTCTTGTTGCATCAATTCCAAGTACCTGGCACTTAGTCTAATTTGGTGTATTTACGATCTTACTCGCAGTTACAAGTGTGTTGGGTATCGCTCATCATGAAACGTTTTATTAAGGAGCCTGCCGTCTCCCATACGTATGCAAGGCTATGTTTGTGTTGTATATAAAATCTTTTTGTATGTTTACTGTTCTTTTTCTTATTGTTAACCAAATAGCCTAAAGATATACATGCCATATGAAGTAGTGCCATCATGTTTATATAAAGTAGAATGTTTAACAATAAGAAAGTTTTCTGATGGAAATAAACCAAATGATCAACCGAATGTGCTTACTGAAATAAAGCTCAGCTCTTCTTAAATCTGTGTTTTTAAAAGTGTTTTTCCTCATCTCTTCAGCTGATGGAATCACCTGCAAAAAAAGGCAGGGCTAGAAATTAGTATATCGATGCACAATATGAGTCTCTCACACTCTGGCAATTAAAACTTTGCTTGAAAAAGACAAAGGACATTGAAATTGCACTAAAAAAAACAATTGGTAAAAAAGATGGGATGGAGATTAGGAAGTTTTACTTTAAAAAATACTTAAATTATCCTTATTGTCCTTGATGGGCTAAATAATTGTAATTTATTCGCAGCATAGGTTACAATAACCAATCGTACAATACGTACTATACAAGTACAGTAAATCAATGACGTAAACTTAAGGCTCGGCATAGACGTGCAGTTCGTTTCCAGCCCTTTAGATGTCGCTGCGCCATCCAGGAAGTGTTGATGAGGAAGTGAAGAAGAAACCACGCAACACACGGAAGTCCATCCGTATTTGAAATACATGAGATTTCCTTCGCTCCTGTAGCTTTTGCAACTAATTCGCTGCTCGACGCTCCTTCCTCCCGTTAAACTGCGATGAGACTCGATGATGCGTGATTGTCCACGGAGTCGAGACCGCCCTGGATCACGCGCTGCTCTCTGCGTAGTTTGTCCGGCTCGCGCGGGTCAATGGACGAGAGGAGTTGAGCTGCTGTTTTGACAGCCGGGGTGAGTCGACGGTGCCTGGCTGAAGATCCACGCAAACATCACCTGGTTCATGAAGAGTCCACGGTGCGAGATCCTAGATTTACTGTAAAAGCGTCACACGGGCTTCAAAGCGAAGGTGAGAGACGTTTGGAGTGTATAAGTTGTGTTTTCCTCCCTAAACCTCACCTGTGATTCCGTATCCCTAACCTTCTTCTTCCCCCACAGCGCTCATGGCTTCTTCCCGACTCAAGTACCTGTCTCTGGGCGTGCTGGTGTTCCAGACCACCTCCCTGGTCCTCACCATGCGCTACTCCCGCACCCTGCAGTCGGAGGGGCCGCGGTACCTGGCGTCCTCCGCGGTTGTGGTGGCGGAGGTGATGAAGATCCTCGCCTGTCTGCTGCTGGTGCTCAAGGATAACAGTGAGTCCAAGTGTGTGTGTGTGTACAGATCATTATGTAATTTATAGTCCTTATAAAGGGAAACCAGTGGGAAAACCGTCTTGAAAAAAGCTTTATTATTTAAATTTTGACATCTGTTATTATCTACAAATGCTCATTTTTCGATAACAATAATTCTATTCAAATACAACCGTAACGTTCCTTTTGAAAAGAAAGACAAAAACATGACAGCAACAAGACAGAGAGCGTACAAAAGAATGGACCAATAACAGAATGATGTAACAGAGCATTCAAGTATGAACAGTAGATTTGCGGTTGCAATGTCTGAGTCACTTCCCTCCCTCCATCTTCTGAGCCGTCGACTAATGGGAACTAGAACCAACCTCCAGTGCATCCTGGGTCTTCCCGTCGGACTCTTCCATAACTGGATTATGTCCCCGGGAATGTTATCCCTCCATCCCTTCATTCTCTGGGGGTCTAATTTGTAGTAATTGATAATACTTATACAAAACAAAGATGTAGTTTTTGCTGGTTTGCTGTTGTGTCGTCCTTAAAAGACCCAACTTATTATTGCATTATTTCCTATTGTATGCGTAAATAGTGTGTATATTGAAGACGCATTCTCAGTCCTCACAACACGGAGGAATATTAAAGGAATGTGGCGATGTGAGTGCGGTGAAAACGCTACAGATGAACAAACCTCCGTCGGGTTTGTCGGGTCGTGCCTTCTTCTTTCTCTCAGTGACTATCAAGGTCACACAAGCATCCAATTCCACCGCCTCGCTCCTTTTCTTTTCAATCCAAACACAATTACAACATTCCATACGCCTTCTTACTTTTGAGATGAAGAATAATCCAGTCCCGTTTCACAGCAAAGGAGTAAGAAAGACGCTAGTGCACCTGAAGGCGTCCGGTCCCCGCCGCATTCCTGAGGCCCTTACTGCAATCTGAGCTGGTTTCATGTCGAGTATCGCACCGACCATGAATGCGAGGAACCTGTTCTTTCTGTCGTCCCTCCGCTCTCCTATGCCACCCAGCGTCGCCGCCTCTGTTCTGATAACAAACAGAAGACGGCTGATTTACTTCCTGTCGTGTCCTTTTTCCCTTCAGGTTTCAGCATGAGAGCGTTGAACAGCGTCCTTCGCCAGGAGATCGCTCGCAAACCCATCGAGACCCTGAAGCTGGCCATCCCCTCTGGAATCTACACGCTGCAGAACAACCTGCTCTACGTGGCGCTGTCCAACCTGGACGCCGCCACCTACCAGGTACAGCAGGGGGTGCTATCACGTCCGCGCAGGCCATTTATAGGTATTTTCGCTCCTTCTCCTACCGCTCACCCCTTTTCCTTCCGTGTTGTTGTCCTCCTCCACCAGGTGACGTACCAGCTGAAGATCCTGACCACGGCTCTGTTCTCCGTGTCCATGCTGGGTCGCAGGCTGGGCGTCTACCAGTGGCTCTCGCTGCTGCTGCTGATGGCTGGAGTGGCTCTCGTGCAGGTCCGGTGCACCGTCACACCTCTCACACCCCCGTCTCATTAATCAGGCCGACGCGGGAGTCGCACCAACACCTGTAACATTAAATCGCCCATAACCTACATCTGGTGTCAAAGCCCTGCAGTTGATTAATCACCTTATTTTTAAATGGAACGTTTTAACCAGATCTCTCGCACGTTCTGGTGTAGTTGCGCCATTCATAAAGCATCTCACACACACACACACACACACACACACACACACACACACACTGCTTTGTGGCCACGTCTCCCTTGAAGAGGAATTCATTAACCAAGTGAGACTTGGCAGGCAGGCAGAGTGTATTTGTTTAGGCCTTCATCCGAACTTTGAGCGCAACGCTGCTGTTGTTTCAAGGTTTAGGCAGATGAATGAATGGATGGATGAATGTTCTATCACCTTCTTCTCCTACGTGACAAACCAAAGGAAAAGGTCGCAGGTTCATATTCACAGGATGTAAGGTGGTAAAGTATCCAAATGATCTCTACCTAAATGAAGCCTCTCTCTCGCTCGCTCGTCTTCCTCTTTGTTCCGCACGTTCGCCTCGCTTGCACCTTCTCTTTCCCTGCCTTTTCCTGCCGAGCACAGCAGATTTCTTTTTTCACAAAGGAACTCACACCCTGTAACATTTTCACAGCTCGGCAAAGTTGTGACGATTCCTGTGACTTTCAGGCAGGAGGGAGGAGGGAGGGGGAGGCGGATTGGAGTCTGTTTGCTAACTATTACAGGAGATTCAACAAAAGCACCTCAGCTTACAGAGCACACACTTCTGTTTGTGGAAGGTGTGGTGGCGGGCACACTATACACACACAGACACACAGACACACACTCCTGTGACAGAATTTGCACTTCCTAAGAGCTTGTGTCTCTTAAGTTTCATCCTTATTTGTCTCCTTTATAGTTTCTTTCCATTAGAATCATTTCAGTGTCGTCGTCATGCAGCCTTGGGGGAGTAAATCTCTGTGTGTGTGTGTGTGTGTGTGTGTGTGTGTGTGTGTGTGTGTGTGTGTGTGTGTGTGTGTGTGTGTGTGTGTGTGTGTGTGTGTGTGTGTGCGTGTGCGTGTGCGTGCGTGTCCATGTGTGTCCATGTTAAAGCATTACTGAGGATCCCAATCCAAAACCTCTGGGCTTGTGTTCCTCCTCTTGCAGTGGCCCTCTGACTCTGCCAAACCCCCTGCGGCGGCGGAGGCGGCGGCACCATCCACGGGCTCCCAGTTCGTGGGCGTGACGGCGGTTCTGGTGGCGTGCTGCTCCAGCGGGTTCGCCGGGGTCTACTTTGAGAAGATCCTCAAGGAGAGCAAACAGAGTGTCTGGGTCCGGAACATCCAGCTAGGTACTTATCTAGTCCCACCAATCAGCCGCCGGTCGGGGTTTGATACAACAAAGTGATTTTGAGTCGCGTTCTCCCCCGTACAGTTTGCTTTACTCTCCCTCTCACTCTGCACTCACACACACACACACACATACACACACGCACAGCCAGCTGGGCCTCTTACCTCAGATATGTTTCTGTTAAGATGAATGTTCCTGTCTAGTTTATTTTTACCTCAGGACGTGTGAGGCGTGTGTTAACTCTCCTGCGACTCCTGCTGAGAGTTTGGAGCTTCTCCCCCCTCCTCTCCCTCCCTTTTTCTTCCTGCTGCATGAAGATGTGCAGCGAGGAGGAATATAGCCACAAAATGCTGAATGTTTGAAAAGTATTTTTGTTAGCGGTTGACAGAGTTCCAGTACAAGCTGAATTAAGAAATGGAGGAGATTAGACCTGATGGTGGAAGTTAATTCCAGTTTGTTGTTCTGGATGTGTTGAAGGTTGAGTAGTTTGGATCTGTGCTTGGTCTAAGTATCGCCTGTGTGTGTGTGTGTGTATGTGTGTGTGCAGGGATGTTCGGCCTTGTGTTTGGCCTCATGGGGATGATGATGTACGACGGCGAGAGGGTGACCCAATCCGGGATGTTCCAGGGCTACAACACGGTCACCTGGGCCGTCGTGGCTCTGCAGGTGATTTGCCGGTCCGCATAACTGGATCCTTGGGCGGTCTGTCAGGCCTGTGCGGGGGTGTGTGTGTGTGTGTTGTGTGTTTTTGCCTTTGCCTTTATCTGTGCCTGTGTTTGTTTGGGTTGCAGGCGCTGGGAGGTCTGGTCATAGCAGCAGTCATCAAGTATGCAGACAACATCCTCAAGGGCTTCGCCACGTCGCTCTCCATCATCCTGTCCACTCTCATATCTTACTTCCTGCTCCAGGACTTCGACCCCACCAGGTAAGAGTCACATAATGAGTTCCCCGCTCTCTCGCTCTCACCATCAGAGACTCTAGACACTCTAGCCCACGGTGTTTGTCTGGTGTCTTCCGCAGCGTCTTCTTCCTGGGCGCCATTTTCGTCATCGCGGCCACGTTCCTGTACGGCTACGAAGGCAAACCCGCCCCCAACCCCAGCAGGGCGTGAGACGCTCACCGCCACCGCCGCTACAGCAGCAGCAGCAGCAGCAGGAGGTCCCATGGAAGCGTCAAGATGTAGAGGGGAAAGGAGGACAGTGGACTGCAGTAGCACGGGAGGGAGGGAGGGTGGGAGGGAGGAGGAAGAGGAGGACTGGACTATTTTGTGGTGTAGTGTTACGATAACAAAAAGGAGGAGGGGTTTGGTGACAAAGAGCCCGGGGGGATTAGGAGGAGGTAAAGGGTACAGAGGAGGTACAGCGAGCACGGCGCTGTAATGGATCTCACACACACCAAAAGTGCCTCAGCAGAGATCAAAACACCACAGCAGGAGTGTGTGTGTGTGTGTGTTTTTGATGTTCGCACTGCAGAGATGAACCTGCTACACCTCCACCACTCGACAGACGTCCTCTAAAGGACTGACTGATTGTATTTGTTCAGGAGCTGCGTGACTGCCGGTTTCCATTACTGCCACATCCAGCAAATTGAATAGAAATAGGAAAAAAAATAAACAGCAGAAGAAGAAGCAGCAGCAGGCAGGAATGTTCTAGAAGAGCACAGCTGGATGGTGAGAGAGGGTTTTTGAAGCCCAGAAATCAGCCTCCCAGGTCAGACTTTCTTTCTTAAGGCAGCCGGCTCGGACACTCAAAGGTCAAGGCTGCGGCCCTGGGGTCAGACTGCAGCCCGCGTGAAGGAGGTGGGGCTAGTCTGTGTCCTGGGAGTCTGAATTCAGGGCACAAAACCAAAATCCCCCCTCCAGACTACAGCTGTCAAAGTGACCATAATGTAGTAACGTTCGCTCAATTACGGTTCCAATGTCGCATTGTGCTCGGCTATTCTGGGAAACGTGTATTGTTGCCAGGCAACATATATTCACTAGGAACTCTTTGATAATGTATACTCTCAGTGTGTGTGTGTGTGTGTGTGTGTGTGTGTGTGTGTGTGTGTGTGTGTGTGTGTGTGTGTGTGTGTGTGTGTGTGTGTGTGTGTGTGTGTGTGTGTGTGTGTGTGTGTGTGTGTGTGTGTGTGTGTGTGTGTGTGTGTGTGTGTGTGTGTGTGTGTGTGTGTGTGTGTGTGTGTGTGTGTGTGTGTGCGCGCGCGCGCGTGTGTTAAGCAGAGCGGCTCGAGTCAAAGGTTACATCGTCATGTTTACCAATAAGATCCTACAGTAGTATAGAACTATGACATCATGTTGGTAAGTATTCAAAGTGATTTCTGATGGGGAAAAATTGATCATAGAGCGAAGATAATTATGTATAGTTTGAAACTTTTCGAAGCCATTTAGTGAAATCTACACATTTGAATGATTTGCAATTTAAGTTATTGGTAATTAGACTCTGTTTGGCTCACGGGGGGTCGATGAGTCGTAATGTGGCGCATAGAAAGTCAATCTGGTCTGAATCTTTGTTTTGTTCTTTAGGGTTGTTAATTGTGGATCTGATTCATTATTTTATTAATGTAATCATCGTCAATCTTTTATAAAAGACTTTCCTTCAACAGAGTGCTTGTGTCATTGTGCACCTCCTCCCTGGTCACGACAACACACACACACACAGATACTTAGAAGGAAGGAGCTGATGTATTCAAATTACATTACCTGGACTTTTATTCTGAAATCTGTCAGCCACCAAGACCAATGAAACTAGTAATGTGGCTCATTTACGCTCTTATTTTCTACCACTGTAATCACTCATTTGGAGCAGATAAAGAGTTGTCATCCATCTTAATAAGTCACAGATACAGATCCATAAATATATCCATCTTATCACATTCTCCTCTTTGTTTACGCCTCTGTATTGACAGCTGTTTGGCCTCAGATAAGGATCCCATCTTCCTCCAACAACACCAATAAATCCACACGTCTCACATATTTGGCATTTGTTTTAATGAGTTAAAAACACTGCATGCAAAAGCCAGACAGTCTGAGAGAAAGAACCGTGAACGCACCAACGCTTCACGTCCCTTCATTCATCAACGCCGGTCACTAAAACACCATACTCAGCTGAATCCAGTCAGAACGCTCCGTGTCCGTCCACCCGTCACATCCGCAGGCACGTCAGTTACTGTAAAAGACACTTTGAGGCCCTGACACACACACACACAAGCGGTCACAACTTTGTAGTAGACCGTGTGACCTCATGGCCGAGTATAAATGCATTTTCACAAACATTCCATTTTCCATCACAGGGACAACGTGGAAAAACGTTTCTGCTTTGTTTTCGCCCCAAAAAAGCCTCGACTCTGATTCCAAACTGCTGACCGTTTTGTTTTGTTCTTTTGAAAGGTGCTGTTCTAGATGTTTCCCTTGATTGTCGTAACGGGCTGTTAGATGCTGTCCGCTCCCTCCGTCATGGCTACAATAGGCATATCAAAATATCCTGCGAGAGTGTGTGTGTGTATGTGTGTGTGTGTGTGTGTTGTGGTGTCTTTTGCGATACACAGGCAAAACAGTCCTTCATGGCTCTAGTGTACTTATACATGAGGTGTGTATGCTCTGCGAGTGTGTGTGTGTGTGTGTGTATGTATGTGTGTGTGTGTGAAGGCTGGTTCGGTTAGGTTTGCACCAAAAGGTAAATGAGCAGCATGGGTGAGATCACATGGTTACATCCGTGTTTCAAGCTGAAACTCCAGCCAAGCGTTTTCTCCTCCTCAGATTCATCATGATTGCAGAATGTCGACATGTTTAATAAACGCCATAGATTCCTAATAACATAACGGCAAAAATACTGCACCGATCTCTGCGTCTTCAGAGTAAAAAGCACTTGACTTTCAGGTACAATCACTCTCAAAACAACATACTTGATACTGGCTGGTTTAGAGCTCAGTCTGTCCTCGCCATGGCTGAGGACAAACCTATTTTTTTTATGCCTTGTAAAATACAGTAACCTTGCTTTGCTTTGATGAGATTAGCCGAGACGTGGGGAGACGAGAAATTGTGTTTTTCCTCAAGAGGGTCGTTATTAATCCAGGCATCGATGGCTTTCAAAAAGGCAGAGGAAACCAAGCTCTGCGTCTCGGGGGTTGAACTGATGGGTTTTTTTTTTGTTTCTTCTTCCTCTGCAGCTCCCAGTGAACGAATGGGTCGCAAACAAATCCAAGCAGGAAGCTGGAAGCTGGAATCGTCCCGTGATATGTCGAAGCAAAATAATACTTTTTTTGTAATGTTGCTATCTTGTATCGTATTGACAAAATAGGCCCCTGGTGTCTGTGTGAGGCAGTAATGGTGTGACAAAGCAGCAAGCCTGGACCCAAACCCTGGGGGGCTCCATTTTTAGGCCCTAGACGGGTCTAGAACACACGAAACCACAAACACATACACACACATGCCTGCACACCCGCACTCACATCAGCATACCAGTGATAATGTTTCAGTTTGAGTTTACAGTACCATCTTTTTTCAGTGTTTTGACTTGTCGTTGCACAGCACAGAAGAGGCCAGTGTTACATATCGCCATTAAAGGCTGAAGAACCTTTTGGAAACAAGGTGGGAGGAGGGGCTGGGGAGGGGGGGTCGGTCTGTGTTTTAGGCTCGATCGCTTGTTTCCAGGCCTGAGTTGCTACAGGTTTGTGTTACGTCCCAGCAATTGATGTTGTTTCAAACATAGAACCTTGACCGTACGTCGCTAAAAGTCCCTCAGCTGTGCCAGATAAACTGACAAACTCTTGGATCTTCAAAGGCAGCGATGGGGATTTAAGGCAGTTGTCCCCCCCCCTCCAGATTTGATAACAGAAGTCAAGCAAAAAAAGGTTGCTATTCGGATTTATTCTCAACCAGTAGTTCACACAAGCCTCATTCTGCTCTGTCCTTGTTTCAGCCGTCGACCACGATGATTCGATGATGTAACGCCAATCTGATACTGTCGACGTTCTACTTTGGCGGTATGACAACAAGCGGGGGGCCTCTCCTGGGCCTCCACATCAGAACCTGGGCGTCGTTGGCGTTGGGCCGCCCCATGGCGTTAAGAGGGATGGGCTCCATGCGAGTCAGCACCCTCGGTTGGTCCTGGTGAACACGGCCCACCAGTCTGGCTCTGGACCCCAGCGGCAGGGACGGATCCACCGCGATATCCACCCGCATCCTCCACTTGATGGTGTGGAGCAGGATCTTCTCCCGGGACGTGGTGTTGAGCGCCACCAACCAGGTGGTGAAGCTCTGGTCCCTTTTGATGTTTGTCAGTAGAGGCGTGTTGGATTCGCTGACCGGCACGGCCCAGGTGACGCTCGGGTAGAAGTTATCGTTCATGCTCACGATGAAGCGGGACGGCTTGGAGGTCGGGCCCACGATGGTGACCGTCTCCGTTGTGTTCCCGTACCAGGGGTAGCTCACGCCGTCCGAGTCGCTGATGGCCCTCACCAGGCCTTCACGCAGATGAGGTAGCTCCCAGCTCGACCTGGAGGAGGAAACGAACAATAACACTGGAAATGGAAGCAAGGTAACGGAAATGTTCCAGCACTTTAAAACATTCTGTGCTCCTTTATGATTCTACTCCAGATACATTCAAAGGGAAATATTGAACTTTCTGTTCCTCCTTATTTGGACAATGACTTGTTATTTGCAGACTTCAAATCTCACAGATATTGGGCTTTAAAACCTTGTATCTCTGCATTGTTTTGGCTGGATAACAATGGAGGCTCCAGAATTTAGTGTAAAGAACCCAATTCACTGATCTGAAACGTTGAGGATCACCCATTTGTTTACATGTGGACACTGAGTTCCTGTATAACACAAACTTCTTTACCTAAACAGCCAAAATAGCGATATCAAACATCCTACTAACAGCTGAACTCCACTCACAGGCTGGCAATGAGCATGCAGCAGCAGATAAATGCTGTCTGCCGGTTCAGTATGTTAGTGGATTATCATCATCTCTTTGTGTGCCTGACACTGTTGTCATCTAATGGCCCCCCTTCCATCTGTTTTCATCTCTGGACTTGATGACACAGCACCTCTCAACCCAATCCTCACCCCGACACCCACACGGCCAGCCTACACCCTCAACCCAGCGGGATTAAACTCCCCCTCACATATGCCTTTATCTGTGTGTGTGTGTCTGTGTCTGTGTCTGTGTGTGTGTGTGTGTGTGTGTGTGTGTGTGTGTGTGTGTGTGTGTGTGTGTGTGTGTGTGTGCCTGCCTGTGTGTGTGTGTGTGGGGGAGGACATGTCTCTGTGGGCACAATTTGAGTGTGAGAGCAACAACTGTTGTTTAGCTCCTCTAATAGCAGCTTTTTCTATTTAGGCGCCAAAGTCACAGGAACAGAATCTGTCGGTGGGCGTTTGAATGAAGGAGGCTGACGAGCAGTTAACCTGCTGAGTGTACCAGTGGTCCCCTATATGCAACCACACACACACACACACACACTCCATGGTCTACACACACACACACACACACACACACACACACACACACACACACACACACACACACACACACACACACACACACACACACACAGACACACACACACACACACACACACACACACACACACACACACACACACACACACACACACTGCTGTGCACAAACATCCACAACACACTCCATGGTATACATACGCACACACACACACACACACACACACACACACACACACACACCGACACACCGACACACCGCTGTGCACAAACATCAACAACACACTCCATGGTCTACACATACACACACTCCGTGGTCTACACACACACACACACACACACACACACACACACACACACACACACACACACACACACACACAAGCACAAGCACAAGCACAAGTGACAGGTGACAGGAGTGTGTGTGAAGTGTGTGTGTGAACTCACATGCCAACGTCTCCATAGGTGTTGTAAAATTCCATCTGTGTGCACGCCTGGATCCAGCCCACCACCCACGTCTCGTTCCGCGGGATGGGAGGCATCACAATCCGCGCCGAGGCTTTGAAGTAGGGCGTCTTGTACCGGAGCACTATGGGCGAGTTCTCCTCGATGATTGTCGGGCAGTGGTCTATGGTGGCGGCCAGGTCGTACACCACGATGTTCTCTCGTTTGATGCGTGACTTGTTACAGGCGATACTCTGGATGCAGCCCATGGCGGTGCAGGTAAAGGTGACGGTCAGGAGCAGCCAGGTGAGCCTCTCGGGCCCGGGGAGGAAGAACGATGATGACTTGGACTTGGCGAGGATCAGCACTACGAGACCGTGCATCAAGATGGACCTTTAAGGCAAAGGTGGGTGCTGCTGCTGCTGCCACCACACTCACACACACCGCGATTACCAGCAAGACCTCCACCGTCGAGAACCAGAATTCGTGTTTAGGTGGATCCCTTTCTGTCAGCAGTGAGCCCCAGCCAGTCCCGGGGGCGCTATTTCGCGCCTGACCCTGCGCTCTGACCTCTCTGTCGGGGTGCCACCCAGCAGAGAAATGCCCTGCTCGGAGGAATAAAATAGCACATCAATTATTCACACGCCGCTGGGACGGAATGCTCTGTCCGCTTCCGACGACTCCGCCGTCCCTCGCTCTCCTCCGGGATCCCGGCGGCTCTCGCTGCCTGCTCCTGCTGCTCCTGCTCCTGCTGCTGCTCCTGCTGCTGCTCCTGCCCCGTTCCTCTGCCCCAAACCCGTAGAACCTTTGATCCGCGTCTTCTTTCCCCGAGCTGTCATGTCACAAGAGGCGTAAGGGGACCGGCGGGCACCGAGGCGCCGGGAGGGGGGCCCGGTGGTCGGTTGGCGGTGTTTGTTGATGCGACACCTCGCATATGGGACACTGCTGCTGCTGCTGCTTCTGCTGCTGCTCGTAACCTTTACAGTTCGCGGGCTGAGCCGTCATGCCTGTCCGCCCGGTGCGGAGGGAGAGCCGGCTGCGGTGCGAGCGGAACCTGGGAGTCGGTGCATCCGTGACGGGAGACGATCGCTGCTACTGCTTCTTCTTCCTCCGGGTGGGCGAGACGACACGGGCGGCGGGTGCTTCGAGGTCATAACGAGGAGACGACGATTATGGGAAACGAGGCTGGCGGTACGACAGCCGGTCACACACTCACCATGAACGCGGTTCCGATCTTAAAGAAAAGGGACACAAACCAAACAGAGGCTCGGTGAGCATCATCCTCATTTAGCTGCATGGCTCTGTGTCGCTGTCCAGCCTGCGTGGTGCTGAAGATGCTGAATGGACCAATGAGCGGCGGGCGGGTGGAGGGGGGAGGAGGAGGGGGAGGAGGGGGAGAAGTGCCACAGCGTACAGACCACAGGCTTTACGACCTCCTTCCTCCATGTTGGTTTAATGCTCCCTAATCCGGACTAAACACCGCAGATAAACCCCACATGGATGAGATGTAATTACCTCTAATGGGGCTGCGAGATATGGAAGCAACAGGTTCCACATGGCACAGGGTCGAGTCCCCCCCACACTCTGTGTTTGTTTGTTTATGTCAGATACTTTATGGCTTTTTTACAAACACCCCTTGAGGCTTTGTGGTTAAATATTGGAATAAGATGTATTCTGTGATTTAATTAGAAGAGGTGGATTCATTCTGAGCTCCATTAGTGAAGAGTAACGGTTTGATTGGTTAGTGGCGGTCAGCAGGGTGCCAGCAATGTTATGGCAGTTTTCAAAATAAAAGTGCTGGAATTTGGTGTTTAATTAGTGTGAAGTGTGCTGTTTCTGTGTGGCAACTTAGTCATACACACAGAGGCAGATGTAGCACAAAACAGCATTAGATTTAATTAGTGTGTAAGAGGGTTGTATGCTCAAATACGAGGATGTTTCTCATGGATCTGTGCTGCAACATGAGAGACATGGTGGTTACCATATAGAATGTATTGAGTGTTTCTCTCTCTGTGTGTCTCCCTATGTCTCACCCAATAACTGAGATAGGCTCACTCCCCACAGTCATGCAGGGAAGGCAGGTATAGATAGAATAGATGATCCAAAGATATATGAATAGATGTAATGCATCAGTCATAGAGGATCACCATTAAAGAAAGACTTATTTATATTTGACTTAGCACAAGCATTAACCAAAAGTGCTCATTGTTATTTGACTTTATGGCACTAAGAGATTCCATAGCTGCATTAAGCCAAGACAACCCTAAAACATTAAAACTACTTAAGAATACAAAATCTTAATACTAATAATAATACTACTATTACAAAGCTACAATTTCTTTATGTTTAATATAGAAGAGAAATGTAGAAGTCATTGTTCCAGTTCACCTTTATTCTGAAATCCCTGTAGAGCCATTGGGCTGCGTCATTTCCGGATGGGCGGGCACGCTGGATGCTGAATCAGAGAGAGCAGGAACTCCACACGTTATTCTCCTAATAAAAGAACAAACTCTCATCATTTAACAGTGGAAACTCCGCACAGGCGCTTCACGGAGATAACCATGGTAAGTTGGTGATTTATATATCAGGGAATAAGTCAAATAATGTGTCAGAACCTTTAAAATGACACTCAAACATGTGCTAAGCTAACGACAACTATGTTAGCCCAAGTTGTATTTTCAGGCTCATGTGGCCAAGTTTTGTTATTATTTATTTTTTATTAAAGCAGAGGAGGCATTTAACCAAACCCTCAGTGTAATGTAGCAGTAATTATTATTAACAATTTATATTATGTAAAAACGGCTAATGTCGATGTTGCCATGTCTGAATGAATCAGCGTTAACTTGCTCCTCACCACTCTTGTCTTCTGTGTTGGTCGCTTCTTCCTGGCGCTAATGATTAATTGTAATGGTTTTCGCTTGATGCATGATGTCATAATAGGTGTTCGCTCGGGTGGTTATATTCCTGATAACCGTGACATCATAATTGATGACATTATCGTTAAATACAAAGGCAATTAAAAGCGTATGCAAATGTGACGACCCCGGAATGTTTGGAGGCGATTGAAGGAACTCTGCTAGGATGAGACTCGACACAAACACACAAATGTAACATCTAATGAGCTAAACCAACCCTGTGATTGGTTCAAATGTTCTGTTTAATCGTTCTAATTGGATCTTTTCTCCTTAAATTCTTGCCTGCAGGTGCCCACAGACTTTAAAACCCTGATCCAGAGGTTTTACCACCTTCAGGCAGAGCGAGTGGAGACGTATCAGCTCTTTGAAGAGTAAGTTTACAACCAAACCACTGCTAACTTCTGACACATGGACATAACAAAGTCTGAGTCTAACGGTGTTGTTTTGATGCTGTGTGTGCTCCAGGGGACACGAGGCCTACCTGAGGACGGGGCCACACTATGACTTTGACCACTACAGGCAGCTGGTCCATGAGATCACCCAGGCGTTCTGCGGCATCTCCACAGAAGTGCTGCAGATTAAGGAGAAGCTGCACCGCGACTTTGACCGGCCTGACCTGTCTGAGCACATGGACAAGCTGCAGAGCAAAGAGAAGCACAAACTGGAACTGGTACCAAACACTCTAACATGCTTTCATAGACCAGATATATACATACAGCTCACACATCCCATATGGAAAAACCAGTATGAAACCAGTAAGAAATAGATTAATATAATGAAATATCCACATAAGTCTTACAAATGGTCAAAATGAGTAAATTGACATAAGGAGGTATTTGTCATATACTCAAAATGAATGACCCAACAAATTAAAAAACAAAATGCAAATGCGCTTATAAGAAATAAAGTAGAATCAAATACTTCCTTTTAAATCTTAATGTTTCAAGAACTTAAGAATTTGCCTTGAGTTAATTATCTTTAATTTAAGGTATTCTAAACTCTGATTACATCACCTGAAGGACGTTCCTTTGCATGCAGTTCCTCAGCTCCGCCAGAGGGAGGCAGAGTTCTTATGTTAATTGTGGAAGAAAAATGTCTCCTGTCATCTTTGGTTTTATTGAGCTCAGATTCAGGCAGCAAACTTCGCCGCTGCTCCAGTTTGCATCTGCTCCTGTTTCATGTCAGGGGCTGCTCAGGCTCAGCCGGTCTGTCAGCTGCATCACCGCCACTCACACTGGTGTTAAACTATTCCGACCCTATTCCCCAAGTGTTTCAGCAGTCCCAAATATTGCTTATCTGGTGGTTCAGGGGCGACGTGTCCCAACCTTTCTTCCCTATTGCGTTTGAGTCTGAGGTTTTTTACGGCCTCCTGCCATATTAACTTCGTTTCTGGCAGCTTCCGTCACCCCAGCGCTCGTCCCGTTTCGCCGGCGCTGATGAATGGTTTGCATAAATCTTATCTGATGTGCCGTTTCAACAGACGGCCAAGCTGCAGCTGGCCAGGCAGCAGGCCCAGGATCACCCCGAGGACGAGGGCTGTCAAGAAAAGATTCAGGAGATCAAGCAGGAGTAAGAGCTGCCATCACCACCTCCTCACTCCATCCATCCACTCACTCATTCAAGTCAACGCCTCACATTTAATATACCCCCCTGTCTGATCTTATCGCTGTAAAGTCAGCCGGTCAGAGGGAAGTGACTGAAATCTTCAGAGAAATGCGTTCCTAAAGAAGTAAAAGTGTCTTCTGTCTGTGCTCTGTGTGTCCAGCGTCATAAAGAACAAAGAGGCTCTGAGTGAGATCATGCAGGACTTTAAATACGACTCGGAGGAGTGCGAGTGACGGCCGCGTCCCAGGAGGCGTGCGGCCGCCTGCCTGCCTGCCTGTTCGCATGAGCGCAGGGCGAGCGAGGAGAAGACAGAGAGAGACGGGGGCCGACTGATGGATGGAAGCCGCTCCGCCGCTACTTTCATCTCGGACTCATCAGCTGCCGTTATCGATCGGCCCTCCAGCTCCACCCTGCTGCTGCTGCAGTCTCACCGGGCCCGGGGGGGCTGTTTACATTCTGTGCAGTGTCGGCACGTTTTGCTTCGTATGCACGACTCAGCAAAGCAGAGAAGAAACAAAAAAACTGCTGCTCGTGGTGGACAATGTAAATATTCAGAAATGAAAAGAAGAAGAAACAACAACAGGAGAAGTTTGTTGTATAATTCATGTGTATTTTTGAATAATAAAAACACATTAAGACTTAAAGAGTTTTGTTCCTCCACTCTTGTACACACACAATAATGCACAATACAGAGACACGGCTGTTAAGAATATAACTTACAACAAAACTGGGATTCCTTAAATATGCAGTTAGAAAAATATAAGCAATATCAAAAATGTCTTGAAATCGTTTACTCAGATATGTGACATTATATACATGTTACAGCTCGGGAGGCTTTACTTCACTCTCTGTGCCTTTGGTATAAATCAAAGCTACCCAGAGTGTATTTATAGTGATGTCATTTCAGACTAATAGAGTCAGACTGAGGGCTGTTTCACTTCACACTGACTTTACATGAGTGCAATGCAAGTTTGTCCATTATGGCTTAAGTGGATACAGTTGCAAGGAAAAGTGAACAATCGGAAATTTACTGGATTTCTGCGTGAATTACTCATCGAACGGCGGTGGAAACGGATGTGGCCTGTGTGAATGGATGCAGATGGGAGGAGGTTGAACATCAGTTATTACAGCGCTGCCATCAGGCTGAGCGTAGGAAGAGAAATGGTGGAAGGGCCGCGACCTCCTCACCTCAATCAACCTGCCCAATTTTGGTCCGAATACGATTTCAACTGTCCGAGTTATTGCTGTGACAGGCAGACGGCAGTGATTACGACACGCCCGCATCTAATCGGTAACAGAATGGCTTGAAAAGAATGGAAGATGGTCAAGTCCACGTCAAGACTGTGGCTAAGGACGGGATCGCTGGCACAATGAAGCCGTTTTATTTGGGGAAATTCTTTAAAAAAAACTCCTCTACAAAAAGCTGGCCTATGACTGATTGAACGGATTGAGGAGTAAAGATCTGATTGAGCGAGCAGAAATCCAGGCTGTTCCCACCTTTTCCCTGCCTGTAACGATGAAGGGAAGGAGTTCAGCAGAAACGGCAGCAAGCTTTACAAAAGTATATAAGTGTGGTAACCATTGCTGTAGAAAAAAAAATAAAAATACTTACACTATACTGCCAAATATGTCTTGGCCTGGAGACGCAGCAGATAGCCATGTTTTGTGCGTTTACACTAAGCAGCTCCCTCATGTTACTGTCAGTGCACTTCAATTTATTTTTTCAGATGCTTGGAAAAATGCTTTGGTATGGTTTAACATCAAAGACGTTCTTATCTTACTGAAGTTCATAAAAAGACTGAACTTTTGTACGCAGTTAGCGAGGACCTAAATGTGTGTGTGTGTGTGTGTGTGTGTCCCGGCTCTAACAGACATGGCTACCAGATCAAAGGACGACTCCGCTTTATTCTAATCCTGGCTGGCCGGCGGAGTTGCAGAAAAAACGCTGCATTGTCTCACTTCAGCTCTGGTCTCTGTTCCTCATGGGTTCCTGTAAACTAAACTTAAGCCTGTAAAAACACCGAAACATCCTCCGGGCCGGGCTGGGGTGGGGGGGCGGTGAAGGGGGGGTGCTTTGGACCTCTGGCGCAGCTGGGACCCTCGGGGTGGGGCGAGGGGGGGCCCAGTATCTGTCAGTGTTTCTCGATGCTGTTCTTGGATTAAAACACCACAGTGGCGCTGAGGGGACGTGCTGTGCTATGAATTATCGTCTTGAAGAATCTGGAAGACAAAAGCAGACGGCTCACACTGGGGCGACTCAACAGCAACAACACCTAATCCATAAACATCACCGCCAGCGCGCTAATTGCTCCCTTCCTGCGTGCCAGTCTCGCTCATCCTCCTTGCCATTCTTTGCGTCGCCTCATTCTTATTCTCCGGGTGTATCCCTTAGGCGGCGACCTGTCAGGCCCACTGAACAAAGACATTATTCAGGCGACACGTCGGGGCCGTCGCCCTTATAAAGCGAAGACGGTGGGGAGACGAGCGACCTAATTGAGTCCGGTAGAGTAAAAGCATCCGAGGGTTCAAGGACTGAGCAGAGGATGTGGGCGGAAGGATGTGAACTCCTCGCAAAAGTCACGTAAACCTGGCAACGACCCGGTGGCTCTGCACGCCATTTGGCCCCAGTTACTTTGCGGGAGGAGCTCGTCACGCCAAGAGAAAACAAAACACAAAAGGAAGACATTACGCTGGGCCGTTAATGACGCTTACATGTTCATTTCTCTTTGTTGTGGTCATCGGATGAAGATCATAAGTCTACGTCGTTAAAATATGCCATAAAAATCAGAGTGCGTGACTTTGGACCAAACATGTGAGCGCGTCGACTTTTAAGCCGGTGCTTGTGGGGCCAAACTGTGTGTTCACCTGATCGTTAAGTACCAACTGACACATCACAGACGCAGCTGCATCAGGATCAATCTGTCCTGTTTAGTGTTCCGAAAAACTCATATAACTCCGTGACACAACACCAAGACTTAAGACGAGGGCGGGGCCAGAAGCTCAGGGTGTTTACAGCCCGGGACATGGATGTTGCAACGGCTCAGTGCGTGTGTGCGTGTGTGCGTGTGTGCGTGTGTGTGTGTGTGTGTGTGAGCAGAGGTTATGTAAAGAGAGAGAGAGATTCTGCTTACCTACCTGGTTGCGCGTTATATGCGATTTCTGCAGCCACACCCTCCACTGATCGTACAGTTTGATGGACATGCCGCTGCAGCCGTAGGCGTGCTTTCGGACCCAACCGAAGAACTGCTTGAGTTCCCGCCGCACTGTGGAGTTCTGCTCGTTGGGCTTGATGTCACAAGAGCCGCTCAGCACGCGCTCTGAGAGGGGGGGAGGGGGAAGGAGAGGGAGAGACAGAGGGAGAGGGGACCGTCAAGGTTACGCTCAGGCTGGTACAAGGTGAGTGCAGCTGATGTGCAGGCTGCTCCCATCGTGCTGCGAGAGAGGAACGCTGCTGACCCTGCACTTTTTAAAGAACATCAAACTTTGAAATGACTTACAGTCACGACCAAAGATCCTGAACATCTTAACAATAAAAACATCACTGACATGACACAGCACTTTAGACTGGCTGAGTGAAAACGCCTGAGATACGATTACAAGGAGGAGAGAAAGTATGACGTCTTCTTACTGAACAATTAATTCTTATATTGTTCAGGTCGTTTTACAAATTCATATAAAAAGTTTAGTACATTAGCTTCAAACATCATTCATTTTTAATACGAATACATAAAACACATACATTAATAAAAAATATTGTCTTCTATTTAAAAATATCAATTTATTTATTTGTTACATTTATTCCCTCCAACTTTTTAAAAATCAAAACTCAAAAGCAACAAACTTTCCGAGCCCTAAATTGTCATTTATATATTTATTCATTGGAATATGAGAGTATCAACAACTAATCTATTGTAGTAAAAAATAAAATTTGAATAAAAGCTTTTAACAAACAGTAAACCTGGTGTAACCTCCAGTGTTCAGGCGTTTGCTGTAGTAAAGTGACGGGCTGCCGTCCTGGCTGCCGGCGGAGCACAAAGCTACTGAATGCCAAAAGTCTGCCACAATCAATCCTATATGGCAAACAACAGAGCCTGATAACGACTTCCTCCCTCTGGGGAGTAAATACCACATAACCTATGTAACTCATTATCTGCTCCTCGTGGTTCCAAACCTGCTTCCACTCAAGCTTTATAGGCCCTGTGTGTGCCACGGACAGACACACAGCGTTTTAACTTGATCAATCTTTGAAGCCAACAACAAAAATCTATCAGACGTCCCCCTGGCTCTCTGCAGCTCCTTCTAATCCTGGCTGGAGAGATCTCTATCAAGGTATCGAGCCGATTGATGTTTGGCTTCTCCCGGGTCACATGCGGTTTGGATCTGGTAGTTGCGGATGTTGAATCTGGGATAAGGCCGTTGGTTTTCTGGCTTTAATTGGCAATGAAAGGTTGATTATTAGAGAGGAAAGAATGGTCAAGAGTCTGAGGGGAGGGTTTGAAAGCCAAAGTTCATCAAACCTCTCAGCACACCGCAGATTTTGTCTCTGCGGTCCCTGAAGAAACTCGCCTACGAACATTTGCACGCAAACATCAATCCCGTGTCTTTATCGGAAAAGGTCAACTTATCTCCAGCTGTACTAAACTACTTCTTTAGTTCTTTAGTTTTTCCCAGGACACTCACCGTTGCTGGGCGTGGAGGCGGCAGTCGGGTGGCTCCAGTCGCTCCAGATCCCGGCCTTCCTGGAGCCGTAGATGCCCACCGGGTTGCACCTCACCTGGACAAAATAGACGGTGCCGGGCCGCAGACCTGCCAGGCGACAGGACGTCTGGTTCCCGACATCGTCCACAACCTGGAATAAAGGAGGAAAAGATGAAGAGGACGAATGAAAAAGGTAAGGACAGACATTACACACTGTGTGTCACTCTGCTTTAGGCTGAAATGCTGAAATCCTTGTCTCCATTTGTCTGATCTTCCCTGATGCCACATCTGTACACACACACACACACAGCAGAAATACAGTATTTCAGTGTTCAGATGTGGCCAGAAAACATCAAAGATTCCAGAAGAATAAAACTGTCAAAAGCTCTAAGTTTGGATTTTAGGAGAAAAAAAGCAGACGCGTCATAAATCAAAAGCAGTCAAGTTTTACACACACAAGTACAGAGTTCTTCCCCCAGAAACCAGGAGGAAGAGGCTGAAAATACAGCAGGAGTAACATCCTCTTCATCATTTAGAGGATCAATCACTGAGCCACAGAGAACGTGTGTGTGTGTGTGCGTGTGGATGTGTGTGTGTGTGTGTGTGTGGACACGTGGGGTTTCCACCTTCCATTCATTGCTGTCCTCCAGTCTGTAACGGATCTGATACTTGGCCTGAAACAGGAAGTCCTTCAGGGCGGGGGGGCTGGCCCAGCGGACCGTCAGCTGGTCGTCGAGCTCCCCGACGCGACTCACTTGCACGTTGGCAGGAGGGTCTGTGGTCACTGGACAGGGACAAGGACAGAGACAAGGACAGGGACATTCACTGTCTCGGTTACAGTGCGAGCAGCAGACAGAGCAGCAGGAGAGTGTGTGCAACTCTCACACAGAACTAGGCACTATAGAAGCTGAAGTGTGTTTCTCATTGAAGCTACAAAGCCGCATTGTAAGACGTCCTTCACATGACAGGACACAACTGGAGGATCAATAGTACATATTTCTGCCCAGTGTGCAGAAAACAAGCTTATCTGTTCTTACTGGAGTGTGAGAGACTCAAATTTAAAACATGATCACGTCAATCAAATCAATAAATGACATTACATTTTAATATGATTACATTTAATGTATTTCCTTTGTTGGTTGACTTTCTTTTCTCTTTTAGAATCCAACTAAATATCAAAAATGTAATTTAAATTTACCATCAACTTAATTTCAGATTTTCGTACAATTTATAAAGTCTAAAATTAGTTTCAGATTTTTAAAGATAATTTTTTTCTAGGAGCAAGAATTTTCTAGAAATGTGACCCCTTTTTTTTTTACTAAGATATTTAAATTAACTTTCTGCATAACAAATAAAACTATCAAATAAAATGAATCATAAATAATCAGCCTCTGAACACTGTGACTTTTTACATTAACATTCCATCTCTGCTTTCAGGATATTAAAATCTGTAATGAATATTTTTTTACTAGCCATAAGTTTGTAATAAAGATTTTTTTTAAATATCAATACAAATCTTTATAATTTAAATCAATCTGGTGCCTCCAATAGAAGAATAAAGTGGCTGAGCCTTCAATCTGAGCCTGAGCTGAGCCTGAGCATGTCCACACGTCTCCCCTCTGCAGAGCAACCAGGTGCTTAGGTGGAGCTGACGGAGGCAAACGATAAGCGGGCGGCGGCACAAGAGGCGGGGGAGGGGAGGGGGATCTTATTAAAGTGTCTTGTAAAAGTGCTTCCCATTTGCAACATTCCACTCGGGACGTTCCCTCGCCGCCTTCGCTGCTGGCGTGCGACGCGCTTCACTGGTTCACGAGCGAGAAGGGAAAAATCACGGCCAAAAAAAATCCCGATGCAACCGCACACGACGACTCCCTCACTGCCGCCGACGCTTCTTCCAATTGGCGGCGAGGACGAATGGAGATAAAGGAACGCCGACCCTGGATAGACAATGTGGCGTTCACCGGAGGTCACGAGGCGACGCGACGAGTATTCAGAGGGACGCCTGCCATCACGCCGACGTCATCGCCGACATTTCTCACTCTCAAACCTGTGAGGTCATTACCGCGAGGTCTCGGCTCTGCGGTCGACTTTTACAACAAAACAGTTTATCTTTTAGAGTTGCAGCTTGAACCCGTAATGCAGTAAGAGTGGTGGTTGGAAGGAGCCAACCGTAAAAATAAATCCCCTCTCCCCCCGGGAAAGTGTGTTGGCCATATGCAGGAGACACACAGACCAACCAACAGAGAGGAGAGGAAGGAGAGAGGAGAGGAAGCTTCAGAGTTCACTCACCTACATCCAAGATGTCCAGGGTGATGATGTCAGAGGTGGCCGAGCCCAGCTGATTGGCCGCCTCCACCCAGATCTCGTAGGGGGTGAAGAGGGCGAGGTCGCGGGGGATGTAGCAGGAGTAACGCTGCCTCCCCGAGCCGTAATCCTCACACTCCTTCTCCCTGCCGTACCATCTGGAGACACAACCAAGAGCAAAATGACCTCAGAAAAGGCCTCTCGCGCGTGTGTGTGTGTACATGTGTGTGTGTGTGACAATCAAAATCAGCGTGGGCTCACTGTGTGGGTGCGCTAAGCGTGGCAGGTCATACACACTTGTTCTGTACATTGAGTGTTGGTGGAGGAGGTTAAGGTGATCACCTGTGAGCTGCAGCAGGTCTGGGGGCTCTCACCTCAATTTGTACTTGAGGGTGTATTTGGTTCGGATGAAGGTCTCGCCCCGCCCGCCCGGGCTCCACCTGCAGCTCAGGTCCTTGGTGTTGCGCGACCAACACGTTAAGTTGACGGGCTTTTCCGGCGGCACTGCGGACAAATCCAATGAAAAAGTAGAGTCAAACTGTTCTTTTCTCTCAGACGGACGTGATACAATCTGTCCTTTGAACCTTTAAACAGAAGCATTTGCTTATAGTAAAACATTTCTATAGTTCAAATAGAGTAAAAATACAACAAACTCCCGCGGTAACAACCCTGTGGTAAAGTAGGTCAGTCTATGTTCTGTATTTCTACACGCTGGTACACTGGTTTTGCGACCTGTCAAACCCAGCTGGAACTCGTAACATTAATAACGTCAACAATGGTTGCGTTCAATTTGGGGTCGTTAGTTTTATGAGCTGCACCTGTGCTCACGTCGCTCCGTCAGCTCAAACCTCTCCCGCAGTCAAACAACATTAGAAACAAACACGGCACGGCAGAGGTTCGACCCCCAATATCTCACATTAACGCTTTTAGATAATTATCTTTGACCCAAGGTAAGAAAATGGCACTTTAGTCGAGCAATACTCAATAAGATAAAATAAGACAGTCATTAATTTGCAGGTCTTTCTCTGTCGTTTTTAACTTTAGAATACACAGCTTCATGTCATTGTCTCCCTTCAAACGTGCACACACACCCGCCACTTACTGCCCACGTAGAGACAGGAGCCGGCCAGCACGTGTCCGTCCGCTCCGTGGCAGACCAGGTTGTCCCCAGACTGCTGCTGGGAGCCGTTGAGGCGGTGCAGGGTGACGCTCAGGACGTCGGGGCCCACCAGCCCGTAGGTGGCGCCGGCCAGACGGTGGCCGTTAAGGGTCCAGTACAGCGTGCCGGCGTGCAGGCCCAGCTCGGGGCTCAGCGTGCACGTGGCCGTCAGGCTGGAGCCCACGCGGAGGACGGGGTCCTGAGGGAAGATGACCGCAAACTCTGGGAAACGGAGACAGAAACAGGCAGACAGATTAACCAACATGACTAACTTGTTGTTTTGAGCCACAGGGTTCATCTTTATGCATACAAGGTGTTTCTGTTGTTCCGCTCAGGGATCTAACGGTTCTTTATGCATCACATTTTGATTCCCAGGCTCTCATCTCTCCGTAGACGCTGCTACATATCTGCTCACAACATCCAAATCAAGACTATTGTGCGATGCTTGATTGTGGGTCCATGTTACTCCAATGAGGTTTTAATTTAAGAAGCAAAGTCTCAAACGCTCCAAACTAGTCTGCGGATGTATTGGAGTTAAAACCATGATGACACCATTCATGTGTCTCATCCTCACCCCCGTCATCATCATCATCATCATCATCAGTGGAGCTGGAGTTCACCTTCACGTTCACTGAGGAACGATTGGTCTCGGTGCTGAGAACAACACGTCTCCAGTGGAGTGTGAGATGAATCTGCCAGGTTTCCACACAGAAATCATCTCTTGCCAACCATACGAAAACTTTGTGTTTTTCATACGAGGAGGAGGAGGAGGAGGAGGAGGAGGGAGGGGGAGCAGCACTGAGCCACAATAGAGAGCAGCAGCTCAGCACATATTTATGACCCGGTAATGAATTGGATTTATGGCGCCTCAGAAGGATCACTTAGAAAGGTCACCCTGGTTTTGTCAGTAAAACACTTGAATGCTTTTCCATCCCTCTCGCCCTCTTCCACTCGTTTAAACTTTGCTTTATGATTGATGCCTGTGAGAAAAACTTTTCTGCAGAGCGTTATCGACGTGTTGAGGTTTATTAGCCGTGCTGCGCTGTAAGGTCCACGCCAATACGCCGCTCCAACGGCCTGACGGGGTTAAAGAGGATCTGATGGGAGTGAAAATGCACCGACGTTAAAAAAAAAAGAGGAAAAGTTGCAAAACAAATGTTGTGCGGGATTAAAATCGACATAAAAAAACAAGCGGTCATGCTTTCATAACTAGAAGGGCACTCATCAGGGCGCATACCTCCACCAAGGCCGAATAATCCTCTAATTATGGCGTGCCGTGTCTCAATGACGCACTTCAAACAGTCATCACACTCAACAAATCCGTCTTACTAACACACACACACACACACACACACACACACACACACACACACACAGATGATATAGTTCAATATGACTTCCATTTGGTTCACAGGAACTCTGAGATGTGACCTCATGTCCTCCAGATCTGCAGCTCAGTTCAAGGCGACCAAACTTTTTTTTTGTTCAGATCTCTTCAGAAAGAAATAAGACAAAATGTTGGAAAAACGGTGAAAGAAAGTGACTGAATTCCTGAGGATTCTTCCATGGATCCCGACTCAACCTGCCCACCAGGTTTCAGGAGAATCAGCTCGTAACTTTCTGAGGAATCTGAGGAAACATACCTGAACATCAAACACGTCTGTAGAAATGTAACACATCTCTGCGTGATGAGGATGAGTTGGGGATATCAGCCTGTGTCGTTCAATCGGCCTCATTAGCCTCTCACCTGCTCTCTTTATTGCCTAAGTTGTCAGAGCACACACACACCTGATCCCTGCTGCTTTGTCCAGGTAGGAAATGTAACAAAAAAGCTTAAATTCGACTTAACTTGTTGCATTTGTGCAGCTCTGATCAATCCTTGTGAGCGGTCTAATTACAAATAAAGTGGAAAATCTGCACAGTAAATAATCAAACTTTAACATTCCTCTCTTTTCTTCTTCACTTTAAAGGAAGTGGAAGCAGCTGGAGGAGGATCTGAGCCCTGAGACCCAGTGGGTGAGTGAAGTCTTCGGGCGGTCTGACCTGAGTTTGGAGGGTAAAGCTGCACCCAGGCTGCGCACAGGAGGTGACACACACACTGTCGAGTAATGTGGCACAAGCGCACCTCCCCATCTAGTGTAAGTCTGAGCCAACACACACAAGCGTGCTAGAAAAGTAGCTTCCTGTCTGTCTGATTGTCTGTCGGCGTCTTGAGTGTGTAAAGTTTGGGGGTACTTACGCGTCGAGGAGAACAGCACATGTGGAACCAGCAGGAGCAGGAACATGAAGCAAAACATGGCTCTTCCTTTTCTCCTCTTTCTCCTCTCTGTCCTCTTCGCGCTGCCAGGACGTGAGGCAGAGGAAGGGGGAGAGAGAGTTCGCAAAGGGGGAGACTGAGTGAGTGAGCGGCTCCCTTTCGGCTTTCTGCTCGAAATGTTGCTCCGCCGCTTTGCGCACAAACTCGCTGCAGTGTCGTAAACGCAACACACGAAAAGCCTTGGAAACTCCGCTGTGTGGCTGCGCTGCGTTCAAGTTCACTGTTTTGCTCCTCCCTTGTTTTCCCACACAGTCACAAGTCATTATTGCTCCCAAACGTGTCCCCTCCCACACACCCCCCACCACACACACACACACACACACACACCCATACACACGAGTCCATCTTTCCTTACTATTCATTATTTCGCGTACTTTTCACATTTCTTTCCAGATTTTGCTATAACGGCTTTACTAAAGACAATTTTAACTTAACCATTATTACTGTTATCAATACTACTTCTGCAATATCAGCATACAGCATAACGGGTCTGATACGATCATTAAAGGAAGCTCGTCTTAATTCTAATTTCATGTTATTTGCACTTGTTTAGTTGGTGTTCATTCATTCAAGTCACTTAAAAGTTTCATGAAGAATAAATGCTTTTCTGGAAATATAAAAGATATAGTTTAATCAGAATAGAATGTTTGCACCTTGTCGAGTTGCTGATACAAGTTGCATATAACTGCTATAACTGATATTAAAAAGTGTATGCTACTACTACAATACTACTGATGATAATAATAATAATAATAATAGTAACAATAATGATAATGACCTGTGTAAATTTATTCTGCTATGTATTCAAAACGTATTTACAAATTTAATGAACAATATATAACTGGTAGAGCAGTAATATTATCAATTAATCAAACTAATAACATAACCAAATAAACACATTTGTCTCTCATTAAACACAGTGCATCAGTGTTAAGAACCCTCAGCTTCATTTACATATCGATTTATTTATTTTTTGCTTCTTCTCCCAATCTGATTTGAGTTCCAGTGATTTGTGTCCCACTTGTCTTCCAGTCCAATCTTTCATTTCAACTGATAATAGCAATATTGATGAGGGATCGATCATCTGCCTGATCCATGATGGACATCTGCGGCCCCTGGATCACTTTCTGCTCTCTGCTTTTTATGAATTTCATCACCGGCACATTATGCACTGCAGTGAGGGCTGGTCTGCGGCTTCTTCTTCTCTCCGTGTGTGTGTGTGTGTGTGTGCAAGTGTGTGTGTGAGGGGGGGTTAACGTGTGCGTGATGATGATCTGCGTGACGACACGAGGAGCAGCAGAAGCGGATCGGAGGAGCAGACAGGAGCCGGGCTGAGCAGCAGCAGCAGCACCCAGCAGCACCGCCGCCACACAGACACCCAGCTCCGGCTCAGACTCCACCGCTCCTCTCCTCCTCTCCTCCACCTCTCTCTCGCCTCTCTTCTCCTCTCCGCAGGGTGTGAGATGCTCCGGCTCGGCGGCTGCAGGATGTGCGTCCTCTCAGCCCTCCTCTCGGTGCTCCTGGCGGCGCTAACGGCAACGGCGGCGGCGGCGACGGCAACGGCGGCGTCGTCCGATCTGTTTGACAACCAACTGGGCGACATCAATTACTGCAAAAAGCAATGCCAGCTCACCATCAAAAACAAAAGCCCCGCTAAAGTAAGTCAAGCCCGCTGCGGAGAGGCGGAATCAGCTGCTGCCTCTCAGCGCCTGCATTATGCTGCAGATATGCAACCCTAATCAGCGTCGAGCGTACAAAACAAAACGTGATTATGTTTCCCCCCCGCGAAACCGATCAATAATCGTGTGTGTGATGATTGCGTTTAGATCTGCGCATTGTGTCAGACTGGCTCCGGCTATTCTCTGCATCCTGGTGGACATTACGATGCTCAATTAGGCCGGAGAAGAAAAAAAAAAACTCGATGCAGCTCCTTTTTGCATCCTTAGCCAAGAAGTCAACTGCATCGAATCGTTCTCGAATAATCGATCATTTCCTCATCCGCAGCTCTAAGACCCGCCAGGCCCACAAGTGAGGCCATTACGAAACCTTGAATGGTGTTTATCAGGCGGTGATGCTGCTGCAGCCTCACGGAGCAGGAGGTACCTCTCCATGGCGCATAGAGGAGCTTTAGGTTCGGATGTTTTTCCTCTCTGCGCTCCTCCTGTGTGGAGCTCAGGTGCGGTCCGAACATCACGCAGAGGAGAGCTGCAAACACGGATCACGCTAGCATCTATTTACTGTCTTTGTCACGCACTAGTTTGGAGATTTGTGTTGTTTTTTTTCTGCAATGCATATATGCAGATGATGGAGTTTATATGGAAAATACTGGGAAGGAATTGTAGAGATATATACTAAAACAAACACAGTCGCACAAAATATCATACAATCTACCGGATTGAGTTGAGAAACACATGTATGTTCTTTGTGTGTCCTCTTGTTAAAGCACAACAGAGACACAAAGGACACTGGCCGGTGATTTCTACTCCGCTCAGGGAATCTCTTTGTCAGTTCTGTTCCCATAGCGATCACAAGGGGGCGCTGTTTCCTCACGTTACTCGTGTCAGAGGAAGACCAGTGCTGTACCTCTGTTCTGCTCTCTCCTTCTCTCCTTTGACTTTGTTTTGCTTTCTATCAACCCCCGGACACGAGTGTCTCTGAAACTCTATAATAGAGCAGCTGCACCGTGGCATTATGAGATGCCATAACTCACCCGTCGCCATATTTTGCGTCAAGGTTATTGTGGGTTTTTAAGTTTATGCAAGAGTGTAGGAGACATCTGTAATTTTGTATCTCCCTTCCTCCCTCCCTCTCCTTCCTTCTCTCTCTGCCTCTCCTCTGCGGACGGGCTGCTAGGACTCGGTAATGAACGCCTGTCACCGTGGCTGTCGCCTCTACTCCATCTGCCAGTTCGTCAACGGGAACGCCGGCTTCAACACCAGCAGGGAGGAGTGTCAGGGAGGTGAGTCAGATGGTTTGTTTTTTTGGAGCTAGTTTGGCCAAGGCCGTAATCTAAATAGCTCCTTCAAATTTGGCCCCCGTCCTCCCTCGTCCCCTCCCGTCCTCCCTCCCGTCCCCTCTCCTTATACTTAAAGGACTCCAGCCTGTTTACTCGGCCCAACGTGAGCTCTCACTCTCCCTCTGATGTAACTCGGCTCATCATCATCATCCCAGTGTTTTCTTTGTCCTGGCTGATGTCAGTGAAAGGCGGCGGGGCTCAGCGTGTGTTTTCTGGCCGTCTGACGCTGTCCAACCCGGTTTGAATCACTGTATCGGAAATCGATGATGTGATTTGCCGTCCAGACAGCAGATGCCCCCATGCCCCCCATTTTAATAAGGGTACCATGGAGTGAGTCGTCTCTGCAGGAGCCGCCGCCGCCTACAGCGTCTCCCTCGCATCTTCATTCATCTTCCTCACACAAATAGACCGCCGTCTCTTTCATTTTTTTGTGTCCCTTCTGTTCGTCTAACTCTACTCCTCTTTGCCCTTTCATGCTTGTTCACTCTCTATTTTCTCTCCTCTATTTGCACTTCCCGTCTCTCCCTCCCCTCTGTTCTGTCATGCTTCTTCTTTCATGCTTAACATCTCCCCCCCTCCTCTCTCTCTCTCTCTCTCCCTCTTCCCCTCTCTCCCTCTCTCTCTCCCTCTCTCCAGCCTGCCAGGAGGCATACATTAAGCTGCTGGAACAGGATGCCTGCAGCACCGGCTGTGCCAGTCAACCCTCTGAACCTGAGATCATGAGGAGGAAGGTGAGAACGGCAACTCTGCACTCGTGGTACCATGTTGATTGGGGACTTGTGGGTGTCATCATCGTCATAACGCTGTGCTGCCGTCTCCCGTGCAGCTGAGGGCTCTGACTCACCGCCCTAAGCCTCCCTCTGTCATGGAGGCTGTGTCCGGCTGGTGTAACGACATTGTCAGCTCAGCCCAGAGCTTCATCTCCTCTACTTGGACTTTCTACCTCCAGGCTGATGATGGGAAGGTTGTGGTATTCCAGGTAAGGAAGTCCTGGATGTCGCGGTCAAGCAGGGTTTGTTTTCATGCCTGTGCTTGACTCAACACCCATGTCATTATTTTGTAATATGTACAGCCAGTAAGTAGTTCCCTCTGACCACAGTTTGGGAACCACTGCACCGCCCCACCAGGCCTCCACAGTAGAGACAGAGAGCAAACCTACCGCAGAGTTTCACAGAATAAGAGTTTAAGCTCTGTTCTATATCTGACAGTCTGGTGATAGATGATGTGGTCATCCTGATTATTCTCTAACTGCAGTAACTCACACTAAAGCAACAACAACAACAACAACAACAACCCATCCTGCAGAGTAGTAGTAGCAGCATCAGCACAAGTCTGTGTGTTTTCCTCCACGCAAACGAGGGAAACCATTCAGAATTAGTCATTTAGCCGTTTTCGGTCGAGTCGGCACGTCTCACAAATTGCATTTGGGAACAATCTGACCGCGCAGTCCGTCTCACACTGGGATGTGAAAGTGTGTGTTTGTTTCTGCCTGTATAGAGTTGATGTGTAGTGGTGTGTATGATGATGATGTAGTAGTGGTACGATCCAGAGGTCGGTATATCTCCGCTGTGTAAATGCTTTTACTTTGTCGCCCACTATCATAAAGGACAAAGCCGCTGGAATCTATAAATTCCCTCCCCTCCTGTACGTTACGCCGCCATTTTCATCTCTTGTGTTTTATGCCTCAGGTTGGAGGTCAAACCCATGTCCGTCACCCATTACAGATTATTATCCACGCTATCCTCTGCTTCCTGTTGAGCGCTGAGGTATACTCTCTGCTACACGCCGCCTTTGTGCTTGGGTCAGAGCCAAAACATCACACAGCCATTTTAGAGTCTATGCATCTGTGTGAAGGCTGAGGGAACAAGGACGCGTGGCAGGGAAGGAAGGGACAAGGTTGGAGCACACACACACACACTCCTCGCAGCGTGTTTATTGTTTAAATGATAGCACAGCTCTCAGCAGTGTACACACTTAATAACCCGACGGGGTCACACACTGTGGCGAGCTCGCTTCAGGCGCCCGAGAGCTGAAAGGAGAAATCATCTGGATTCATTAAGTTTGAACTCAGGCGGATAAATAATGGTCGTTTATTTCTCTCTGTTTCTACTCGGAGCTGACAATCGCTCATGTCAAGGCTCCATTGATTCAACTTGTGTTTTTTTATGTGCACACGTTCCTCCCTTTGCCTCACACAGAACACACTGGTGCATTAGGCCTCACACACACACACACACACACACACACACACACAAACTCCACGCTGCATCCCTCATGTTTCCTGTTTGGATAATCTGACTTTGATGGCAATTTTACTTACATACTCTAAGTGAAGCGTTCTGAATGAAATTACAGTATTTGTGCACAAACAGATGAGCTCCTATAAAACAAAAGCAGCAGACTGTGTGTGTGTGTGTGTGTGTGTGTGTGTACTGGAAATCATTACGAGACTGGCTGAGGGGCAGAGCCGAGCTTGTGCTGCCCTGCGTCACGTAGAGAAGCATAACATGAAATTACCCATTTTTCCTTACGGACTTGTTGGTTGATGGATGTTTGCATTTCACGGCCGTGACACGTGAGCCGAGGCGGAGAGGGGAAGCCGGGCTCACGGGGCTGCGAGAGGCCATCAGCCCTGTGTTTAGCGGGCAGCTGGCAAACTGCCACCGACGTGACAGATTGACTTTGTGAGCGCTGAAACAACAGGAGAAAAAAAAGCTCCAGCGCAGAGACGAAGAGACGGGGAGACACGGCTGCAATCTAAATCATGTGGATACAAGCAGAGTGTCCTTACAGACCCATCTGCCCCTCTGTGTGTGTGTGTGTGTGTGTGTGTGTGTGTGCGCAAAGCAGCAGTTGGTTCAGATATTAGAGGTGGATTTTGGAGGACATCTCTTAAGTTATTCAAAATAAAGATTAACTACTAACAAATCCCCACTTATTCTAATGAAACCCTGATAAATCCCAGCTTTTGTCTTTTCTGTCTCTTTCTTTTCTGCCACCTCGTCACTTTGACAGATCAGCCCCATAAACAAGACCTTTTGTGTTTACATGTTAAGGCTAAATCCATTTTAAAAGATGCAAACAGTGCAGAATACAGATTGCATAGCAGCTTTTAAAGGGAATGCATTGAGTTTGTGTGGATCAGGAAGGATCTGGTGGAATGTTTAAACAGACCATGAGGAGGCGTCACAGTCATTAGATGGATTTGGTTCCACATGTATCGCCACAACTTCTATACACTTTGTGGTTATTTTGAGTTTTTATGACCAATTAGCATCTTACTTGCACCATAGTGTACCAGATAATAATTGAACAATCTGTCTCCGTGGTGATTGATGTTCCAATGGCTTTGTTGCAGTCGTTGCTCCGTTGAACTGAACTGTGTGAGGAAAAGGTCAGCAGCTCCCGTCAGGCTTGTTTGTTCTCTGGCTGGATGCAGCTTTTCCCCTTAACTAAGTGCCCTTTACACATTTGCTTCAGCGTGTTAAGTTCCTTTAGAGTTAAAATTCTTTTTGCATGAATTTGTTGATCCCCTGTAAGAAACAGAATTCCATCCTGATCCAAAATCAACCCAATAAGGGAAGTGAGAGTCGGTTTAATTGCTCTCTCTCTCTCTCTCTCTCTCTCTCTCTCTCTGGGTGAGAAGTTTACGCTCTCTCTCTATCCCTTTTTCTCTCTCTCTCCCTCTCCCTTCCTCCCTCCCTCCTCACTCTACCTCTCTCTCCCTCTCCCTCTTTCTCTCTGTGTGTGTCTCTCCCTCTCTCTCTGTCTCTCCCGCCCTCCCTCCCTCCCTCCTCACTCTACCTCTCTCTCCCTCTCCCTCTTTCTCTCTCTCTCTCCCTCCTCCCCCCCCCCCCCCCCCCTCTCTCTCTGTCTCCCTCTCTCCCTCCTTCCTTAAGCCTCCCCTCTTGTCTCTTGCGTTCGCTCTCATAATGCATGACAGATGCACATCGGGCCCCGCTCGTTCCGATGGCTCGATCTCTCCCGGGCCTCAGCCAATGAGAACCCTCCTCCCCCCCACCCTGCCCCCCCTCCCTCGGTTGTGCCCAGGCCCTTTCCGCTGCTGCATCTGGTTTCAATGCTCTGTGCGAGAAAACATGTCTTGCTAAGGGTAATAAAAGCGGTTGTGAAATAACTTTGTCAACAAAAGAAGTCTGGAGGTTTGTAAATGTTTTGGGGAAACAAACAAACCGACCAACCAGCCATGTAGCCATGTAGCCATGTCTCCACATTAGACTACAATATTTTGCCTGGTCGCACATTTGGATTGTGCTTCCAGCAAAAGCAGCTCAGGAGGAACAAAGGTGTCAGAATCACTAAATACAGGGAGCTCCACACCAACGAGAAGAATGGACTGTACTGAAGATGCTCGTGTGTGTTTGTGTGTGTGTGTGTATTGCTGAAGATGGCAGAAATATTGTTACAACAAGCTACGGTTGCTGTTGTAGTGGATGGAGAGGGGGGGGGGGGGCAGGGGGGGCAGGGGGGGTCAGCAGTGGGGGGAACCAAAATCCTCTTTTAATGAGTTCTCCAGGGGAACCAGAAACACAGCGCACATAATGAAACACGCAACAGTACAAACACGGACAGCCTGTGTGTGTGTGTGTGTGTGTGTGTGTGTGTGTGTGTGTGTGTGTGTGTGTGCGCGTGTGCGTGTGCGTGTGTGTGTGTGTGTGTGTGTCTGTGTCCTGCTCTAGTCCATAACGGTTGTTTAAAATCCATCTTTCTACGTTGCCTGCGTCCCGGGTCAAGTGGCTTTTGACAGGTTTAGCTGCGTGAGAAAGAGCAGAGCGACGACACACTGATGCATGATGGGAAATAACAGGAGGAAGGATTCTTTTTAAGACTGTTAGAATGGCTTGAATTAGATCAAAAGTCACTCATAGCTTTGTTGGACTGACATTGTGGGTTTTAATTGAAATGTGCAGTAAATTCTTCATATTTTCAATATAAATCCCACCTCACAATGACCTGAACAGACCTGACACTGAGGGGAATAGCTGATATCTGAGCCTGACCTCTGACCTTTCCCTTGAGCAGTGCAAAGAAGAAGATAAATTAGAGTTTTAGTATTAGTTACACTTCATTTAGAGGCTTAGATTGAAACTTTCCAGTTAAAATGCCTCAAGAAACTTTTGTAAATGTAAAAATATCAGGTTTGGATTTGGTCTCCTGTGCTGTTTGTCTTCATCCCAGCCAACTATTCTTAGTCAGCACTCTGCGGTCAAACACACACTTTCCTGAGCGTCTCTCCGTGCTGTGATTGCTGAGTGAGTGAGCGTGTGTGTGTGTGTTGTTTTTGGTTCCTCAGAGCCAGCCGGAGATGGAATACACTCTGCCCGAGCTGCAGGCTCCTCGATCCAACGTGGCAGACAAACCCTGGCCTCAAGTCCACTCTCACACCCAGAGACCACATGGTGAGAGCAGACACACACACACACACACACACACACACACACACACACACACACAAGCACACAGAGGTTCGATTGGCATGTGACCCTAAATTGAGTGACAGTCTCTGTGTGTTTCTGTCCACATGTGTTCACACAGGACAAGTTGGACAAAAATCTAAACTTTAATCTTATCAAAGGAGAATAATAAATCAAGTTCTTCCACTTTTAGACGTCTCCAGACTCGTTTGAGAGGTGACGTGTTTATTTACTCCAGCCCGGGATGGAAAAGCCTTCAAATTTGAGGTTTTCCATGTCATTTAATGCTGAATTTGATGGATTACGTCATTCTAAACTCTTCAAAGCTGGAGACAGAAGGCCAGACCGTCAATTAAAATAATAATTCCCCAATTTTGAGGGATTTTCCACGATGCAGTAACATGCAGCAGATCCATTTGAGGCCTCAGTAATCTAACACTGACAGTTACCATTGTTCTCTTTGACTTTGATACTTGAGCACTTCTGACTGCTCCTAGTTTTATTTATCATCACTTAAGTAGAATTTCCAATATTAGACATGTAGTTACACGAACAAACCACATCATTCACTCATTCCTCTGCCTGTCGCCCTGGTAACTTGCTGTGTTTCGTCCTGTTTCCACCTGATGTCAGCTTTATTAAAGACTGGATGTCTCTTCTGCAGGCGTGAGGGGACGCGGGGAGAAGGGAGGACCCAAAGCCGGAGGTAAAGGGAAACACGCCGTCCAGCACGCAGACGACCCCACGGCTGAGCACGACTTCCTGGGCTGCATGTCCAGGTGAGTCCACGCTGACAGGACGTCCTCAAGAGGTCACTGACTTGTCTCACTCCATCCTCTCGTCTCTCTTTCTCGTCCCTCGTCATGTCTCTTGTCTCTGCAGGCGCTCTGGTCTCCCGCGGTGGATTTTAGCGGCCTGTCTCTTCCTGTCCATCATGGTCATGTTGTGGCTGAGCTGCGCAAGTCTGGTCACCGCACCCGAGCAGCACATCAAGACGCAGGTACACACACACACACACACGCACACACACACATAGACAGAGTGTCGATGTGATTTTCCCTCTTTTTGTTACTTTGACTCCTGCAAATGAATAAATGATGGATTGTCTCACTGTCTCATGCTCGCTGTGACTCCAGCTGAGCATCAACGGAGACAAGGAGTTCCTGGACACCGCCCACAAAGTCAACCCTTACCACCTGACCCCCGTGATCGCCGTCGCCGTGAAGCAATCGGAGGAGAGCCAGGAGGCCGGGCCACTGCCGGTCAAAGTCGACCTGAACAAAACCTGCGTTTAGACGGGACCCCAGCCGGGGCGGGACAGCGGTGTCTCAGATTCCCACCCTGCCAGAGGGGTGAAAACAAAACGCATCACGTTTTTTAAAATCTATTTTTCAGAGCATGGCACCCTCCCGTCCTTTAAACGTTCCCTTCCTGAGCGCTCTGAAGTGATCTGAGGGGGTTTTCAGTTTAGCTGTATGCTTGTCATGGGTTTCATGTACAGTGCAGATTTACGCAATGTCATCCAGCTCCATCTCAGCATCCTTGTCGATCAACCTGTTCATTTCCTATTTAATAAATCAATGGACGGTAAAGCGGGGGGCACACAGAGAGACGACAGTCTCCAGCTGAAAGGGTTCATATCGTTTTTCCGCGTCTAGCGCAGACCAAAGGCGAGATTCAATTCCGACTCAAATTTCCTCATTCTCACAATTTGGATTAGTTAATGGCTCGCTGAGAGGAGGGAAGAGAGGACGGAGAGGCCAACGGAAGTCGAACAAAAACACTGAGAGCTTTTGCGGGTGCTGCAGGAAACGGCCTGAGCTCAGCAATTTCTGCTCCGTTTTCCGCATTACTGTAAACAATGGGACCCGACGGGACAATGTCCTAAAACAGGTCTTCAATGTCCTAAACCGGAAATCGAAACTGATCCGAGGTGGCTCAGACGTCTCACACAGAACCGGAACTGGTGTCTGCCGGCCACTGGCACCTCGCCGCTCTGCGCCTGCGTGTCCTCGGCCTGCAGACACCAGATCCAACCAGATTGGCACACGACTCAGCCGGTTGCTCCGTTTAGAAATGTCATTTTGAAAGGAACTTCCTTCTGTATTTATTCAGTCATCGAAACGCGATACCTATTAAATAGTGTTATTGAAGTGCCATGTACAGCAAATTCATCCCCGCGAACATAATTGCTCTGTCTGTATAATATGCTGTGACACGGATTAGAAGGCGACACACACTCACACACACGTGGGAAGGGGGGGGGGGGGCTACTGCACTCACTGCTGTATTATTATGATCATATTATTGCTCTTATATCACTGAGAGAGTTGAAGCTCTTAAACGTGCCATGTGCTTTCTAATAGTCTGACTCTTTTGTATGTCTTAGGAGCACATATACTGAAGGAGAACCTACGTAAGTGTAACGCAAAAGCTTTTCACATAGATCTTTGTTACCGAAGAGTTGCACAGTATTAGAGAAGAGTTTCCGTTTAACCCCTTCCTCAGTGCTTTTGATGTCCCGTAGCGTAGCTCTCTTTGAAACCAATAAACCGTGCATGCAAGTAACGCTTTGGATAGTTTACCTTAACCTCGCCCAGGCCGCTATGGCAACACTCCACTGTAGATTTGTGACTGATTGATTGATTTTTTTGCGGCGTTTTTTCTTTGGTGTTGCAAATTTCCTGTAAACACTGCATAATACTGAAGAAGAATGACAATGTTCTCATTATTTACACAATTTACATAAAGGACTCGTAATTAAGAAGCCATTCGAAGTCAGAACACAAGGCGTATCCTAGGCGATATGATAGCAGTTTCGATCTGTATTGTTTCATTTTTACTGTTTTGTTTCTTTACAATGAAATGATACAACATGATGAATAAAGTGTTTTCATGGTAAACAAATAAATAAGAGATTTAATGAGGTTATTGTTCAGCTGTTGTGTAATGCCACAATGCTAAGAGTCACGTTGTCTCCATCACACAAGTTTACGCACACACACATACACACACATACACACACACACACACACACATACACACACACACACACACACACACACACACACACACACACACACACACACACACACACACACACACACACACACACACACACACACACACACACATTAACTGCCTTCCATATCCTGGTTGTAATGAGTGTTCCCGTCCACTTGGTGGCACCAAAGTCTTGGGAGTTCCTCGTGAGCTTCTAGGACCTTCTGCAGTGAAAGCTTCATTTTGAAAAAGTGTTTCTTTGACCAAAACAATCCATTATTTTTGGAATTAATGAACGAAATGAATGAATGAATGATGAAGTGAGTCTGTTTGTTATTATTTTTACACCTGAATTCTCCAGCAGCCTGATAGAGGATTCTTATTTTGACTTTTTGCTTTTGATATTTTCTTTGATTGATATCTGATGATGATGATGAAACTTATTCAGGTTGTTTTGATAACAAAGAAACTTAAAACAAAGAAACTACCTGAGAATGGAGAATGTCGCTTATCAATGAGTCCTGCTTTCCTGCATCATGAGCCAAACGTCACATCACTCTTTGCATATCTACAGTAACATGTATGTTCTTTGTCGTCTTCAGATGAGAGAAGCATAGAGGAAACGCGCTTTGGCTTCTGTGTCACGGAGACAAAAACGGAGCAGATACAATGAATAATTAATCAAAACACCGCAAAACAAGAAGCAGAACAGAGCTTCTGGTGCATGTTCCCCAATTAGCATAGGAGGCTGGTTCAGTGAAACATCTAAACACGCCTCTGAACCGTCACAGCCGACACACAAAAACACTTTGGTAGTGTTTGTAGTTTTACTTTGGGTTGTGTTTTGGAGAGGAAGATAGAGAGGAACATCAATGGCCACTGCGGGTTGTTTCTTGGTGCTGCATGAAGGTGGCAGAGCCTGAATCAGAAGAAGTGAAGTTCAGGTTCAAGAGACTTAATCTGTGAACCAGTACCCCAGGACTCTTCCTCCTACTCCTCCTCTTCGGCCTCACACAGGCCAATTTGTTTAAACGGCTGTGGAGGTGAAGGATGCGAGTGTGTATTTCCGAATTGCAGCGAAACGTGTGTGTGTGTGTCTCCACTCTGCTCGTCTCCCGTACAATTGGACACTTTAGGTAAAGAGAGAACAATTGGCTGCATATCCCACTGTAGTGCCACTCCACTAACTTGACTGGGCCCCGGCCTCTGCTTCATCTGCAGGGAGAGAGAGAGAGAGGAACCCCAACCACAACAAGCTGGAGAGAGCGGGAGAGAGAGAGGAAGAGAGCGGGAGAGAGAGAGAGAAACAATGGCTTACACTGAAGACGGTCTTGTGTGATTGTCCAACGTGCGTCTCTCTAAAAATAGATGTCTTTGTCTTTGTGTAGATGTGGCGTGGGAAGGAACAACAAAAGCAACTAGAACGGCTTGTGCTCTTCACGTGGAGGGACGCTGACTCATTGGACGCAAATGCAATCTGTTCTCTCTCGCCCTACCTGTCCCTCGCTCCACCCGTCTGTTGACGCAGGGAAGGACAAACTGATTTATGATTCCCGTTGCCTCTGGCTCAGACAACACACACACACAAACACAAACACAAACAGACACACGCCGTTTGTGACCTGATGAGGGCACCGTGTGAACCATCACACGGTTTGGACGCCCGTTCAGTGTTCCAGCTTTCAGCTCTGAGTGCGTCCATCACACTTTTCCTCTTTCTTATTTCCTCCTCTTCCTCATCATGTTCTCTTTCTTCTCTCGCTCTCTCTGTCTCTTTGTGTCGTCTATTACGTTGCTAAAGCAGACAGTTGTTGAGTCTCTCTGCCAATCAACACCAGTTGTGATGAGTGCCTCGTTCACCAGTGGGGTGCGCGCACACACACACACACACACACACACACACACACACACACACACAGAGCTCAGAACCCCCCCCCTAGACTTTGGCTGCTACTTAGTTAATCATCCATAGGGGGCGCCATGGATTCAGGTTTGAGCGCTGGTGGCCCCAGTATTACAGTTTAATGGTTTATGTGAGTGAGGAGGCAATCTCTCTCTCTCTCTCTCTCTCTCTCTCTCTCTCTCTTGCCCCCTCCCTCTCTCGCACCCTCCCTCTCTCTCTCTCTCTCTCTCTCTCTCTCTCTCTCTCTCTCTCTCTCTCTCTCTCTCTCTCTCTCTCTCTCTCTCTCTCACTGTGCTGCTGCTGTTGCTCTTATCTGGCCAGACCTGCTGCAGGAGCCAACCTGCAGTGCATTAAACAAACCGCCACACACATGCACACATACACACTCACACCACTGGATGTGTTTGTGTGACTGACTGTGAAAATGAACAGAATAATGAGAGGAAGAGAGACACCCAGAGACTGTTAGGAGAGAGAGAGAGAGAGAGAGAGAGAGAGAGGGAGAGAGAGAGAGAGAGAGAGAGAGAGAGAGAGAGAGAGAGAGAGAGAGAGAGAGAGAGAGAGAGAGAGTTCATCACTGGGATTGATTGGCCGGCCTATTGAGAGGTGAAAGGTATATTTGTGAATAATTCACAGTGTGAGCCGGTGAGGAAGATGTAATGGCTCCTCACTCTGAGTTATGAAGTGAAATCAAGCTGCATGAGGACAACAGGCCTTGAAAAACACAAGAGTGATATGTAGATGTGTTTACGTCCCACTCTGGGCCGCCGCGTCCTCACCGCTGCTCGGCTAGCTGTGAATCTGTGAACAATACGGCTGATGTGTGTCTGTATGTGTGTTTTACTGTCAACTTTCAGCCGTCTGAAGTTGTGCGTCAAGTCAAGTGTGCGACACGTGTCAAAGTGAATGTGATACGGTGTCAAGTGAAAAGTTTTGTGTGTTCTTGGGGAATGACACACATTTGTCCATCTCTGTCACTGTCTTCTTGTCTCACACAGAGAGAGAGAGAGAGAGAGAGAGAGAGAGAGAGAGAGAGAGAGAGAGAGAGAGAGAGAGAGAGAGAGAGAGAGAGAGAGAGAGAGCCCAGCGGACTTGTAGCTCTAACTTTATCTGTCATAGAGCTCCGTTGCTCATAACCAAAGATTCAAACGGCGCTTTCGAACATGTCAAATCACAATTCCGAGCACATTGTGTGTTCTCCACCCTCTGCCTCGGTGTCTTTCTCAGCCGTAGCCGCCATGCACGTACACAGCACACGGGGAGACAGACGTGTACATACAGCACGGATGCTACCCGGACTATTAAACTCCAAGCTGCCCGACACGCAGCTCTCTCCAAACGGAGCGCGCGGGCATGTGTGGCCGGTTTCAAGCTGCCCTCTCTGTGAATTGATTCTACTATGAGCCTACACGAACCTCCGCTCTCAGCAGCGGGGGTGAACCCTAGAAAACACCGAGCACCTACCGGCTCTAATCCCAAATCCGTCTCACAAAGATACAAAAGCGGGTTTCAAAGCGTTTATTTTTGTTGTTTTGTCACCAAATCCCCGGCCGGCGTCGATTTTACTGCGAGATTTGCCTCCCCTCCCTGCTCCTCTCACCCCCGCGTCGCGAAATGGAACATTCCACAATTTATTCCAGGGAAAGACTGACAGTTTTTTGGGTCATGAAGCAGCTGTTCAAGTCAGCAGCCTGCCCCCCTCCTCTGGAATAAGAAATTAGTCCATTTTAAAGTAAATAACTAAAGCCTCTGGCCGATAAGGAGGAATTATGGTATGGTGTGCAGCCTCAATTTAACGCAGAGAGAAGCCCCAAAACAGTTAAATCCAATAAATATGATTTTTTCCCCCCCCTCCTCCATCAAATTATTAAACACATTGGTGCTAGAGTTAGGCTAAGTTATTATCAGCACATGGATGATGGGAGGCTATACGCTGCTCTCTCATCATAGGAGAATTGCATTTCCTAGGCAGTGGACTGTTTTTGCAATATTAACAGCTTCTTTTCAGTGGGACATGATGTAAATGCACAAATAATGATGCGAAATTAATTTTGGTGCGTTCACATAAATAAGCCCCTGAAGGTCGCACAAATCAGTGATAGCTCGTCTGTCTTTGGTTTGATTTGTAACTGTCAACAAAACTGATTGTCAATGTTGTTGATGATGTTTTGCTGCTGTCATCACAGGCGCCATTTGTGTGCTGTAATTATCAGTCCAATTAGTTGAAGTTTGACAATAATTTGATGTATGACTGTAATCTGTTACAGTGTTGGCTGTTTGTCTTTTGTAATTCCACTTTTTTCTTGAGACTTATTAGATATCACTTTACAAAATTAATACATTTGTTGAACAATACATCTGTTTGCCATAGCTAAGTCTTCTTATCTCTTTGACCTTTCAGGGCGGGTGCCATGGAAGTCTCTCCATTTAATTAATTCTGCTTTTCCCTTTAAACAAATGCCATCTAACACCTTGAACCTATTTCCTGGAGATATTTGAAGTTTTTAAGGGCTGTGCTCAGAGGCACTTAGTTGAGCAACAGTTGAGTGTTATGCCAACATATAATTAGGTTTCATGAACCATAATGCTGCGTTGGATCACAACGGCAATTTGTATGCCGTGCTGCTTGTTTTCATTTCATTTCTGCATGCAGAGAAATAACTACATCCTCCTCATTTTCACTACAGTGGAACTAATGGAGAATGTGGCCCATAAACGTAACTGAGAGGCTTGTAGTAGTTTGGTGTTTTTTAAGGAACAGGCGTTGCGTATGTCAAAGATTTAATAGAAAAGAAAAAGTCATGAGCTAAATTTTCAGCAAGTCCACGTGTTGTGGCATCCGTAAGTTTACATGCACATTATACTTGGATTTTTGCCTGTACTTCCATTACTGCGATACTGCATAAATGCAAAGTAAGACATATACATAGTCGGAATTATAGCATTCGACTTGTTGCGTAATTTTCCTTGCCTGCTTGGGAAGCTCAGCGGGTGAGGCAACGCAAGAGATTGCCTACTTTATTATCAAATATATTAAACTGACACCCAATGTCTCAATCTTGTCCTATTATTCAAACAACACTAACATTTATTTACGTCAACTTAAACAGATTTTGTTGTGTGTATGACATTTGAGAAAATGTATTTTTTGCCTTAATCAGAGAAGATAAATTAATTAAACTGTTTTGTGTTGTGATTGCCTTAATTACATTCAGAAAATGTGAAAGTTTTAATTATACTTAAATATCTGAGTAATACAGATGCAACTTTATGTTCCTGGAAGAAAACATCAGCTACTTCGTTCCACACCTTATCCACAGAGTTATAGAGAATAGGCCCACATATTTATTTATACAAATTAAGCTTTTAGGTAAGAGATTAACAGATGTCTATGATGTCTGTGTGGGAAGATGCAAACTTTTTTAATTACAGGATTTTGACTTCGAAGTGGATTTTGATGGCATCTCGTACAGTGTGCTTTAAACTTCTTAAGAAACCAAACCACTGACCGAAGCATTAAATAGTAATTGCTTTGGAAAAACTGCTACAACATTTTCTACAGGTACACAGAGTATCTTTGATAGATGGTATAGGTGTGATGTGCTCTAGTGTGAAACTAACTTTATGGTATGCAGGCACACAGGTAAGAGAGTCGGGGCACCATGTTCTGTTATTTCTTAGTACCTCTCTCGTCCTTATTTCTTCTTCTCTTTCCTCTCCTCTCTACCTGATCCATTATTCTCTCTACCTCCTTGCCACTTTCCATCTGTTGGCTTGTGCCTCCCTCCCCCCCTCCTCCCTCCATCTCTCCTTCCTCCCCCTCTCCTGTCGGCCCAGAGTCACCAGTCATCCACCAGCATACGTTCCTCCTCTGGTCATAATGGAGATCATATGTTGAAGCCAGCGCTGAAACCCAACACGGGACATCCACATCAAATAAAACCTGCTGTCAGCAGCGGGGCCTGGCTCTGCCAAGGGGAGTGAAACCATATCTCTGTCGGCCTCACCGACACACCATAAAATGGAAACCCAAAAGTCAGACAAGCAGACAGACAGACAGACAGGCAGACAGACAGAAAGACAGACAGACAGACCACACCTCTCTGTGAAACATTCTGTTCTCCTTCTGCGGATCCATGGTTTCTCTGACATTTTCTTTGTGGTGCTGTCAGACCTCTGAGGTTGAACTTTGCGGTCCTTCTCACCTGCAGAGACTTGCAGCTTTCAGTTACCCAGAAGAAACTCGGATAGACGCTGTCCTGACGAGCCGGCAATTTGTGGGATTGCGCGATGATTCAGTGTCTCTGCAATTCCACCAACGTTCTTGCTCGTAATCATTATGGCATTTCATAGGTCATCTAATTTTCTACTTTATTGCGATTTTTCCAAACACAGACACAGGGACGAGTGTTGACATACAGGGAGGCTCTCTTAAAGCACTTATGCGGCCAGTGAAACCTGTTTGTCATTGGGTACAAACTAAATCATTAAGGCTTTGTTCATTGGTTCTCTGAAATACCCTCTTGCTTATTCTTTGGTATTTAATATCAGTGTTAATGTCATCAGCCCATCTTCCTCATTCTAACTACACATGGCTCATCAGGGTGCTGGACTTCTGTGTATTTTCTGTTTACCATCCACATAATCCACAGCACCAACCTCTTGAAGCACCAATGTTAAAGCGTGCCTACATTTTTGGCTTGTTATTTATGCTTATGACTCTTTACAAACACATCACAGCAACACAGCAGAGCTCACAAATATTCTAGACACATTCACCATGAGATTCCATTCGTTGAAAGAAATAAATGACAATACAGGTAAAAATCCACCCTGTTTTTCAACAAATGAATATGATTATATATAATATTCAGGAAGGCAAAAATAAATTTTATAAGACAACATATTTACCAAAAAAAAACCTTGAAAGGCAGAGTAATATTCACTGGGGGGCGATGTTGGACATCCATGTCCCTCCACTAGGGGGGAGTGCTAACCAATGGGTAACATGCGGTTTTAACTGTATTTTCCTTTAAAATGAAACTTTTGGAAAGTGTCATGTTGAAGGTGTCTAGAACAATTGTGACCTTTGCTGTGTTTCTGTGATGTGTTTATAAAGACGTATAAGCATAAACAACAAGCAAATAATACAGGTGAGCTTGAAGCACTGATCTAAGGGAAAGGTTAACACATACCTGCAACATCATATACAGTGCATCAACAGTGGACATTTTTGTACAATCTATTTACTTATTATGGACATTGCATATTAATGCACAGATTTTCATGCTTTCTATATGTTCAGTATATTCACCATAACATTTTGCTATTGAGATAAAACAAGGCAGAGATACAAGGTTGTCCTCAGATATCAGCGATGTGTCTCAGTATCAATGCTTCCTTTTCTCCAAAGAGAAATGCAGACTCCTCCCACATTGTAATTCTGAAGTAAAATACAATAAGTCTGATCTCTCAAGGATTTTAAGTTTTCTATTGTGTTGCCAGTTTATTGTGTGTGATTTCCTGTTTATCCGTGGGATGTTACACACACGCGCGGCCCGTGGCCACACATTGTACAAGGCGGCAGCATGACCATTTCTCAGCAGATATGACTCAGATTGAATTGCCCTTCCAGTCCCCGTGTCTGTGCCGTGGAGATAGAGATCCAGACAAAGAGCCGGGTGATGGATGGAGTATAGCTGGTGGTGGTGGTGGTGCTGCTGCTGCTGCTGGGGAAGGAGGAAGCCTGAGTGTCCTGTTGTTCGTCAAGTAGCCGAGAGATCAGATGCTATCAGCCCAGGAGGTGTCTGCTCCGCTCCGCCCTGCTCGGCTCTGAGCACTGCAAACAGCCCCGAGTTTACGCAAAGGATAAACATTGACCCGGGGTTGTAATCCACTGGCAGGCCAAGCAGGAGGCGCGTGGATTACTGGAGGCTAACTGTAGCCTCTCCACTTGTTTTACACCTCAAGAGGATCCTAATTGAGCTAAATCTCATTATTTATGGCTGGCTATGGAGACGCTAATCAGAGTGGCTGGTGTGTCTTTAAACAGATCAGTCAGACGCTGCGTCTGTTAATGCTTGAATGTGCACATTGCCCAGCACAAACATGCGCACACACACACAGATACACACACAGGTTCAGTTTCCAGGTTGCTCTCATGAGAAGACTTAGCAGTGGGAGGGGAAATGTACGATGGTCATTAGAGGCTCCGGTACACTCTAGTACACTCATCACTGTGTTGCACATTTGAGTGTGTGCATGTGTGTGTAAGTGTCTGAGTAGAGCGCGAGACAGGAAAGGGGAGAGGAGAGGAGGGGAGGGCGAGAGAGGGAGAGAGAGAGAGAGAGAGAGAGAGAGAGAGAGCGAGAAGAAAACACAGAGGACAAAACATACCTTGTGAAATGAAAACGATGAATTTTACATTTTCAACAATAGTTAACGAGACATTTTCTGCCCCTTTATTTCTTCTTATTCAATCAATCCAACCGATGTATATTCAGATTATTCCTGGCGAGCGGCTACAGACCAGCAATTTCCCGCATTATTAAAAGGCAGGAGTCACTGATATGAAGATATGAAGTTTCATTGGCTGCTGATATGAGAATTATGAATGGTGACAGACAGCAGGGGCCACATGGAGAGACTGCAGCTTCGCCACCAGACAATAGGAGAGAGAACAAAGTCTTAGCGTAGTTCACGTAAATGTCACACTTTCTGGTAGGCTCATAAAAAAAGGACAGGACTCACGATAAAAGATGCATTAGGAGGGCACGAGAAAGAAGGGGAGAAGGAGAGACAGAAGGAAGAAGGAGAGGAGGAGAAGAGGGGGGGCACATTACTGTAATGTATTTCAGACAAAAGAAAGGGTATCAGACGAAATGGCGAGATGGCTGAGACGAGGTGGAGCAGAGCGAGAGAGAGAGAGAGAGAGAGAGAGAGGGGGAGAGAGAGAGAGAGAGAGAGAGAGATACAGCAGTTTGGGAGTTTTGAAACCTCTCAACCATATGCGTTTCTATTCCTGCAATATACATGCAAATGGCGGCATGCATGAGCGACAGGAGAGCAACGAGCAGAGAGCCACATTACCCTGCCGTGATGCCGAGACGCAGCCATCACGGCGACGCACGCGGCGGTGGCGGCGGACAGACGTTTAACTCTTTAATTTAGCTGTTTTTCTCCATCGGTCCGCCCCAGTGCACCCGCGCTCTGACTCAGAGAGAAAACCCCACGTCTGCCTCCACGGCGGGCGGAGAGGTGAAGAAGTTATTCTAACAGACAAATTAGACTTTTCTTCTTTTGCCAGACTAACAAACATGAAAAGAGATGAAGGGATGGAGACGGTAAAATGGAGACAGACAGGACTGGGTTTGGGTGCCTGTAGGAAGGAGAACCTGGCTTTGATTTTGACACGCCGCACACATGGCTACTAAGGCGCGCCAACTTTGACATGGGAAAGCGGGGCAGACATAAACCCTGAGAAGGAGGAGGAGGAGGGGGAGGAGGGGGAAGAGGAGGAGGAGGAAGAGGAGGGGGAGGAGGTGGAGGAGGGAGACCTGTCTGCAGCAGATGTTTTATTGGGAGACATGAATGCTTGAGAGGACATTTTACTGTCCATTGTACGCCAGAGAACCTGGCAAACAACAGGAGAGATATGTTTTAGTGTGTGTGTGTGTGTGTGTGTGTGTGTGTGTGTGTGTGTGTATACACCTTGGCACCTGTTCCTTCACCAGTGCAGGGCGCAGATATCGTTCAGTGATGTTTGCCTCATGATAGCTCAAATATGAGTGGAACTTTATGTGTGTATTCAAGTGATAAAGGATGTGTATATTAAAGTTACAGCAGTAATCTGCGAAACGTTATGGATGCGGAGCTTCACGAGTCCTTCACAGCAGAGAATCAAGCTATTTCTTCTTCTTTAGTGCAACCAAGTGAAACTCAGTGAATGAAATCAAACAAATTGAATTAAAGGTGGATTTGTTTAAAAAGAGAGAGACTAAAGACAGCAAAGTAAATATTGTAAGGGTGTAAAATGTTATATGGCAGTGTGTGTGTGCTGTTGGGTTGTACAGTAGTGCATGTGTATGTTTGAGTGCGACACGTGGGCTGCTGCACGTGTGGGGTGTGTGTGTGTGTGTGTGTGTGTGAGAGAGAGAGATGGTGGTTCCATGAACACGGAGGGTGGAGAGGTGAGGAAGAAGGGGAGCCAGAGAGAACGTTGAGCTGTGAAATGTGTGTTAGACCAAAAGATGCACATGTACCAGAATGTGTGTGTGTGTGTGTGTGTTGTAAACAGTGCCACTGACTGTACTGTATCTCTGCCAGAGAGGAGCATGCGATCTCTGTGCACATGGCAGTAGCGTGCTTCCTCTGTCGTCTGCATTTGTACATGCTGTAACCGGCAGGAGTAAGATTTATAGTTTCATATGAGTGTGTGTGTGTGTGTATGAGAGTGTGTGTGTTTGGTGTGCGCCTCCATATGCGTGTATGTGTGAGCCACAGCCTCTCTCCTGCAGTAATCAGTGGAGTGGAGGCCTGGCCGTCCCTACCTCTCCCTGCCTGTGGTTTGTTCACATACCGTCTCAGCCGAGTGGGTAGGAATGTGTGTGTGTGTGTGTGTGTGTGTGTGTGTGTGTGTGTGTGTGTGTGTGTGTGTGTGTGTGTAAACAGTTCTATGTCTTCTCATGTGCCTTTTTGTGTCTGAGAGTGTGTGTGTGTGCGCCTTAACTGTTGCATCCTTGTGTGAGTGCACATTTGTGTGTGTGCGTGCGTGTGTGTGTGTGCGCATGTGTGTGTGAGAGAGATATTTGTGTGTAAGAACAGGGGGTGGGGGTTGAAGAGGCCCTGTAAGGGAGAAGACAGAAATCCTGAAGGTAGTGTGGTCGGCTCTTTCCCTGCAGTAAACAGCTCACACACACACACACACATACACACACACACACACGCAGTCAAACCAGAGTGTTTTATAGATGCAAACATTCTAAAGCTGCTCATCGTTCTGCTTGAGATGGTTGCTAAGGGGACACATTATGCTCTTTTGTTATGTTCTATTAGATATGCAAAACTGATAACTGATAAGTCCCAGCTCCATTTGTGAGAGAATTTGTTCGTACTGCCATTAAAAGCCAAAATGCGATTAATCCACCCAGTAAGTAATTGCAGCATGAGCCGAGTCTGCCCACTGCATGTGTGTGTAAACTTGGGTGTGTGTTTTGCCAGCATCCGTGTGTTTGGAAGTCTGTGTGTGTATTGCCACTTCACGGCAGATAGAACAGAGCAGGCCTGCAAATTTGGGGCAAATTGCAGACAGAGCCTTAAGCAGCCCGTTTCACTCATTGTGCACAGTGGTGTTGCAGCAAAGGGGAGTAGAAGTGGACCCGTGTTTTGGCACATTAAAGTATTGCGTAATAGAGCTCTGAATGGAAATAAGAACGTGCTGAATACATGTCTTCATTTCCCCTCAGGGTCTAACTGTCGTACATGTTTTAATCTGTTTCATCAGACGAAACACAGAGCGAGACGTGTTGTCTGTTGGCCTTCATCCACTCCTAAGTGAATCTGCAGCAGTGTTGTTGAGCAGTCAGATGTTCTACAGGCATCCAGGAGGGCAAAGAGCAAACCTGGGACGAGCCAGAACCTCCGCAGCCACACGTGTTGATCCAGCACTTCAGCCCACCTCAGACGCTCTTGAAACCTACCACAGATTTTGTGAGCCTCTGCTTTCCCCTTAGAAACCTCAGACAAGAAAACTGACATAAAACTTTGCAGTTTGAGCGGAAAGGATGCAAACGTTTCTGTTTTCATGACTTTGTCGTGAGCCTTGTGAGTCTTGTCACCACAGACTGACATCCTGACGCAGACTAAAGCTTTTGCTGGAATACTGACAGGGGGAAGAAGCAACTTGACAACCGCATGATGCAGGAATCAGGGCAGAGGGCAGATGAGGGTGGAGAGACTGTCTAACAGAGAGAGGGACAGAAGACAAAGAGGGAAAGGATCGGCTTCTGAGGAGTTAGATGAAGGAAACTCTGGGATGGATGAAGGAAATGGAGAAGACGGGAAGGGGAAGTGCACACATTGAAGCGCACACAACACACAGGGACACACAGTGCGTGGTGGTGTTACTGCAAAGGCTCCATCCTGTTGGTGCCTTAGGGCCACAGAGATAACAGCGTGACTTATAACATACACACACACACACACTCATAAATTTGCAATGCCACACACGAGGACAGACGGGCAAACGCAACTTTCTTACTCTCTCTCTTCCACACACACACACACACACACAGAACCGTACTATCAAGTTCATTAATGAATTGCAGCTCTTGAACGAGGCACAACAGAGGGTTTGTGTTACCGCGGCCTGGCAGGGTCCCTCAGCTGATATAATCACGCCGCGTTGAAAGGTTGTGATGACACGTGAACAGAGAACATTTGGTGCCTCTCCAAAACATGTCACTGTTACCATAACCCACTTACCATGATATTATGATGACTTTGCAATTACAGCGCGCATTCTCTTCTCTTCTATTCTATTCACTTCTATTCTGATCTATTGTATTCTATTCTCTTCTTGCTGATGTTATCAAGCAGCACTTTCTGGAGCCTGCTCTGTTCGCCTAGATGAGTTTCCAGAGATGTGGCCGCTTCCTTTTCTCATCTAAAACCGTCATAGTTACAATGAGATCGGCTGAGTTTGGGTGGAAAACCGAGCTTAAAATGAGTCTGTGTGGGTTTTAACCCTCGATAGGCTGCTGGACAGTGTGTAGTGACCTCTGCAGGGGGTCTTAAAGGTGTGTTTTCCAAGTCAAGTTCAGCTTTCCTCAGCTGTGAGATGTTTGTCTCTTTCAAAATAAAGCGCAACCACAACCAGCCCAATAGTTGCAGGCATGTTTGGAGGTCAAGGGGTTAATCAGGGATGTGGCCCTTACCTCTAAAGCCACACGTGTTGCTTCTGCGCCTCAGCCCGCATTGTAAACGCCACAATAAAACCCCAGAGGATACTTCCGGACGGCTAATTAGTACGTCATTCTCACCACTACTGAGCTGCTCTGGTGTTGAGCTCACTCACTGCTCTGTCAGCGAGGACCTGAGTGGAGCCACCACAACATCCTGGTTACTGGCCAACTCCCCAAAGTAGAATCCCAGCCTGTTGTTTGGTGGCACATTGAAGGCTCCAGTCAGCGATCTGGGCCTCCCTCCTCCTGGCTCTAGCATGAATGATTGAACAAACGTATCCGAGCCGGTTCACCACAGGAAACCGGCTCGGATAGGTTTTTGTGGAATACTCTCAGTCTCTCTGGAGTGTTTTCAAAGTATTCCTTACGTGTTGCCGATGATATGGAGCTTGTGTAATTAATGTATGCCGCAGCTTTTAAGTATAATGGAGTCTATACACGCTCTGGCAGTCGAGCGACCCCGAGATCTTGATAACATCATAGATTTACGTATTTTTCCTTTGGATCGCAGGAGCTTTCAGAGAGAGCTCTCCACATTTACTGATATTTAAGATGGATTCAAAGATTAGCACATCAAATAAGTATTAGTGTCACTGCCGCTGAGCTCTAGCGGTAATGAGAGTGCGATCGTGGAGTCGCTTGCACAATCCATAGGCGGTGACAATCCAGCAGAAAAAGGCAGCACTTCAGATTATCCAAGCGGGGTGGCAGGTCAACTGGAATATGATGTCAAATCTATAATTCAGTGTAAAGCGCGGCTGGAGTATCTGACGAGAGGCCCGGGCGAAGATGGAGTGACAGCCGAGAGTGTGTGCAGATCTCTGTGTGTGAGATGATTTTTATTTTTTACTGTGATTGATTCATCTGCATGTTACTGCGCTCACAGACATGGAAACTTGTGTCAACACCTCGTTTGTTTGAGTTGATTTCACTGGTTAATGATTACAGGCTCTGTGTGGTCCGGGCTCAGGTGCTGCTGGTTGCTTATAAACCAAGCTGTTTGTGACCCAGGCTGACCCCCCCACCTCCCACCCCGCCCTCACACAGAGAGAGAGAGAGACAGAGAGAGAGAGAGAGAGAGAGAGAGAGAGAGAGAGAGAGAGAGAGAGAGGTGATCCATTAAAGCTTTGACTTTGGCTGAAATCGGGCTCTTCAAGTCACGCAATGGCCTACAGAAGAAGACAGCTGGAAGGAGCGCTGGCTAGAAGCAGCGATGGAGTAAACACAGTCGTCCGCCTGTAACGGATGTGCTGTAAGTGGCGGAGGGTTACCGTGGCGACGTGCTCTTTGAAACAGCAGGAAAAGGACATTTGGAAGCTGGAAAGACCCCATGGAGAGGGGGGGCAGGTGCTCTAGTCAACTGTGCTCAACAACTTATATAAAATGCACAACACATATGGATCACATCCCTCTCTCTCTCTCTCTCTCTCTCTATCTCTCTCTCCCACTCTCTCTCTTTGAGCTCATCATTAGCCGCCGCCCATTGTAATTCCAGCCTGCATCTGAGTGCCTGGCTGGAACGTAGGAGCTAGCGAGCTAACATTTTTGACACAGCCTTTAGGCTGCCGAAGGATCAATTTGTCCAAATTTTGGGCAAATCTGAGAATATTGCAAAAAATTCTCAAAATCTTGACCCTGCGGTCAACGTTTCTGAAAACTAGAGGAAAACGCTAAAAGTCCATATCTTGGACAACGTAGGAGCTAGAGAGCTAACATTTTAGACGCAGCCTCCAGTAAAGACTTTGAGAATTTTTTCAGAATAACAGTCAGAAACACGCCAGATTAGGTCAGAGTTGGTTTCGTAACTGCTCCCTGACCTCTTTGCGCCAACTTTCCTTTTCCTTTTCATTCCCATCTCGTCCTCCCTGCTCTCCACACTCGTTCTCTCTTCTTCTACTTGCACCTCCCGCCCCCCACACACACACGCTCAGTCTTCACACTCTTCCGTTCACTTTATAAGGTCCCGTTGTACCTCTAAACTTCACAACTCCCATCCAAACTCGCTCCTCGTATTTCCCTTTTCTCAGTCTTTCTCTTTCAACTTTTTTGTCCCCCACCGCACTCTTGCAGCATTTTTTTTCTTCTTCTGAGTTACAACTGAGTTATGCTCTGCAGCCTGATGTCCCAACATGGCAAGGAGACATCTTGTAAAATCGTTGTGACACAGATGACTTCAACATCTGTGTCATAGACGGTGTTGTCCTCTTGTCCTCTATGAGGTTTAATAACACACGAGTTCTAGAAAATACTGAATTATTTGTGTGAATTTCAAAGACCTACAAACACAAAATCAACAACCTACTCTGAAAAAAAAAAAGATGTAAGAGGGATTTTCTTATGTGTAAAGTTGTATAATATATAATAAAGTTGTATAATATGGCTTTGGGTATGATGCTGCTGTGACATTGAGACATGGATGTTGTAAATGGAAGGATGCTGTCATATAAACAGCAAAGGGTGTGTTTGGTATGCAGAGAGGAAAGTGTAGGGATGGAAAATCTAAGGAAAGTGTAGTACCCCAAATGTTCCACAGTATGACACAGAGGGCAGATGACTGAAGAGAAGATGGAAAACGTCACTTTCTCCATGTTGAACTCGCATTCACCTGATTTAGAAATACTGGTTAAAACTCAGCCCTTTAGCAGAGAAAGAATAAACGATGAACGATGCAGACGTTAGTTAGTGAGTTTGGCTGCCTGTGATGTCTCAACTGTATTTATAGGTGAAAACGGTGATTCACAGATGGACTTTGAGGCAAACAAAGTGACTGTTGCTGATCAGAGTGACGCCTCGCTGCTGTGTCGCTGGTTTTACCAAAAGCTCCTCCCCCCTGTCCATTCACTGATGAGGAGATTGAGACAATTTACATAAAATTACATCATGTTTGAGTTCATGCAGGTGGACTACATGAATATGTGTAGATATTTATATTTCTTTACCAGCAGTGTTGTGGAAATGTTGTTTCCGACATTTGTACGATAACAAACTTGCTGATTGCTCACTTGGCGTGTTTGTGGTCAGATATCCTGTAATGTGTTGTGGTGATTTAATTAGTCAAGAAAGAATGTGATTAATCAAATCAATTACATTGCACCATGAAACATAAATCATGTTTTCCCAGTCTCATTATCAACCTCAGGGTGAACATGTGTGTGTGTGTGTGTGTGTGTGTGTGTGTGTGTGTGTGTGTGTCTGTGTGTGTGTGTGTGTGTGTGTGTGTGTGTGTGTGTCTTTGTGTGTGTGCATTTGCTGGGGTCTCAATGTGTCATGTGTGGCAGTGAAAAAATGTGCGTTTATCCTTTGGCAGAAGCCATTTCATCGGCTGAGGATAGCAACACATGTATATGTGTGTGTGTGCGTGTGTGTTGGAAGTGCGTACGGCTAGTGCACACTAGAGAGTAGCTGGAGAGCTGGAGAGGAGAAAGAGAGGCATAAGCATTTGCAGGCTGCAATTATGGGTAATTTTCCAACAGCAGCAAAATTAAACCCCCCCTCCCCCCCAAACAAAACAAAGAGGGCAAATTTACTCGGTGGACTCGCCTGTCAATGATGCACACAACATGGCGGCAGGGGATGTTGGGGGTGGGGGCGGCAGGGTGTGTAATACATACCACACCGCGCCACACATCTATTATGCAAATATATTGACAAGTGTCAGCGTTGTTGAATCAGTTTGGTTGATGCAGGGACGCCGTCCTCTCTGCCGTGGACCCTGATGGTTGCTATGGTGTTGGAAACCACGATAATCCAACCACAGCCATGTCCTATAGGCATGTGTTTGCCTGTATCGTTCGTGTGTGTGTGTGTGTGTGTACCAAGCTTAGCTGTACTGTCTCTCATACAGGCATCCCTCCAGAAAGACTTCATTCTGTTGTATTGTGTGCGTGCATGTGCGTGTGCGTGTGCGTGTGCGTGTGCGTGTGCGCGTGTGTGTCATCATCATCTGCCTGATGCGTTTATTGAACATTGCCTGATTATCTAAAAGAACATTTCAAAATCTGATTGATTTTCCTATTGAGCTCTGTGCATTTTGACATTTGACAATGTTTCTGTGTGTGTGAACATTTGTTGTTGGAGACTCAAACAATATTCTCTGAGTCAATATTTCTTCTCTGCAAATGCAGATTAATTCAGTCGGAGTTTCTCACAAGCAAACTCTGGAGCAGAAGAATAACAGAGGGTGAACTTGGGTAGGTGTGACTCATCCTGTTCAGAGAATCAGCAGAGCTGAAATTATAAGCCGGTATGCATATCAATGAGAATTGAGCTACCATGACAACTCCAGATGATACGAATATCATCCACAATATGTATACGTGTTATTCATGAGTGGGCAGGACAGCAGCAGTGGACAGAAGTTGTGGATATTCTGTGTGTGTGTGTGTGTGTTCATAGCGTCTTTCTCAGTGAAATAACTTTAATGCTGCCTGTGTCTGCCAGAGCAGAGAGACGCCACAGTGCTGAATGATGATGATGAAGGTTAATACACCAAACCTCAGTGTCATTGCACATAACCTCTCCTCTACCCTCCTCCCCCCTCCTCTCCTCTACCCTCCTCCCCCCTCCTCTCCTCTCCTCTCCTTCCCCCTCCTCTCTTCCCCTCTCCTCCCCAAGGCCTCTCATATAGTTGGATGTTGTTTCCAACGACACCAGAGCGTCCACTGTTAAAAGGCAGCCATCACGTAGCCCTTAGCGCAATAATCTCATCAAAAGGAAACTGAGTAACAACCTCTGTTAAATCCTTCATTAGCCTGACTCCTCCCCTCATATCCTGACACCCCACCCACACATCCAAGAGCACCAGTAATTAGCTTGGCTCTAACAAGTAGCCAGAGGTAGCAATAGTTCATCTCTCGGCTGCTACGAGTCGTGTAACAGCATAAAGAAACATGGCTGGAATGACGACATGAAGCCACATCTGTCTGCCTGCTACTCCAAGAAACACACACTGTAACGCAAAGTGTCTCATCTATCCGATTTCACAAATGATGTCAGCAATCAGATGTGAAGTTGCACCATTATCAGACCAAGCACAGACTGTGAATCTCTCTCTCTCTCTTCCTCCCTTTGTCATGATTCATCTTGAGCACACCTGAGTGGAGTTTATATTACTGAATCAGGACTCTGGAGTTGTGTTTGTTTTATTTTCCCGTATTATTACAACTCTTCTGTCTCTTTGTAATTGGTTTCTCTCCCCGTCTACGACTCTTGCCGTGCACCTGACCATTGGAGGGGAGAGCGAATCTCTCTTTGAATTGTCTCTCCCAAGGTTTCCTCCTCTTCTTTGTGCATGTTAAGACTTTTTAGGGAGCTTTTCCTTTGACTGTCTGGAGAGCTTTAGGTTGGGTCTGGATCTGTTGTGTAGCCCTCAAAAGCCCTTTTGTGACATTGTTTGTGAGGTTAGAACCATACAAATAAACTGTACTTCACTTGATTCATTAATAATAATTTGTCTCTCACACAACGCTGTAGTTTTAAATTTCCCTGCTGCCTTCATCCGGTGAAATTACTTTTGAATAACTACTTTGTGATGTAACCTCATATGTAATGGGCCCTGCTATATTTTACTACGACTACTGGTGAGACTTGTCTGAGGTGTAGCTGTGAGTAAGTGTTGGGTTTGGAGCAGATTGTCTGTAACCCTCCAGCACCGCTCCTGTTCCAGAAACACGTCCATATTTCACCCAACCTGCTTGACTTAGTCGTCAATTATTGCCAAAAACATGGAGTAAACCAAACACTTAACACATTTCAACAATATTTAAAAACAAAATGATTTGGAGCAGGACTTTTTCCCTCTGAGTACATACCGGAGGAGAGCAGTTGCCAGAAAAAGCAGATGAGTTGAGTGTTGAAGCAGGCAAAGCTCTGCTCTGTTTGGTTGCTCTGCTTTCATACTGTGTGTTTAACTGTTACATGCTGATTATGATACAGCAACTGGGTGAAGATTCATTATTCTTGTTCGCTGAGACTCCCCAACCCCCCCACCCCTTTGAATCCTTCGAGCTGAAATGCGCAGTGTGCTTGGGACGGTGCCTAAAAGGTACTTGCAGCGATTAGCCATATCCCCAACAGCAACACATGGCCTCAGCAGCATGTATCCTTCACCCCAACCCTGCTGCATGCAAACAATCATTTGTGATTTGTTGACACAGAGGATTTGTATTCAAATCAGTGTGTCAGTGTGGCTCCAGCCAGCGAGGCCTCTTGTCTTTCCTTTTTCCTCACATATACAGTACACACACGTACACACTGGGAAACACAGACAGTCACACACACTGTGGCGCCACTCAGAACAGGTTGGACTTGTAGAGCGTCCTGAGTGCAGCCAGCAGATATATGGAAATTAACGTTTACAAAACATTCAAATCTGATGAGGACGCCTCGCTCCTGGATGGACAACAGCGTTCACAGAGATGATGAGAAGGAATTATAGTTATGATAGAATATAAATTATAATTGTATTTATGTTGAAATGTAAATCATTGAATTGTTCACGGGGCAAAATAGGTAGAAATAGGAGTTTAATAACTCAAAAAGATAAAAGTAACCTTCATCTACTGTGCGCGTGTCTTTATGAAGCTCAAACAGATCAGAGAGTGACTGAGGGTTAATCAGCTGAATCCTGCACGAGACATTAACATACTGAACCACTGAGAATTATGTGTTGTTTTGTTCCAATATGCCTATTTTAAGGGAAAAACATCAGTATTGTTCAGTCTGACTTAGAATATAAAGTTCCTTCTCCGGAGATCAGCTGTCAATCACAGTCCGCCCACATTATTTTCTAAGATGTATTGACGTATTGTTGTGTTAATGCAGTTTTGTAAAGTAGGTGGATGTGTGCACTCTGTTCTGATAACAATCTGTTTTTTTATACCCACTTAAAACCACTTGACAGCCATCATGTACACCTACGGCATTTAGGTCAAAGTTGTATCGCTATAAAATAACACTTCTTTTCATTTTTAACTTTGAAACAAGCAATGTACTTCTCTGGGTTAAAGTGGACTCGCTTGGAGCCGCCTGTGATGTAACTCTGATCGTGACCCATAGGTGCTGTTGGAAAATGTCGCAACAGGATTCCAGATGATGCCAAATCTCAGCAGTCATGCTGGCAAGTCAAGACAAGGCTCCCATCAGCCACAGATATCCTTCCAAGCTGTCGGGTTAACTATGAGGAGGAGGAGGAGGAGGAGGAGGAAGAATCTGATCACAAACGGCCACTGGAGGAGAACTGGATCTAGACATTAACAGATAATCTGAAGGTCCTTTGGTCTGCTCGGTCATGGTGGTGACACTCCATTCCTCTGTTCAGAGGCTCCAGCCCCACCAGTGACCCTGAACAGGATAAGCGGGTGCAGAGAATGGATGGATGGGTGGAAGTTGCATGGGAGCGGGGTTGAGCAGATCAGAATCCCCCTCACGGATCAGTGCTTTCCCCCACTCCACTGCGCAGCATCCCTCTCCCTGACAACCACTCCGCTCCCTGCTCTGTGTGAAAACAAACGTGCGCCAGAATTGTTCCATGTCGCCCCTTATTACGTTTTCCTAATTAAGCTTTTTGACCGTTAAGCGACAGGCCCGGCTGCTGTCATCTGATAAGGACGCACACATGAACAGTATCACCATTTTAATTGTGGATAACAGACAAACAATGGGTCACGGTGATAATCAGCTTTTGGCATGTTCATGTAGTATGTTGTTATGCATTCTTTGATAAAAATGCGTTTTAAGACTGCCAATCTTCTTTATCTGTGTTTTGATTAAGGGGCTTTTATTTATTTAAGGTGAAATTTGTCAAATATTTTGCGCAGCCCGACCTATTTGCCAGTATTAATAATTGGGAATAACATTCTGCGTTTGTTGAGGAATGAAGACATATTGATCTAAAGCACTTCTTTAACTCCCTGAATGTCGCACTATTGTTTGCTCTCCGTGCCGTCTAATCCCCAACATGATTTCATCTCTCACCATCATATATTCGTGTCTGTAAGAACACATCATGATGAAATGTGTTGGTTGAGATTTTACCGTCACCTTGGCAGTGGGGGTAAACCCAGGCCTTACCCCCAAGGTGTTCACACTATGATTTACCGCTGTGGTTACATACAGTAGGATCACATCCCAACAATGATAAATGTCTCTCTCTCTCTCCCTCTCTCTCGCTCTCTCTCCCTCCCTCGCTCTCTGTCTATGGGGCTGAACCCTGCTGATCTGTTCAATCACCCTGGAGCACTGGGGCAGGACTCCTGTAAAAAGGTGATTCACTCCATTTCAGCCCTCCATACACCATTTGTCCCGCTCCTCTCATTCCATCTTCTCTGTTTACGGTTCCCCTCGGTCAGCCATTGTTGGCCTAATATTCAAACATGACATGAAAAGGAAAGCCGTGAAAAAGCTATTTCTCTTATTTTGTACGGTATTACATTCATTTTGTTAGATAAGAAAAAAGCGCACATACATACACTCCCATTTGTTTTTCCCCAGTAAACAGCTCTGTTATGCAACTGTCTTTTAAACAAGTTTATACCAGTTTGCCTTCTGAGAGACTTTCCTCTAACTTTTGTGACATGGTGAAATTTTTGACAGTTTGAAAAGCCGTGCAGCGCTAACAGGCACACGCGCTCTGCTACCAGTGTCTTGTTTGCAACCAATGACTGACATCATGTTACTGATGTGAACCCAGGTACCAGTAGTTTTCAAACTTTTGTGTATACCATTATTACACATGAGGAGTTTGACAGCCATATGAAGAAAGTGGCTGATAGGTGAGCCCGCATTAGCCAAGAAAGAAAACCTGATAAATAGGATGCAGAGATCCTTATTATGACTGCTTCCCCAAATTGAGATCTTAATTTGAACCAAAAGCAACAGATATACCGCCCTTTCCCCAAACATATGGTAAACAATTACCTTACGTTTCCTATTGTTTCAGCCGCTGACCCGTGAAGGCTGGGAAGTGACTGATGTCTGATTATATTGTGTTGTGGCCCCTCATCCCAAATTCAGTGCGCTAGTAGGGGAGTAGGGGAACTGGGCAATTATTTATGATTTATCTACTTGGACAAATGCTGGCATACTGAGCAGGGCTCCAGACTGGAGTTGAGGTTTGTGTGCTCATTATCGATACTCTCAATACTCTTGGCTTACGTCAAGCTTTGCCAAGATGTCCAGTTTTGTCTTGGGGTCCACTGCTTGACCGATTTTGAGAGGCATGATTTTCAGTCATGCAAATGTGCTCATCATTAAAAAAAAGTAGAACACGGCCACGATTCGGTCTTAAAAGTGGTTGTAATTGTCCGTATTGAAAGGTACATGACAATAAAAACAATCAAAGGAGGATGTGGTTTATTTGTTGGGGTACAAATTGCAAAACCTTGCATAATTCCTTAAGATTGTAAAATATACAGCGGCAGTCAGGAGTCTCAGGACCCATCCGTCAACAAAGATCATGGAGTAATAACCAGTTGCCCTCTCCCTGATGGACATTTGTCCAAATGTTTCTGTTCCAAACTTTAGTGTTTTTCTAGCTTTATTTCCAAATCTCAACCCTGACCGTGTTAGATGATCCTGTTTGTCCTGATGCAACGTTCACAGCCTGATCACTCAGAGTCTGTGCTAATAAAGCTCTTTTGACGTACAAACTTGGGAAAAAGAAAGCCACCCGATGGTTTTCTATTCACTAGATTTCACATCAGTGTCAGGCATAAGTAAATGAGTCAAAACAAGGCTTAGAGCTTTAAAGTGTATGTACTTCTTTAGTTTCAGCCTTAAACTGAAGCCTTATTCCTCACTTGTAATCTACCATAACACTCACAGCATCGTTCTCCGTCCTAACACTCCCCCCCACACACACACCCACACCCTCCCTTTCCCTTCTGCTCTCCTCTCCCTCTCTTCAATCAGCCCCACCCATCTCCCCACCCCAACAGTAACTTGACACCACTCAACACATAGAGAGCGTGTGTCATATTCATGTACATGGGGCTGCTCATTCAATTAATACCCAGGCAAGCGGCGAGCCAGCCAGCGTCTACGGCAGGCAGCCAGGGGGGGAACATTCTTCAGGAGAGGCCATGGAGCCTCAGCCAATCACTGGCTCATGCATCCTGTAGCTACGACTGTACCTCCCTCCTAGCCAACACTGGGGCTCTGATACACCTCTTTGTTCCAAATAAATCCTTGTTAGTCTTGCCAAACTCACACACACACACACGCACACGCACAAGTACACGCACACGCACACGCACACGCACACACTCACACACACACACACACATAATCCTGAGCTAATGTGCATTTAGGAAGAAATGTGCAACATTCAATTGACCGCCGCATACAAACGACATCCAACTAAATAATTTACAGCCCATTAAGAAAGAAACAAATATGATTAAATAGAAACAATTTAAACCATTTCAACCAATACATCAGCAATTATAATTATAATCATAATCACAACGTACTTTATTTATTGTTTAAGTGTTAAACCAGTAAGATAAAAACAAACCTCGTCTGTGCCTCATACTGAAAGAAAGCAACAAATCATATGTGGTGTTTACTTTCTCCGTCCTCCAAATCCTTCATTTATTTCGTATATCAAGATGACCGATCACAAAACAAATGTGTTTGTGAATGGAATCCTATTTTGCATGTAAACTGCATTTTACAATTTGCCTATTTCAGTGTGGACAGGTCTGTCCCGGTGTAGCTGTTTGCCCTGCTGGCTGGAGCTATGACCGAATGAAAGCTGTCCCATAAAACAACTCCATAAAAATAGGTTTTAAGAGCTGATTTTAAAGGCGAGGCTTTAGGTAGGCCGCTCTGGTGTGAGGGCCCAGAATACAAAAACATCATCAACTTTAGTCTGGTGGCTAAATTGGACTCTTGAATAGCCAGAAGGATCCTGTTTGATGATCTGAGGCACAGCATAATAGCAAGTTGAAAAGGTCAAAAGTTAAAAATAGCTTTAGGCCAAAGCTAGACTTGTTATCAGTGCGATCTTTAAGTTTTAACTTCAGTTGTAGCATTTTGAAGAAGCCGGAGATGTGAGGGACACTTCTGGCTGATTCTGAAAGGCGATAAGAGGAGGAAAATGAGTGCGGTGAGGCGGTGCCTGCTCCTACAGTTCTGTTAGGTGGCTTCATTTCGCCTGGTTCACTGTAAAACCTGATGCAGACGCTCAGTGAGTCATATCAGCCTTGTGGTTCACATTATTTATAAAGTGATGTTACCGTCCTCTGACTCACTAAAGCCTCCTGTTAAAGTCATCTTAGGAGATCCTATAGCAAACAATGACCGCAGTGTTTCATCATCACGGTGTTGGAGGAGGAGCAGCGAGGTGCCATAACACACAGCAATGCACAAATGCTCACAAACACACATGGACAAAAAAGAGAGAAGAATTTATTATGCTCAATGCTGGTTCTGCGTCACTGCGGTGGAGGCTGTTTAGAGCCGATGAGAATGTGTGTGTGCGTGTGCGTGTGTGTGCGCGCGCGTGTGTGTGTGTGTGTGCGTGTCGTCCTCAGCCACGAGTTTGTATGCAGAGCACATCTACTGTTTGTACTTAGGCAAAATAGATGGCAATGCTGGTGAGCAAAACATCTATCATTTCTGCCTCTGATTAATAGTTATCCTGGGGACGGCTGCTCTGCAAAAGAGAGAGAGGGGGGAGACAGAGAGAGAGAGAGGGAGAGAGAGAGAGAGAGAGAGAAACAGACGAGGTGAGGGAGAGGGAATAGAGAGAGAAAACAGCAGAAAATTATAGGAGAGAGAGTGTGAGAGAGAGATTGAGAGAGCGAGAGAGAGTGAGAGACAGAGAGAGACAGAAGGAGAGAGACAGAGAGAGAGAGACAGAGAGAGAGAGACAGAGAGAGACAGAGAGAGAGAGACAGAGAGAGAGTCTTGAAATAGTTAAACAGTAAACTGTGTCTCCTGTTGTGTTGCAATTGTGTGTTAAAGGGGGTTTATGACTTACAAACGAATATGTCATTGTTGGCAAAATGGAGAATCACAAACCGCAGTGAATTATGATATTTGACAGTTTGGAGGTTTTCCACTCAATTTCACTTTTCTTTCTTGTGTAAATGGCATTTGTTTAGCTGTAAACTTACCTCCTCTTTGCTGTGGTGTCGTATGTTAATGTGTGTGATCATGCTTACTGGAATATGAGCATCATCATGTAAATCCTCTAAATGGAAATATCCATTGTTGGCCACACATTCATTCATTCAGTGTGTGTGTGTGTGTGTGCCTGGGTGTGTGTGTGTGTGAGTGTGTGTGAGTCGGCCATCTGTTCTACCATTGAGGTGGTTTAAGGCAAACAAAAGGACACAATGCAAATAATATGTAAATAGCCTTCTCCTTGGATGACGCAAGTCACTGTCGTCGGCGGTGTGCGTGCGTGTGTGCGTGCGTGTTTGTGTGTGTGTGTCCGTGTCCATACCCATGAGTGTGTCTATATGAAATATGGGTATATGCTAATAAGAAGCCACGTGGATATGTAGGTCATGTCAACCTATTTTCTGCAAATTTCATAGCTTCTTCCATGCTACATACACACCCAAGCAGCTGCAAAACACACAGACACACACACACACGTATAGCCAGACAAATACAGTTACAGCAACACACCAAATCCCTACGTACAATGTTCCCCTCCCACTTCTTAAAACACCTGTTTTTAGTTTGAGCTGAGCTTTTAGTGAAGCTGAGGTAGACATACAGACACACACACACACACACACACACACACACACACACACACACACACACACACACACACACACACATACACACAGGCAAACACACACACACACACACACACACACACACACACACACACACACACACACACTCCCACACACACACACACACTCACTCACCACTATGCTTTTCTCATATAACCCAAAAAGCCCCGGTGAGCATCTCGCAGAGCCTCCACCTCAGCGTGTGGAGCCTGCGGTGGCGTTCCCCAGGCATCCCAGAGCGTTTGGCTCAGTTTGTGAGTTTTCTTCGCAGTGGTGCACAGTGAGACAAAAGCGTCACTGTGCCGTAACCGCTGCCTCCTTTCAGATTTCGACATTTTTAAAGCGCAATTTAAAGCAGCGGCAGGGTTCATGCAGGAGACAGACTCCCTTGGGTTTATCAAGATGTTTCACGTCTGAGGAGAGGGAGGCGGGAGGAGAAGAGAGAGAGAGAGAGAGAGAGAGAGAGAGAGAGAGAGAGAGAGAGAGAAGAGAGAGAGAGAACCAAACAATATCCCAACCTGCTGACAACACAGGCGGCGCTAAATTCATCATCCCACTGTGGCTATTTTGGTAGCCTTAAAAAAATTAAACAAACTCTTCTCTTTGTGTGTGTGTGTGTGTGTGTGTGACTCTTTCTCTCTCTCTCTCTCTCTCTCTCTCTCTCTCTCTCGCTCTTTCGTCTTTTCCAGGTCTGTCTCCCCCTCCCTCCCACCCTCTCTCCCACCCACCATCTCCATCCGCCAGTCGGCTGGTGTAGGTGTTAAGAACGTTGAGAATGGCTGTTTACTTTCTGTGCCATATTATTCATATCTCTGAGCCTATCCTCTCTCGCTGACTGGATCGCAGTCTGACCGCCCACCCCCCCATCCCCACCCGGGTCCCCCCCACACACATACACCCCCCCCTCCTCCCCCCTCTCCCGTGTCAGCCACTGTCCCTTCCGTGACCTCGTCGGTTGACGTCGCACGCACTTTACTCCAAGTTTGTCAAACGCACGAGCAGCTGACGAGTCTCCTGGAATAAAACACAGCTGACAACACATTAGTCTCACTCCATTGTGCCCCCGCTCCATCACGGCGTGTTTATAATTCAGATTCAAATGCGCTTTATTGGCCTGGCAGGGAGAAACTTATGTTGCCAAAGCTAACGCGTCACAGTGATTGTCACGTACAAAAGAAGGCCGTGCTGCCCCTTGGTAACGTCGGTGTTACAGTACATGATGGGTTCAGGCAGGCTGTGATGGATCAGGTGTGCCACTGTATTTCTATGTAATACGTTTTGATTCATGAGACAATAAGGAAGAATTCTGAATGGGTTGAAAGTTAGAGATGTGACTTTGTTCCCTGCGTGTTGTGTGTTGTGTATCCAAGGGAGCGAGTGATGGCGGTGGTTCATAACGGCACCGCTTCTCTCTTGTAGGGCACAGAGGAGCAGACAACAGTCTATCCCTGACTCCCTGGTGTGACAACCCCCATTACCCGTCTGCTTACATCCCATCCCCCACCACACACACACACACGTATACACACACATACACACACACACAGGGCCTCAGGGCAGTGGGAGGTCACAGTACTCCGTGCTGGCTGGCAGTGGCGTATAAGGGCGCGTGGGAGACATGCATCAGAGGCAAACTGTGATGTGGAATGTATGCACGCGCTAGTGTGGGCACGCGTGCTGGCAAGCGGGCTCAGTGTGCATGTTTTGGAACAGAGAAGTGAATTTAAAAGAAAAAATGTGACAGAGGGGGAGGGAGAGCAAAATGGGAGAGAGAGAGTGAGAGAGAGTGAGAGAGAGGGAGAGAGAGTGAGGGAGTGAGAGAGACAGAGGGAAAGAGAAAGCGAGGTGGTGCTAAATGGAGAATGGGGGTGGGTGAAGAGGAGGAGGAGGAGGAAGAGGAAGAGGAGGTGGTGGGGGGAGGGAGTCGGGGGGGAGACTTGGCACAGAGTGTTTTCACGGGTTCCACCGAGGCTTGTTTTTGGCGTGGCGGCTGCCTTCACGCTGATGATGCAATTTCGCCGCGCCTGCCACTCTCAGGCGGGGGCGCGTTCCCGTGCAGGCTGCCACCGCCACCGCCACCACCAGGCTGGCCATGATCGGAGCGCGGCTGAGGTTTCACCGTGTGCCCGTCCAGGTCCAGCTTAGAGGATCGGGGTGCCCACAAAGCCTGTTAAAAGGAAGAAAAAAAAAAGGGCGAGCTGCCACTCTGGCTTCACGCTCGCTGTAGGACGGCTGCCCGGCCTGTTGTCTTCCTCAGCACTGTCATGGTAATTTGACTCCCTGTCTGAGGAGAGCGAAGCCGGTATATTCTGGTGGTGGTGGAAAAGAGGGAGGATGCTTGGGTGGAGCATGGTGGTAATGGATAATGGAAGAGGAGAGAGAGAGAGAGAGAGAGAGGGAGAGAGAGGCAGAGGATGAAACCACATGTTTCGGTGTGGGTCTGTCGGGTTGGGCTTAGCTGTTTGTGGTTCTCATCTAAAACTAAGCAGGAAGCCACACTGGAAAAATCCCGAGAAATTCTTCCTCATAGTTATCACCCTGCAATAAAGGGGATCTACTGGTGGTGACATTACAGCCGTGTTTGTCTGTTGCATGTCAGTTGTGATCTATCAACAACAAAGGAATTTCCTCTGTTGGGACCGGCACCAACACACACTCACAGCAGTGGCCCATCTGGCAACATTCACGTCCAAGCACAGGAGAATCTGAGAGAGCGTCTGTCTCTCTCTTACTGGTTTCAGTCATCGGCTTACAGGATATTCTCTCACCCCAAATGTCCCTTTATGTCTCTCTACCGTGTCTCACTTCCTGTGTCTGCTGTCCCTTCCGTTCGATCTCTGCAGTGCATGATGGGATAAAAACAAGAGTCTCCCTCCCCCTGGCTGTCAGAGACATAGAGACCCTCAGTAATGCTGCTAATGTGTAGCTGTGAGTGTGTGTGTGTGTGTGCGTGCATGTGTGCGTATATGTGCAACAACGTGTGTTAATGCACGTATATGCACGTATGTGTGTTTATGCTGCTGTGGGGCTGTGCCACTTCCCACAGAAAGAAAACACATGAGAACATTACCCCTGCCTCTCTCTCTCTCTCTCTCGCTCTCTGCTGCTGCACCTCTCCCCACCCCGCCCCTTCGTCTTTGTTTCTTAAAGGTACAGAGACACAACTAATCGGAGCAGAGACGCCGGCGGAGGATTGGAGGGAGTCTCTGACACCCACTCTGCTCTCGCTGCACCTCAGGGGGGCCGCGTTCGTATTAAAGTTATATTTTCCAACATTTCACCTAACTGCATCGTTCTGCATCTACAGCTCAAAAATTTAAATGAAGTCACGATCAAGACCATAAAAGTGTGACGTCATCGCAGCTGAGGCCACATCTTTTGTGGATTCATCGAGGTACACTAGACGCAAAGGTGACACTGACAGATCTGAAGTCGCTCCATATATACGGTAAAAAGGAAATGTAAATGTAACACAGATGCATTTGAAACCATTAAGGCTTTGTGTTGTCAAATCCAATCGAGTCGACAGTGTTCTCAGCGTTTGCGACGACTTTGAACATTTTTACGAGGGCGCCTAGAAAGATATAGGAGGTGGAGTTTATTATTATTTCTTTCATGTGTGGCTGAGACCTGCAAAAGCGACGAGCGTCCCAGCTTTGGTTCTTTGTCTCTAATGATGGGAGTGCAGCACCGAGACTTTCTTCATCACAGCGGAGGCCCTCGGTAGGCCGCCGGATAAAGCCGAGCGACGGGGATGGGGAGGGTGCGGGTGTGTGCGGGGGTGTGTGTGTGTGTGGGGTGGGGGGGTTGCTCGGGGATGACACAGACGAACTTGGTGACCATGCCGGGTGAGACAAATCAAAGCAGACAGGAGGGCAGGGGGAGGACAGACGTAACAGCTGGTAGGTAAACAGACAGAGAGACGGAGACAGACAGACAGACAGGCAGGTTTATATCTGGAATAACATGGTGCTTACAAAACCCTTACACAAGCAGTCGGTGTTTGCTTCGGCTCAGTCGTGCAGATTGTTTTTTATATACAATTTCCTACATCCTCATTGTTTTCTGTGGACTTTGCTGGTATGTAGTTTTCACAATTAAAAAGTAAATACCTTAAGCTGCAGCATAAATCAAACCCAAGCAACACAAGCAGAGGGATCTGGAGACACTGGTTTGACTTCAGCAACGGAATGCCAATGGAAAAGCAAGAGTATGGGTTTTGAATTAACAATGGTTGGATGATTTATTGATTGATTTCTCTCCGCAGATATAATCCTGTGTAAACTTCACGCTTGCATGTAAGAGAGGATTAGCATCAATGATTCTGCCATATGCACACACTCTCACTCCACCCCTTTGCTCACACTCAAAATCCCATTGTCTCGCTCTCTCTCGCACGCACACACACACATTTCCTGCAACCTGTTGAGCATTTTTGACCTAATTAGTTCCATAAAGAGGGAATTTCAGAAACCCCCCACTCCAAAAAAAAACCCCGAACACCATTGCTCTTCTGTACATCAAGATGTCAAGGAGGAAAGATGGAGTGAGAATGAAGGAGAGGAGAAGAGGCAGATCAAGAGCCAGCGATTCAAGGCTGACTCACTGGAATAGTAGGGTGGAGGTTTCACTGCTGCTTTATGTTTGGGTTGTTTTGGGCTTGTGTGTTTTCTTTCACTGGGCCTAGAAAAGCTCCTCCACCACACACGCACACACACACACACACACACACACACACACACACACACACGCACATATACACACACACATGCAGGCTCCAGGGACCCCTCCTGGGGCAGGTGCCGAGAAATGGGCTGAGAAAGGCATCCATTTGCTCGGCACTGAATTATTCAACCTGTGATTAATTATAATTTGGCCGCACAAAGGCAGGGGCCGGGGGAATTCCTCACTTGGTCAGGCTGCAACATATTGTGTTTTTCCTTCCCGTGCAGGCTGATGTTGGGGAGGAGCAGCGACCCGACAGGGGCGGCGGATGCCTGCATGTCAAATGTAGACCCTCGCTGTCGGAGCTGTTGCATAACATGGAGGTCTTTATTGGGGAAAGAGGGTTGCGACTCAGCCCTCTAAAGAGCACAGGGAATGTTTCACACATAGAATGTCATGACAAAGAGGGCGCTCCAGTTTCAACATAGCGGTCCTCGCCACACAACTGTCCCGAAAAGGCCACGAAGGACTCACAGCTAGGGAGAGAAAACAGGATAACAGGACAGGATAACGAGAGAAAAAGAAGACAGTAATAGAAGCTTTGTGTGTGGGATCCTTCGTACATGAACAATAACGGGCAGCCTGAATAATGATACATAATCATGGTTTTCTCCCATACATTTATCCCTTCAATCCTTTGTCACCTTGACTCTTTGTAAATTAAGGCTTGCGAATGACATCATCAGAAGTGGTCTCTTTTGTTTTCACCAGGGCCAGCTTTAAACATCTACTGAGCTGTGAGGGACCATGTAACATAGATTTCATCATGAGCTTTCAAGTTACACACCACCCAGATGTGGTGACAGTTTGGCCCAGTCCCCTCGATCTCATGTGCCTAGTCTCTGCAACCACCCGATTGGTTAAGTACACAAGTTATCAATCCATTTCCATCAACACTTGGTACACAGGTTGAGCACAGTCCAAGGAAGAAGCCACTGAATTTTAGTGATGATCCAGATAAGCTTTAACCTTGTGATACCTTAAGGATCTAATCATGTTGTGTGCTGTTATATAGAGCTGATCACATTCTGTGATATGGAAGAACCAGTGTGCCGCGTCCCTACAGCTGCTTTGTAATTGGAGTTGGAGCTACGAGAGTGGCAGGGAGAATGAGCTGCCCTCAGATCAGTGGGGAGTCACAGTAGGAATGAATAATAATAACCCATCCCCTTTCAGCTGACAACAAATAATCAGGCGATGGCCTTGTGCAAGACATGAAATTTACAGCACAATACAATTCGACGCTCTAACTCCAGCAATCGCTCTATGTAAAACAGTGAGTTTGGCTTGGCACACGAGACTGCAGCTTAAGCCTCCCCGGTGATAACCAAGAACGCCCTTGATTAACTCATCACTTCTGCATCCATATCCAACACTTGCATTCATGATTTCAAAAAATACAACCCAGAATACCAAGAGATCATGTTTCCTTTGCTGCTTGGAGAGCATGTTTGGTTAAGTAAACCTCACAATACAACAATGATTACAACTCAGTTTGAGTCAAATAATTCTGAATAAAAAGGTTCATAAACTACGACCTCCTGTCGGCTATCATCATGAGGCAAACACCCACGAGTGTAAATAAAAATCAATCATAAGCTCAGAAAATACACTCTTCTCTGCTTTGTTTTCTGTTAGAGGTCCAATCCTCATACCAGTCTGACACTACTTGCCATGTAATATGCACATTTCTTCATGAAAATTAGGACAGTTGTTAAAGGGCCATGCTGCTGTTTTGACTTTCCATTGCTTTGATTAATAAAAATAAGCACAGAATTACCGTCATGTAACCCAGACACAAAATGGAGCAGGAAGCACAAATGGAAAAGAATGTAGTGTCTTTATCGCACCTTTTCTACCAAACGTAGGTCGAAACTTAGTGAAAAAGGTCATTGTGACCGTCAGGGTTGGACCTGTGTATGTAATACAGATCGCTTGATGAAAAAAGGTTGGACAACCACAGAGCACAGAGAGTTTATCAAGGTTACAGTCTTGGTGAGCAGATTTTGTGAGAAAGGTTCCAACACAGGTAACCCCAAAGGAATGGAATCTAGTAAATGAGTAGGAATGAACAGGACATGGTATAGTATGAGTCCATCACATCTGCACTAATTTCATTGTACAAAACATTTCTTTGCGAAAACAGGCCCTCCTATCTGCACAGTGGTTGTGATATCATGTCAGCGCTCCTCCCTGTTTCATTTTTGGTTTAGTCCCAAACACACTTTTTCACAGTGCTACATCCTCTGCTACAGTTCCCGCTGCAGCGATTCCTGCTAGACAGCTCGAGTGTGTTTGCGTGTGTATTCACAGTCACACACAAGACTGTCATGGCACTGGTTTGTTTACATCGTAAAGCGATCCATCCCATAAATTCCAAAATAATACAGCAAAAACAAGTCACAGTGGTGCTCTACTGAAACAGACGGGACAATCTGACACATTACTCTAAAGTACAGCATGTGTATTCGTAAAATTTTGACTGATTTTGCGGCAAATTGTGTTTCAAATTTTGTGATTTAACCAATAAATAACCTTTCAACTTCAGTGTACACCCCTGATGCTTTCTTTACTTATAGCGCACCATTAGCACAGTTTAATCTAGAAATACACTGTTCCAACTTCCAGTTCTTCTGGCATTGAATTCAGTTTGGAAAAATTCAATGTCTATTTCATATGACGACTGGATTTGAATGCCACAAGGGGCAGCAGTCTGTTATTGTTCCACACTATCTGAGGTTAGCCTCGAAGTGATATCAATGTTCAATGATGTTTCAATGCACTTCAAAACGTGAAATGTTTTTCATGCATTATGTCAAACACGCGATTGAACATATTGATTGGCACCTATCGAAGTATGATTACTCTGAGTGACAGACCTAGATAAAGCACAATTGATTAGCATGTAAATGTGTTGATCGGATGTATGCTGCTTCCACATGCATTTCCTTAAGGGGCAGGATTGCCCCTTTCTGTGATTACGCAACACATTGTATTTACTCAGAAGACAGCCACCATATATGGTTTCTAAACCAGAGCATTGATGATTAATTGTCATTGTGATAGGGACATTCAAAGTAATTATTACATCAACCTGGGAAACACTTGTTATAATGTCAACACATCACACGGATTATGGGAAATAATCTTGCGCACAGCTTCTCTGGCTTTACATAGATTGTCGACCAAATCCCGTAAAGCGGAGATATAAAACATAACAATTATTGCCCATCGCCCCAGAAGGAGGGCCCAGAGTGCAGAGCCTGTACCCAGCGTGCCTTTCCCCATCTCCCCCCTATCCCTTCCTCATGTTTCTGAGGTCAGTAAACAAGAAGTGTGTGTTTCCCTTTAAGGAGCCCCCACCGCGCGCGCAGCGGAGGGAGGGCAAGTGGGCCTGTGGAACAGCGGCTGAGGAGGAGAGAGAGAGAAAAAAAATCCAACGGTGGACGGTTTCAAGTCCCCCCAATAGAAACTGTGCCTGATTTGTGGCCAATGTTGGGAGAGATGTGAAAAAAAGAGAAAGAGAGAGAGGGAGAGGGAGAGAGAGGGAGGAGGAGGAGGAGGAGAGGAGGAGGAGGAGGAGGAGGGGGGGGAGGAAAAACACTAAAGGGGTAGCTATGGAGATGGAGCGTTTTCCTGGCTGCTTTCTTTGACAGGTGTTGAGTGGGGCAAAAGTCTTAAAACAGAATCCAGCATGTACGCCAAAGGTAAAGGAGCTGTCGTCCCTTCCGATAGCCAAGCGAGGGAAAAGTAAGTGAATTACGCGCTTGTTTTTATAGACTTTACCTGCTTATTACACTTACACGGGCGCGGAGGAGATGAGAGGAGAGGAGGGGAGTCCAACTTTGTAAACTAGCTGGCTGCTGTAATTTAAAAGGTGTATGTGTGTGTCTGCCGTGTTAAAGTGCGCCCCCTCCTCCTCAACGCCTCCATTTTTATTATTTTGAATGTGCGGTTCTTTTTTTGAAAGTTTATTTCTAATTTCACCTCTGCTTTGCACTTTCGCCGCGGCTATTTAAACGCCGCGGCTCCGGCAACTTCTCCTCTCTGAACTCGCTCCCGTCTAAGCGTAAGGCTCGGTGATATTTCCGAAAATAAAAGTAGTAGAAGCCCGTTTTCATTTCGCTTTTCACATTTAAATGCGCGTGAAGACGTTCCGTGGGGTGTACGTCTGGTTGCCAGTTCTGCTTGCTCGTCCCCTTTGTAAACTTCGGGAGATGTCTTCTTCATGTCGCGTAATTCCGGCATTATTGTTATCTATTTCTATACGTGAATCTGCTTATTGTGCCCGGGCGCAATCAAACCTGGCAACTAAGCGAAAAGTTTGGTCCCGTTCAAGCGGTGGTAAACTTTGGAGCATCCAGGGGAGCAGCTCAGTCACTCACGTTCCACTCTAGGCGGTTTATAATATTAGACAAGAACGATGCCGACAGGATCATGTGGCGTGTGTTTAAATTCAGCTTAACTACTTTTATTCTGACTTTATTCTTTCATATTGACGCGCTGCTTCACAGGTAAATTAATCCTATAAATGTCCCTCACACGCCGCTTCTCTCTCTCACTCATCTGCTAAGCTCGCCTCGTAATATTCATCTGAACTGTCTTTGCATCAGCAGCGATGTGCTTCTAAAAGCTCCAAAACACTCTGTGCTCCCCGTAGAGGTGCAATTCCAATCTGAAATCAGTCGTCATGCAGCACATTTGTAATAGAAGCAAACGTTTTCTGCAGAGACTCGCTGGTGTTTTTGTGCATTATCTTGTCACATTCGATTGATTAAGGCTTTCCAGAGATGTGGTTTGCTTATGTTGTTTAGTTTAGCAGCCGTGAGAATTAAATTTCACATCACTTTTGTGGATAAAATCAAGCAGCTTCTGGTGTGTTTGCGTGTGTGGAGATGGAAGGCTGAGTCGTAAATGAAAACAGTCCCATGTGGTTTCAGGAACAGCAGGCACAGTGACCTTTGAACCTGCGTGTGATGCTTTGATAGGACTTCGCATAGGAGCCAATCAGCACATATGATGCTGCTCCAACACCTGTTTGTGCATCAGTGGATGCTGGATTTCTGCATGTTTTTAAATGATTCTTTTTAGATGTGTACCGATTATTTTATGTTTTTGTTGGGGGGTGAAATCAGTGCAGAGGCAGAATGTATTTCCACTGGTGGTGTAGGAGGAGGATTAATAATTGAACTCATATGAAATATGACTCTTAAAAAAATAGAAATGTCGGCTCTAAGTGAACAAGAAAATTCATAGTTCTTGAATTTTATTGTGCTTGTCCATAATTAATTCCATCCATTAAGCATCCCATTTTTAAAAAACGGTTTATTCATTTGGCTTAGCTTGTGATGTGTGTGTGTGTGCTTGTATACCTGAGTCACAGGCCTATAGGTGTTGTCCAGACCCAACAGCTGACGCCTGCCCTCTCCCCTCACCTGTCTTGTCACCCTAACCTGCCTGCAGGGCTAACACATGTTTCCTTGTAAATGTAGATCTCACAACAGCTGTCCCAGTGCATCAATGAATTGGCTAATATTCATATTTACATATTCATATGGAGCTATACATATTCAGATATTATAATGCCCCCCCCCCATGCAGTTGTGTCATGTTAAAGCAGAATAAGGGTTCTACTGTGATACTTTGACGGTGAGAGGTTGATCGGCAATTTGAATACTGATTAGTAAACAATCAGATGAGTGATATTAATATTCACACCAACCTTTTAAAAACCCAAACAAACATCCAAAATGCTGGAGCTGACAACAGCCTGAACCAGCTGTAATAGACAATGCAGTGTTAGCAAGCATTCCATCTGTGGTCCCCTGAGTTATTTTAGTCCAGAAAATGTCTGAATGTGTGCCATTCAAGACTTTTATTATCCTTCCGCTATCTGTCCAGTGACACAAATCTAGACTTTGATAACTCACACAAAACCTTGAGGAGGGAGAGGAGGGACGCCGCAAAACTGTCATTGAGGCTGTAAAGACAAGAATATTCTGAGAGTTCTGTTTGATGTTATCAGACTGGAAACTAAAGAGGGCTAAGCACGATTCTTTCTGTTGAATAGATTTGTAATTTTTTGTGCTTGTTTGCCTGTTTTGGCAGCATTGTCTCATTAAATCATGAAACATTTTCCTCACACTGTATATATGCAGGTGTTTGAGAGTGCAGAGGCCTGGGACAATTATCTTTCCAATAACAATCCGATTTGGGTTTGTTAGAAACGTGGCGGTATTTCAAACCATGGCCACCTGCTGAAGCTACGGTGAGAAAAGTGTGGTCTCACCTCAGTGTGCAGAAGAAGAAACCGCATCTAAAAATACGAATAATAAGACTCTCTTGCTTTCTAGTCAAAGGCAGGAGTGAATTTGGGGATTTGAAAAACATTTCTGTCGGGAGAAAGATCCATCTGCACAAGTTATGGAGCTCTAGATCTATAGCTCTAGCTCTAGCTCTATAGATCTAGAGGTCTATAGATTTGGATCCATTGTAATTTTTTTAATAAACAATGCAAGATAGTGCTTTTTGGCCATTCTTTGCAGCCAGTTTCCTCAAAGTAATCCAGTATCTCAGGCAGAAAAGCAGACATATTTATGAGTCAACAGTCCCAATTTGGGGTTGATATGGATAAAGATCTGGCGACTAGAAAATCAGCTTGGACACCATTAGGCTCTAATTGTTGCAATAAGCCCTAATGCGTCTCATGTGTCTTACGAAAAAGCAAGAAAAATCCTTTTCAGGCCAGCGCATCACATGAACGAGGCAAGCTCTGTTCTCGCCTTGTTCTTCCCTGGTGGAGGTATCCTGTCCCTGTAAGGAGCTGTCTGCTTTTTGTACAGTGAGTGGGAGTCGCGCCGCGTGTAACTTTGTGTGTATAAACTCCCAAAGCGTGTGAGAAAAACAAAACGCTCTGTCCTCTTGAGTTTGCCGTGACGCAAAGCCGCATTGTCCTCCTGTGTTTATTATCATGTGCAGTATATTACCGAATTTTTATAGTTGTTTACTTATAAAAGGCTCAAGTGTTTTTGACAAGCTGTGCACAACGTCGCGTGTGTATGTGTGTGTTTTTCACTTGAAAGCATTTGTTAAGCCTTGAAACCTGGTTGAATCCAATTGTTTGCTCTGAAATGCAGAATAAACCAAAAAACCTCGCGCATACGTCTTCGCGTTTCTGTGGATTCCTGCACACAGCCAAGGACTCGCCTCACACAAGTACAACTCAATCGCACGGTCTTCCTGTCTTTAGACGACAGGAGGCAGGTACGGCTCTCCTTTTTTTCCCACACCCTTGAGAAATAGTATTTACAATTTTCTGTGTGTATTTAAAGATAATGCAGGTGGGAAGAACTGTGTGCCCTTGTGACCAACGAAATTAATTACTCCTTTTTACCACTTTTTCCAACGTTTTATTTGATTTAATTTCACAGTAGTTTCAACATTCATTCCTCACTCATTATTCAGCAACTGGAACCTCATTGAATTAATCCGACATCTTAATTAAAGGTGCTATTCACCAAAATATTCAATAGCGCGATCAAACATCTCATCTCCTCCCGTTCTTAGTTTCCAAAAATAATCCCACTCCCGTCGGTTTTGTGATAATCTGTTTGTTTAGACGAGACGTGTTTGCAGTTTGAAGTGTCTCTAGATTTGTCGGGGAGAAGATCTTCAAGTATAAAGTTAATCAGTTTGTTTTGAACACGGCCCTCTTTACATCCTCCACTCCTCCTCTGGCTCCTCCTGCGTATTTACATGCGGTTTAATGAGATCTTCAGGTCTGAATGCATGGTTTTGATTCTACACAGATGGTTCTGCCATCTGCATTTCAGCCTTTTGAAGGAAGCATAAAGAAGTGCACACTAACTCAGACAGAAACACTGCGCGATAAGTAAAGAAACCCCTGATTTACCCTCGGCACCCTTTGGCTGACTGTGTTTTCATTCACACATGTCAACAGTCAATTAATGCTGCCTTTCGTCGGAAGCATCTGCACAAATTTGCTAGTTTTCTCACTTGAATAAGGGAGGCAGTACAAATATTGGGGTTGTGTGCCTGAAGTTGTTAATCAGTTTGGCAACATAGCACTGAGGTTTGAAAGGCTTGTGTGCAGTGTGTTGTTCCGTTGGCACACTGACAATCAAAACAGAAAGCAGGTAACCGTGACTTATGACTGGTCGAGGAAGTAAGCAGCTTGGATTTGTTAATTTTTGATTGTTGTTACATAATATTATTGCCCTCATAACCATCATGGGACGAGTCTTTGTTGATAACGAAACCATGCCAGCAATGTCAATATTCTCAATCAAACTCTTGAGGTTAGAGAAAGCTGGCAGGTGAACTTGTTGTAGAGGTGAAGAAGCTGCCGGTAGAATAAATGGGTGGCAATGGGGTGTGTGTGTGTGTGTGTGTGTGTGTGTGTGTGTGTGTGCACATGTGTGAACGTGTGTGTGACTGTGTAGTTAACCCGTGGCCAATGCCAGGATTGTTTACACACGTATTGACTCTGATTTGTTTTGACAAAGGAAGTGCCATAACAAAGCCAGGTAAATAAAAACAGTGTGTGTGGTGGGAACAGGCTTCACGGGATCACAGGTGCCTCACACAGCATCAACCGTTACATCACCGCATTCACTCATTCACCATCACAGATGCAGAGCGACTCCATCTGGGTAATGCCAGATGAATATTTAATAGTAAGAAAATAATATTGTGTGTGTTTTAGTCTTTGTGTTGCATGTAGTACAGCGCTGAACGTGTGAATTATGCATGTGCTGCATCTTTGTTTGTGTGTGATGTGGAATCTATAGAAGAGCAGATGCAGTGAGAGGCCTGCTCACAGCTCCTCCATCATTTCCACCATGCAAACCTTATCTAACCCTGCCCGCGTTGGCGCTGCTGAATTATTGAAATGAAGACAGGAAAGTTAATTTGCTAACTGTCTGTGCTTTAGCTGGCTAAACTCAGCTGAGATGCCGGTGTCTCTGGAGGCGAGGAGGGAAAAGGGAAGGCGGGATGGGGCAGCCCGGGGCTAAATGTCAGGTGTGTTTCCCGGGGACGAGGCAGGGGGATGAGATCTCCTTGATGTGTGGACACGGAGCAAAGTGCTAGTAAGGCTGCACGGGGTTCAGCGCCAGGCAAGGAGGCGGGAAAAACGAAATGAACATCGGCAATGGTGGTTTCAGCCACTAGGAGATGGAGGCCAGCTCAGAACGAGACAACAGATGCGCTGCTCGGCTTTGTGTTGCTTTTTATGTAAACTCGCAGACTGGCTTGACAACAAGAGCTTTCATAACCAGGCTACTGTCAACGCACAGGTCAAACGATCTTCCTCCCACTCCCAGCTCGGCTCAGCTCTCAGACTGATCACCCGCTTCTCATTGCGTAATTTCCGTCACTGGTATTATTTTAGAATTTCGTCTCATCTACCTCAGCTGGGAGAGAGTGCCTGAATGAAAAGTGCACAGCTGAGGCAATAAGAAGGCGTGGAGTGGACTTTGGAGGTTGTGGTTGGTCAGCATGTCATTGTTTATTCCTGAATGGTGTCTGTGTGTGTGTGTGTGTGTGTGTGTGTGTGTGTGTGTGTGTAGGGTAACTAGCGCATGTTCAGGGGGAAGCATTGACCTTCAGTTTCCCTCTGACACAGCTCCCCTGCACCGCACGCCTGCCCGTCTCCCATTTATCTACCCGGCCTTCCTCAGGCTCTGCTCCATCAGCTCACGAAAAAAAGTCTCCTCCTCAGCCGAGTTACACTTACTGCTTCTGACAGAGTAACAAAAGGTGTCCCCCGAAGCCTGGAGTGAATGAGTGTTTTTAAATAATGCATGGTGGCTGGGGCAGGTGCCCATCACCAGGGCACAGAGCCCCTCAGATCACACCAGGCTCCACCATGAAATTTTCATCGCTGCGGTGCTCATGGGAATCTCCATTCGATCCTGTACATTATGAGGCGAGTGTATAGGAGCTGACGCCTGCCGCTGGGTATTTCACACTGCAAAAAGGCCCTATTTTTACCTTTTACACCAACTGACTCCCCTCTTTAGTCACAACCCGGAACATCTTAACACTTCCAGAGGTGGTGAGGCTGATGGAGCAGAAATATGTCCTGTTAGACTCCGACTGATGTCTTTGTCAGCAGTTAACCGGGGTAAAATGTAGAATTAACCTCATATTTTGGACGTAACAGTCCAGTCAGTGCCTAAGTAAACATTGTAGAATCGCCCCAAGTCACTCCATATAAGATCAATACAATTGATTTTAATTCACATCAAGCAGTTTCGTATTAGTTCATCCTGCTGTGATGTCGCACACGGTCCTTTTTCTGCAGCGGCTGCATACCGAGCCAAACGCTGACCACCCCCCGACACACACCTCAGACATGCACACACACGCACTTGTAAGAAGTAATAAATCTTGTCTTTAAAACGGCACGTGTAAACTGAGATACAGTCGTGTCTGATGTAACAGTGGGCAATATGGAAGGCGATATCATCTAATTTGTTTGTTCCATCTCACCGCTGGAACAAACTTCCCGAGGATCGTAGGTCTGCTGCTTGTTTAAATCACGGCTTAGATCCTTCTAGTTTGCTACTGCGTTTTTATTAAACCACTCGCTGTTTATTCATTCACCGCCCCTGCAACCGTAACCTGTTAATGCTTTTATTTTACTTGATAAATTCTCGATTTTACGCTTTCCTTTTAATTGTCTTTTAAAGTGTTTTTGAATTGCCCTTGTGTCGGAATGTTGCCAGATCAGTAATTTTGCCGTGCCGAATGTCAAACGCTGGTGTAAACCGGTTCGCACCAGACGTAGGAGATCATTTTTACTTAGCAGATGGCTGTCAAGACACTGCAGTTACATTCAATGAAATTCTTCCAGATAAAGATAAAGAATGGGGTCGTTCAACTCTGGCCCAGCTTGTTATTGATTCATTCAGTATCACCTGGCATCAGCCCAAACATCATAACTCTGAGTCTGAGTCTGGCCTTGATGTGTGTGATCAGCATAAACACAGTTCCTCACCTTACACAAAAGCACAGTGACCCCTCCACTCCACTTCGGACCCGGAGATGATTATCCCCCGCTGTGTCTGTCTGGGGTCTGTGTGGTCGCGAAATTATTGAGTTGCATGTGAGAGGTCAGGAGAGGATTTTGTCCTGGAAGTGAGAGGTCAAAGTGAGGAAGGCGCATTTGTGTCCATACGCAGATTGTCCAACTAAGACTGGGCAGCGTAATGAAGAATAGCGGAATCCAATTTTGTGGCTGTTACAGAAGCAGGCAAATATCTCAGCACACTTTTTATGCAGCTAGTCGACTGTCTGGAAAAGTTGAAACAGTCCTGAGTAAAGGCCCAGCATACCTCATATAAATTAGAACTTTCCGGGCACAAATATGTCTCGCAAGGCTCAAGATGCAGTAGCTCAGACTTTTTCAGTGTTCTTGTGCAGAGCCCCGCGGCGAAGTTGGGGTCTTTTATATTCTCATATGACACGGCAGGATGTGTGAGGGGTGAGGTAGCAGGGGACAGTGGGGCATCATGTTCAAGCTGTGCATTTGTGGTGAAATCGTCATTGCTTTGATTTAGAGGACAAACGTGTCAAGGGTCATGTATGTCTGTATATCTGTTTTAAATGCGTGTGTGTAGACCACGGAACCAAAACAAGCCCCAGGGACAACCAAAGTACCCGGGCAGTAATTTGCAAACTATGCCGGAAAGACCGTCAAAGCAGTGTGTGGACATGCGTCAAACATGTTTCACCACCTAAAGCTGAAACCAAGCATCGAGCCAAGTAGCCAATGTCCAGGCCAAACCAAGCTGGCAGATTGCGATGACTCAGCCGCAGCTTCTGCAGCTGTACTCCCGCTGGATTGAAATTAGTGAAGCGTTGTCTTTTTGACTCGCTAATGATGTGACGACAATGAAAGCCGACTTATCTGAAAAGCTCGACCCAATATGCAACGTTCGGTATTTTCAGTGACGATGTTTGCCAGCAATGTCTGAACAGTTAATAGTCCAGGAGCTACTTTGTCTCAACCATGGACTTAACAATGCTAACAGTACTGTGGAGCCAGCAGCCAGACCTTCATTAACACTGACTGGAATCTGGCACCATTGGCTCCATTGAGCCAGATCCATTGGGCTGATTGAGCATATTGATATGGCACTTGGGGCAGTTGAGGAGAAAATGCGAGTAAATGCTTTGGTAGACACCTTGAATCCACTGCTGTTGTAGCCCTGAATTCAGTCCTTCAGTTTTCTCCTCCATTTTTTACTTCACAGTCTTTTACTCAAAGCAAAGCCCAAAGCTTGACCCCTGAGTGACAACTGTCTTTATCAAACACATTCGCTACTTGTATCCCTAAGAATAATAAAACTTTTTAAAGAGACTCACAGTTGTGTGAAAATGATAGACTAGTTTGGTTTTATTGATGCTGGGATCTCTTTTATCCTCCATGAATACAGTCTACTACCATCTCATAGTTATTTCCTCTCACGCAGGCACAGAATGTGTGTCCATGTGGTCATTAGTTGGCCGTCAGCTGTAGCCTCTGCAGTGTGCAAGTGAAACTTTTTTCAGAAGCCGTCAGGCAGTTTGAGGCGACACAAAGCTTTTGATCAGTCGGCTTTGGTGTTATCTGGTCCCTTTAGCAGAATTAACGGGGTAATGGGAATGGCTAGGAACAAGAATGAGTCATCTATCGAGATAGAGACGGAGAGGAAGTTAATGATCGAGTCTCTAAGAAATCTCACGCTGGGATATAGAGATGGGATGGCTTTAACAGATTCTGAATCTCTGACTTCTTTCTTTCTTTCTCTCTCTCTATTGCTGCCTTTCCATGGTCTGCACATCACAACATGAACCATTTGACTCGTCTTGACTGTTTCAAACAAACTGATTGTAACAAGAACTATAGATCTTATTTTTAAAACAGTTAAATTAACACAATTGCAAATCGATCCCATTTCATTTCAGCCCTTGTGGTCAAAAATGCATTATGCAGCTCTAAAAGTAGGGAGATAATTTTATTCTTGCCATATCACGCCTAAGTAGCGCATACTGAGGCATCTAAATGTGCCAAAAATAACAGAAACCCAGCGAGCAGCGCACTCATGTGTAAACCTTCAGCCACGTCTGAGGATTTCTTTTTGTCTCCACCTCTAATGTTTTTGTCGGTGTCTACATTGTTTTGCTTTTGGCCTCCGCGCCTCAGCAGTAGAGTTCCTGAAACCACGGCGATGTGGCCGAGTGCCACAGAGTCTCTACAGCACAGAGCACTGGAGCTTACATCACACATTTACAACCCCTCATTGTCTATACGGTCTGTGCACGGCAAAACCTTATTTACCCAAGGTTTAGCTCAAATAACACGGTGGAGAATTTCTGCCAGCTGCACGCTTGTTGAAAGATTCTTGTTGATAAATTCAGGTTTGATACACTTAACCATTGACAGAGGGAATGAGAATGTTTCATAAGTGTTTTCCCCTTCATCTCAGTTGCATCACTGAGTCTACCTGCCAAATGATCATTTGTTTAGTCAAATATATTTTGGGAGCAAGTGTAGAGTTTTAAGTCATAAACTGAATGCTGACCTCTCTCTCTTTCTTCTTTCCAGGTTAGCTTTATATGTGTATGAGTATTTGCTTCATGTCGGCGCACAGAAATCAGCACAGACCTTCCTGTCAGAGGTAAGAAGTGCTTTCATATTTACTTCCTGTTGCTAAAGGATGAGTGTGATTCTTCCTCTATTGTATGACCACGACTGGAATTCACATTATAAGTTGTCCAAGGGGTCAAGGTACTGTCAAGCAACCTTACTTGCATATTGAATCCATCCAAGTGTGTGTCTGGACAGTTTCTCACTCACTCACGCTGTAAGTTCATGGAAATTGTATTAACCCTTTAAAGCTAAGGATACCTGATACTGGGATATTTTTGTGATGGGCGTAGAAAATAATATAAACAATCTCTGGGCAATAGGAAGAGGGATACTTACTGTTTTTACCCAGAGGAAATCTGTCCCCGCAGGCATGAAAGCTGCCACGCCTCAGTGGAGGAAGCTCCATAGAGCCTTTAACAGAGTATCAAGCGTCCCTAACCCAGAAATAGAGCTTCTCAACCTGCATGGACAGAGCAGAAGACTGGTAAATGGCACTGTAGGTCTGCTCTACTGTGACCCAGGCTGATAGAAATAACTATATTACTTCACCAGAAAAGGTTGGATTTGCTCAAAATGTACATGAACGCACAAAACACCTTTTGTTGGGTCTAAAGTTATGTCCCGTAGAAACTAGTGTCTGATCAATCAGAGATCTTTGGTCTTGTGAGCTCCACCCTACCTTCCATGGAGTAGCAAAGGTTCACCAACTGCATTTCCTTAAGCAAAATAGTTCTTGATGCAAAACTAAGGAAAGTTCCTCAGCTCCAGGAAAGACTCCTGTAAGAGAGACTGTAAACAATAACAACAGCACCAACGGGCGATGTGAACCTTCATTATTATTGTTTTTCATCCAACACTGCATAATTAAAGCAGTCTCAAATATTGTTCCTTTGTTACTTTGCTTTGTGTTGTTGACATTTAAATAGTAAAGCACGTCCCTTATGGAGCATACCTTGAGTATTGGAAACCATTCCAATCATGATTTGTCCCACGTGTGCCAAATTTATTACTCTGATATTAGGCCTCTAATCTGTAGAAAGAGGTAAGGTCTCTAATGTGTTGCATCCTCTTCCTTAATGGACATCCTTCCTGCTAATGTCCTGGTCTTCTCTTACGCAACACCTCTCCTGCCCACCGGCTTAATACAGCTCCACTTCCTACACTCCCAAACACTGATAGACCTTTTATGGGAAAGCAAAAGGCAGGTCTCTGTCATTCAACTTTAATACAGCAATAATTGATGTATCATTTCATCTGCTCAAGTGCGTGTAGAGGCACTCAGAGATGCTGTTGCTCTGGCATGAGGTCATACACTCAGTAATGATGGATGCAGATTAATCGGTCGCCTCTACCTGTATAGTCTGATCTAGTACATAGTTCTAGTACATAGTTCTAGCTCAGTCAAGAAACTTAATATTAACAAAATATCTTCAGCTCTTCTGCTGTGTTCGAGCGTTAAATTTGGTTACTGCAAACACATCTTTGAACTGGATTTTATAGGGTACACTCAAGCAATAGTGGCTACACTCTTTTAGACCAAAGGGCTTGTTTATGATTGCTTTCAACCACAGCGATTTATTCTAAGTGTAACTTGGCGTTGAAAACAGGACAGAAAAATAATTGCCATCAACAATCAAATCGAAACAACTTCATTTTCAAGTTTGCAGTTGTTTTGGAAAAGTTTTGATTTTGGGGGGGGGAACACTAAAGAAGCAGACACTCGCCCTGAGAAACACACCGCTGTGAACACGGATCTATCAATCAGACACAATCAGACAGAAATTGGTTGCCTTCACTTACAGTGTGCAGGCAGGCAGCGAGGCGGACGGGGCTGGAGGCCGGCCGAACTGCCAAAACACAGGAGAGAAGGGCTAAAATATGAAGGCGAAATGAGGGAGCAGCACACAGAGATTAAGTGGGAGGCCTGCAGCGAGCCTGGCTGATTTCAGAACCCTCGTGGGTCAATCTTCTCCCAGTGATTGAGTGTTATTGGCGAGCTGCTGGAAACGGGTGAAGTCCTGGGTCGCAGACCACCAGAGGCACACGCATACACACATGAACACACACACACGCACAAGGCCTAAACAGGAAATAAACAATGGCAACACAGACAGGGATTAAAACAAAACAAACATTCCATACGCATGAGTCAAACCTGATGGTGCTTAGCTTTTATTTTCTAATTTAGTTTTCATTTAGTTGTCTTAAATCATATATACAATTGGTGTATTTGGATTGGCCTGACAGTATTGTTTGCATCTGAGCAAACACAGCAGCGTGACCTCTCACCTTTAACCCTGACATGTAGCAGTAGCCTTTCATGTCTGGAGGAGGATTATTGGAGGGATGCATACTTTTGTGATTTATTATCAGCATTGAGCTCTCCACAAACTTCGACTTGAGTCATTCAAGTTACATTACATTACATTACATTACATTACATTACGATCATTTGGCAGACGCTTTTATCCAAAGCGACTTACATTACATTACCACCCTTCGCAGAGGGGGGAGCAATTGAGGGTTCGGTGCCTTGCTCAGGGGCACCTCGGCAGGGACTCGAACCGGCGACCCCCCGATTCCCAAGCGGAAGCACTACCCACTGAGCCACTGCCTCCCCGTTAGCGCGCTGGTTAGCAGCAAAGAGTAAGCTGGCTGGCTGGCTAAGCTAGTTTCACTGATTTAGTCTAAAAATAAATAAGACGGTGTACTTTTATCAAGGACATTGGCTATTTTAGACCAGGTAGCCACCTTTTAAAACGTCCTTGCACATTCTGCATAACTTCTAACAGACACACCGTTTCTCAAATCCGTGGATTTGTCGTTCTTCAACCATACTGGTATCTGTTGTCATCGCACAGAGCAGGAAGTGAGCATGGAATGTTTGGAAGCGGTGCTACTCTGAGTGAGTGCGTTCAGATCTTGTCTCCCCAGTCTCTCTTAAACACACACGCACACACACACACTCACATGCTCACATGTGTTTCAATAGATAAGGGAGTTGTATCCTCGCAGGTAAACGTGGTGCCATCTAATGAGAGTTCTATCACCTGGACTCTTTTTCCTCAATTAGCCTGTGTACCTCCCTCAGTGTCAAACCCACACACACAAACGCACGTGCACCGACAAACGCAAGCAGCAGTTTATTATTACACACACAATACACTGGTGTGCCCATGAGGACTTTTCCACTCCATGCTCTCCTGCACTGAGCGGCTCTGGGCTCTTTAGCAGCATTAAATCAACAAGCCTGCGCCCACATACATCTCATCACATCGCTATAGTCTGCACCGGGGGATAGAATATGGACTGAAGCTTGTGTCTTTTTCATAAAGACAATAGAGGAAACCCTGTCGCTGTCACGCCGCGATGACACGGTCATCTCTCACGCTGTGTGTACACCGCACACGTGTGTATTTGTGTGTGTGTGCAGCGTTGTTGGTGGGAGTGTGTGAGGCAGACTAGAGGGTCAGATATCGCTCGCCCAATCTTATCTCAGTGTCCAGATGTAGGCAGGAGCTCTGATGGTTTCTGAGGGCTTGGAGACGGTCACAGCGTCTCGTCCACGCTTCTCACCGCGCTGCCTGTCGGGCGCCGATTCCCTCCCCTCTCCCACCATCACTCCCTTTGTCTTAAGTTTGCATGACAGTTGAGCAAAATGATTACATTATGCATAAATCATGCTGCAGTGTCTACTCCTCCTAAACTCTCTCTTTCTCCTTCTTCTTCTCTCCCTTAGATCCGATGGGAAAAGAACATCACACTCGGGGAACCTCCAGGATTTTTACACTCATGGTGGTGGTACGTATACATCTGTCATTCATTCATTCTTTAGCCTCTCAAACATGCTGAGCACACACACACACACACACACACACATACACACATTTTTCAGCCGCTCACATTCATACTGTAGAAGTACTCTTGATCGACTGGAAGAATGTGCAGGGGTTGGAGGGACAGTAATTGCAGGGAATGCTAAGTGCATCATCTCACACATGTTTAAGTGGCGTACTCATGCCGTCTCTCTGATTGACAAGTGAGCTACCCTGCCTGGCTCTGTTATTTAAGCTGAAGTGTGTTTTCTGTAAAAACTCACATCTGAACTGAACTGGAGTCAAACTGTGGACTGTTTAATCAAAGTCATGGGCAGACCTAAAGAGAAACGAGGAGAAAACCTTGTTTAAACTGACATTGGCATTTAACACAGCACGTGTTTCAATACAAACATTTGCAGAGAATTTGGATATTGTATTTTTGGAAGTTGTAACATTCTGGAGAGCGTTTTCTTCTTTCCTTACAATTCCTGCATGTACAGTTTTACCCAGCAACGTCATCCTGCAAACTGTGAACTGATGTAACAAGTTACTATAGGATGCTGATCCAAGAACAAATAGACGTTTCAGGGTAAAGTGTTATCGGAAAGCACTTTTCGACTCATCCGCTAGCGTTAAGAGGCTTTTCGATGTCTTCCATAATGCTTCAACTTACAAAAGAACCCCCCGACAGGATTCAAGTCTACAGAAATTCATCCTTGACAGGGTGCAAAGGTAAAAACATTGACGATTGATTTAAAATGTCATTCTTGGCTAGAAGAGGTACTGATGGACAGAACAGATAAAGCGCTCAGAATAAATAGAGAAGAAGAAGCCTGACACGTGTGTGAGGTTTTCCCTCCCTGACTCAACTGGAGGGGATGGGAAAACCCCAATTCTTCCCTTTTCTATTTATCAGTCTAAAAAGCTTGAGAAAGAGGTAAACGGAGAGGCAGATTGGATGGCACACAAGACACGGGACAAGTGAAGAGCTTTGGAAGGGTAACAGAGAGACAAACACGCAGACTGGCACGGAGGTCAGTCTGCTTGCTGAGAATCCTCAGCAAGCAGCGCGAGGGCAAAGAGAGCCGGGATAAGAGCGCTGACAGGCCCGCTTTGTTCCATGTTCATGCTATCCTGCTTCATCCCCAAAGCCCCCCCTCCGGTCACCCCCGTGTGATACACCGGGACTCACAGCCCCATTCACTCTCCAAGGCCCCAGTGTGTTGTAATGGTGCAGCCTGTTGACACGGTTTATAATGGCCCTTAAACAGTCTGGCTTGTCTCAGGCCGACAGCTCCCACTTGGACAGCTAACAGTAACACTGACAGAATGACATACATAAACATACAGCCACGCATAAGTTTGCTCTTGCCTCTGCCCCAACCAATAAGAGGAATCAGGCAGAGTCGTGTGTGTGTGTGCGTGTGTGTGTGTTTGTGTTTGTGTTTGTATGTGTGTGAGAGAGAGAGCAACAGAAAGAAAGAGAGAGAGCTAGACAGAGGGAGCTTGTTGTTAGGGTGCTGTGTGTGTGTAAATGGAAAACACAAAGGGAAATGGAGCAATTTGAGTGTGTGTTGTGACTTTATTGATGCATTTCAACAGTGAGTTGTTGCAATTGTAGAAATGGAGGAGTGTATTTATGAATGAGCTTGTTGTGAGTGTGTGTGGGGGTGTGTGTGTGTGTGAGAGAGATAGAGAGAGAGAGAGAGAAAGAGAGAGGGACTGGTAGAGAGAGTGAGAGGGAGGGAGTGAGGGAGAGAGAGAGAGATTGTTGCAAGTGCTCTGTGTAATTGGAAAATAGGAATAGCAGAAATTGGAGTGTGTGTTCCGACTAAGTGTGGGAGATGACCTGGAGTGTGTGTGTACGCGTGTGTGCGCTTGCATGTGCCAGAGATCAGTTGGAGAGCAGGCAGATGATTAGCCAGGCTGAGCAGGGCAGGGCCGCCGCATAGTGTGACCTAGCTGAGGGGCGTCTGTCTGGGCCGCGTAGCACGTGGACACCGAGACTGCTCTGTGTGTGTGTGTGTGTGTGTGTGTGTGTGTGTGTGTTTTGGGGGGGCGGAGTTCACTGTCCACCCCTACACCACCCATCAACCCACACCACCATCTCCACCTCCCCAAGCCTCCAGCCCTCCCTCCCCCCCAAAACAAAAGCTCCAGATGGTAGGAAAGCCACCAACCTCCCCTCGTCCCTCACCCCTCGCTCCCCCTCCCTCAACCTTTGTCTGGAGCCCTGTCCTTTGTTTGCGGAAGAGAGACCCCCGACGGATTAACTCTTCGCATTCTAGGCCCTTTTGTGTTAAACAGCCAAATCCTAGACCCGGACCCCAGCACCGTCGTACCCCACCCCCCACCATCCCTCTCCCTGCCCCTCTCCCTCCCTCCTGTCTCTGTCTTCGGGGCTGTTTCCTGTTGGACTGGGGGGGTTCAGAATGAGAGCTAGGCTATAAGGGTGATGGTGGGTGTTGGGGTTGGAAGGGAGGGGAGGGGAGGGGGGTCACTCATCCACATCTGTTGTTACGGATGGAGGGATAAATAAAAGGCTGAGCGAGGGCTGCAGGTGTTGATTGTGTCACTCGCTCCCTCTCCATTGGCCGATGCTAGTTGTCTCCTCCTTATCCCCAAATCGATCGCTTTAACCAGTTTTCACTGGATGGCCACCGAATCCTCAGTCCCCCACCCGGCCGCCCCCCGCTCCACCCAACACACACACCCCTACATACACCCCTCCGAACACATCCTCTCCTCTCCTTTCCTTTCCTCTCCTCTCCTCTCCTCTCCTCTCCTCTCCTCTCCTCTCCTCTCATCTCATCTCTTCTCCTCTCCTCTCCTCTCCTCTCCTCTCCTCTTAATACATCCTACATTCACTCTGAGCGTTTGCCCTCACTGTGATTAAAGTGTTAGGGTTAGACTGCAGTATACATGATTGGAATCAACAGGATACATAATGGAAGTATGAGGCGAGTCTGCATGTTGAGGCAACGCGTCGGGAGGAAATGTGCTGCATGTTCCAATAAAGATGTTTACATGTCCGAATCAAACAACGTAATTTTGGTCCGTTAGTCGGAGTAAGCCTACTTTGTGCCAATTTCAATCGCGTTAATGTGAATACATGGCAGTTGAAAAAGCTGATTTATTGCTTTAATCGCTAAGTGGGAGTTCTTGGCTTAGCTGGCACCGTGGCGTTTTCTCCGGGGCTGGCTGAATGTTTGCTGCCACCTGGAGAAGAGCCGGTGCTGGAGTTAAGGTAATAAACACAACAGGAAGGGTTCTGTTCCTCCATGTCCTCGCTCTGATTTGCAGTGTTTTGTCCCATTAAGGAGAGAGCGCCCTGATAGAAGGAGACACCGTCTTCTACATGTTTGGCTCTCTCTAACTTTGTTTTTAGACTCTTGTGATTGCTCCGTTTCGTTCAATCCGCCGCTGTCTGCCTTCCTCACGCCACACACACACGAGTCAATTATCAGCGTGGACCCGCCACCCGCAGCCGGCGTGTCCGTCTGTCCGCCCGTGCCTTTGTTTACGCTCCCTGTTATAATGGAAAGGCAGATTGTAACCACTGGCTTTGTCAGACCACAGTTAATTGCAAATAATTATGTGATGGCATTTAATTTTAGTAATTGTCTTCTTCTGGGTGGCTGGACGCTAATCCTCTCCTCCTCTGTTCTGGATACAAGCTCTGTATGTGTGTGTGTGTGTGAGAGAGAGTTTGTGGGTGTGACATATTTTTATCCCAGTTTCTTGCTCAAATGAAATCTCACAGTTTCCAGCTGATATCATTTTTTCCCACTGCCGTCCGGTTCAGATACCATCAATTATGACCCATAACACTATATAGTGATTAGATTGAAATGATTTGATAATTGGACAGACATTGTGTTGCTACATGGGTGCTGGTGTAACTCCCAGCAGATGTTGACTTCCTGGATAATTCCTATTCATTCTTGTCTCTGAAGAGGAAGCAACAATTATGACTCAAATCACAGCGATGGTCAATTCCCAAATTTTGGATTCCTCCCCAGTGAAGCTCCATGATGAGAATGTTAACTCTCTCAGCACACCCCGAGCCCACCCGTACTGTGAACGTGCTAATATATTTTGCATTACATTAAATAATATCAGCATAATGAATATCCTGCTTGCTGTGATTGGGGCTCTTCCACCAGCGATCCTGCCCCAGATTATGCAGAGAGACAGAATGAGATTTTTCCCCCGCGTGGCTCAGACCAACGCAGGTCAGATGTTCAAATTGTAATATATCTCAGACTTCACAGGCCAGGAGATGTAAGATCACCTCACCCCCCCACCACCACACCATCCCCCTGCGTGTGTACCTGGATGTGTCTTTACGGTAACAAACTATAACCCGCGTCCCCCATTTCATTTCCCCGAGAGCTGATTGGATTTGCGATGGTCGCGCCTTCTCGCCGCAGTTCGTCCCCGACAGAGCAGCAATCTCTTTAACACCAACCGATAGATATGATAATGTGCACTGGCTTTATTGTCAAGTGACAGAGGGGCAGCACAACCTCTAATACACACACACACGCGCACCATATGTGCTCGCCGCCGTCTTTGCACAGTTGCTTCCTCTGTCTCTTGTACCTTCAAGCTCTTGTCTGGAGGGAACCCCAGTGCTCTCTGAATGCCTTGGGGCGCCAACTCTGCCTTTTTAATCTTTAAATACTCCAAAACAGATTTCAATTTAGGTTAATATGCTGTGAGTAGTGGGGTTCGTACGCCGCAGGGTTGAGATTAAGTGTTTATGGTTCGGTTTATGGTTTACTTTCATGATAGACATCATTGCGCGCTTGTTTCCTCGATGTCTTCTGATATCATACATGACAAATGAGCAAACAGTGGAGAACATTTGCCATATGTCTCGCCGCGCGTCACAAAGAAGACGAATCGCAGACGAACATCTTTCTCCACCCGACAAATGACTTCTATCACGTGACAGGTGCCAGCGAGCGATTCTGTAACACGGTTATGGACCATCAGCTAATATTTTTTGCTCCATTTTGCAGTCTGTCATATCAGCTGTCATGGCTGCTCAGAGGCCGCTTTCCTAACATCAGCACAAAGAATGCATGCACGTGAACGCTTTATTTGCTCCTCAGAGTGACAGAAAGGACAGGAAGACAACTTTTCCTCTCGTGTGACACAATTAAACGGTTCTTTCCCAAAAAACTCACTGTCCATGAAATCAATATCTTCAATAAGAGGAAGTCCTTAATGTGGACCAGCTTAGCAGCTACTTCATTTCAGTGTAGTAATTAAGGGCCCGTTTGGACCTGGTGGCCTCTGCTGCCTCGGAGGAATGGGACCGGTCTAATTAACTAATATGACCACGCCTGATTGGGCAGTAAGTAATATAATCACAGCTGATTGGCCAGTAACCTGCAGGTTGGCATGGCAGGCTGAGAGGAAGAGGGAAGTGCTCCATTTAGTGACCTTTCCTCGGATGTAAGCTCTCCAGGGTCAGCGGCAGCCTCCAGGGCTCGACTTCATCCTGTGCGTCTGCTGAAACGGAAGCGTCGGTGTATCGGACATGAGACGGCTCCGGTGTTTAATCAGATTTCACATGTGTTAGTAGATTTTGTCGCGCATCCATCAGTGCTGTACACAAACTTGTTGCTGTCTTGTCCTGTGTGCAGTGTATTCTGGGATCTGTACTGCGCCGCCCCGGACCGGAGGGAGACCTGTGAACATTCCAGCGAGGCCAAGGCTTTCCATGACTACGTGAGTGAACTTAACCAACCCTGCAGTTGTGTATCAGGGTACACACACACACACGCATACACACATCCGCTTCTGCTCACTCACAGACACACACACATACTGTATGTACACGTGCGCAGTGTGTATCAAAGAGAGGGGGCTATTCTCTGTGTGATAATGCTGCTGGTTCCTGTTTTGACATGTCTGCATTGCTGACTGTCTGTGTCTGGACCGTCTGCTGAAGTCTCTGTGCTGGATGTGAAAACGTCTGAGCTTTTGAAATAGAATGCTTCTAAAAACGCAGCACCTACTTTTGTATTTCATTACCGCCGCCAAGGAGGTGGTGTTTCTGTCGCCTGTGTCGGTTTGCCCGTCTCTCTGTTCGTCAGCAGGACAGGTTTTCATGGAACTTGGTGGCCAGGTTGGTTCTAATCCATGGACAAACCCATAACATTATACTAAATGTTGGCCTATAAGTGTTAAAATCAACATTGTTTTGCTGGATTTCTTGGGTCTATCTGCGTCTACATTGGCCCCGCCCCTTTTATTCAAACAAGAAATTTGCCTTTTTGATTTTGAGGCTATAGTTTCCGTTTCTGAATGCTTGAATGTCAACACATTCTCCATGACCTTGATTTTGTTTGATCGGTGTGCGCAGCATAATACAGTACCTCAGCTGCTGGGTGCACTTCCCCGACTGCGACCCCTGACCCCAGGCGTCTTGCCCAAACTGTCAGCCTGAGGTGAAAGGTCATAGCACTGCCCAGCTATTTATTGGTCCACTCATGGCTTCAATAAAGGTCAGAGCACATAAAGCAGCTGGCTGATCACACACACAGGAACGTGAACACATGCACACACGCACGCACACACACACACACACAATCACAGACACACACACACACACATACATGCATTCATATAGCACACAATAAGAGTCGATGCTTGTGGAGGCTGGGTTGTGGAAAGGTCAGGATCTACGACCCCTTGACCCTCTCGTCTTCTGAAGAGTCAGAGCTGTTTTTCAGTAACAAACACACACACTCTATCTCTCTCTCGCTCATTGCTGTCTGTGCTGTTCAGATTGAAGCTCCTCCATCAGCTCATCGTCTCACTTTCAGTCACTCAGGGTTATAAGGTGGATTTTCTTTATGTTAACTGAAGCCTTCTCTCCTTCTGGCTCGTCCATACTCTGCTCCATATTAGCATTAAGTTGCCTTAGATGTGTTTGAATAAGGATTACACAGGCATTAGGCTGTTGACCAGACACAGTGTGGCGAGATGATCATTCCACCTGTGTGAAAGTGAAACCCGAAATGGATTAGAGGTGCTATTCTTACCGCACACGTCTCGCTCAGGCTCTTTTTCGCCTGTAGCCAGCAAGCCCATTCAGTTGAACTCTCTTATGAGGTTTGACAGCAAAAGTGTGAGTACTTGTCAGCAGAACAGATTACATTTGTTGTGCATGTACTGTGAATGTGTGTGTGTGTGTGTGTGGGCACGGGGCGCACGTGTGTGTCTGTGCTTGTCTGTGTGTGCATGTGTTAGACCCACCATAAGATTAATTACATGGTTAATTAAACCTAGTAGTTAATTAAATCTGACAACTGTGTCTAATTAATCTAAATGCCATATAATTTCCTACACCTTTCTCCAGAGGTAGGCCAGCTGGATACCTGCATGTCGGCTCTTAGCGGCGTTGGTATGACAGCTCTGGTCAACATATACGGCTAAACTCTCTAAGTCACATTGTTTAAACTCTGTGTGTTCCCAGTTTCAGAAAAAAATCGGTTATTTGAGCTGGAAGGAGCCAGATTAGCGGCGCCCCTCAATCAACGCCGCCGCCGCCACGGATTTAACCTTAGAGGGAAAATGCAAAAAAAGAGCAGTGGTGCGCGAGTGTGTGTGTGCGCAAGTTGAAAAATGGGAGTAACACACTCACACTCTCACTAAAGGTCTCTGTTGAATTTCAAGGATTCAGGGTTTGACCTGGCTGGAGTTCAGGAGGTCACGGGGAAAAATCGGTTTGACCACGAGAGCTGTTTTTGTGAGCTAATTTGTCCCCGTGACGTTAGAGAATGTTAATGTTTTGTTTTGTTGTTTGGTTCGTCGGTGGTCGTTGGTTGTAAACGTCGCCATTTCCGGCGCAAACCAAATCGACGGCAGTGAGCGTCACACAGAGGGTTCAGCTGAGGGGTGACACGGCAGCTCTATGTGCATTTGTGCGCTCTTATGAATGTGAATCTGTTGTGTGTGTGTGTGTGTATGTCTGAAAGTGTTTGTGCGACAGAGAGAGCGAGAGAAAGCGTGTGTGTCAGGGTCGAAGCGTGAGTCCCCAGGGCGATGAAGGGTCTGTCTGTCTCTGATTAACTCTGGCTCCTTGGTCCCCGCAGACCGACGGCCTGATCAAGTCTCTATCACGGCCCCTCGCTGATAACAGCTCCCTCATTCCCCCGAGTCCCCCCCGGATCACAGAGTGAAAAACAACAGGGCTCCCAGGAGTCACACACACTTCGCTCTGCGTGTCGCTCAGCAGGAATAGTGAAAGAGGAATGCACAAGATAAACTGGGATTGCTTTATTTTTATTTGTCTCTTTTTATTTGTTTGGTTTATGACCAGTTTGTTCTACGTAACGTGAGGAAATATTCACGCTGCCTTCTAAAATGGATATTTAGCATCTGTTTCCTGGATGTGAGTTTGTTGCCAGGCAACATAGAGATAAAGTACAGTCTTGGTGACACATTTGGTTTGGCTCAGCTGGGCTTGGCTCAGTCTGGCCCGGTGTGAAGGTGTGAAGGTACCTCTTACTCAGCCCTGTCCTCCTGGCCTCCACTGTGAGCCATGATGTAGACTTTGTGGACTGTCCAGTTCGGGAAAGATAATGGAATATAATGTGCTAATCCTCAGATCTGGGGACCGGTTGACAGTTAATCCAAGGGATTGTGGCAGGATTGGAGCTCTGGCTAGACTCCCAGAGCTGGAGGCCTCCGACTGGCTGGATCGCCGGACAGCTTCACCCCTGGATGGTGAAGCTGCTATCACAGTCACTGGAGCTTACGGGCGACACAAGCACGCGTGCGGCCTGTACTCGCGTGCATGTCACACATCCACCACTCCCGTATGTAAATGAACCGGCTCCCTCAAAGTCAGACGCTCGTGAAACAGCCTGAAGTCTTGTACATCCGTAAAGTAATTTAAGTGCTCTCTGTTGTCGTCTTAATCGTTTGAGTTTTCCTGTTCTTCCTCTTCACGTCGCCTTTTAATCATGTTTATTTCCCATCTTACAGCTCTCCTTTCTGCTTGGATTTTGGATGTTCCTCAAAGGAGCACTTTGTTGAGTGGAATGTGCTTGATTATAAGAGTGCGGCACATCATTCCTAACTCAATATGAATGATGCCAGCCCTGTGATGAGGAACGCGTTCATATTGACGAGCGATTGCGCTCTTGCATTCCCGCTCACATTAAAGCAGCCAGTCTCTCACACACACACACACACACACCCACACAAACAGAAACACGCCCCTAGAAAGTGATACAGTCGGTCTCGTTGGTACAGACATTTTGCTTTTGCCTGAACCAGAGGTCGCAACCCCACACGTCTGTGATTCATGCCGCTTCAGGTTCACCGCCTCAAGTGTCACAGATTTAGAGCCACAAGTGCGTCATTCCCGTGGCAGCGCTGAACTTTGGCTTGATGAGATCGGTCATGAATGCGGCACGCTGATGGCTGAGATGAAGGAGTCTGAGGCAAATACGGGCGCCTGACATTTTCTTTTTAATGCGGAGGAAAGGCAGAAGAATGCATTAGGGTTGTGATTGTGGTGCGAGTGTGCGGCGTGCAGGCAGCAGATAGACAGAGGTTGCACTGCTGGTTGCCAGGGTTTTCTTTGAGAGGGTTAAACATTTGTTAGGCTGGATCACAGTAACAGGTGGCACAAGGGGAGGAGCTGCACTCTGTAAACAACCGTTGATGGCCAAGCCTTTGTCTGGACTGTGTGTGTGTGTGCGTGCGCATGGCCATGCTCCTGTGCGTGTGTGTGTGTGCCGCCTCTTTTCCATCGCCACATCTCCACACACCGCCTCACCAGGTGCTCACTTGCCTAATTTCAGCGTTATCTGTTTGTTAAAACCCTTCCTTCCCTTTTCACAGTCGTCTGTCTTTGTCTCTGTCCTTCTTTCAAAGACAGAATTTACTCATCCTGCACCGTTTTCCCTGCTTCAATTCCTCTCAGGTCTTTTTCGCTGCCAGCTCCCCCCCACCCCCCACCCCCACCCCCCACCCCCACCCTCCTGCCCCCACCCCCCGCTCTTTCTTTCTTTCCTTCCCTCTGTGTGCCACACTCTTTCTCATTCCTCCCCCTCTCCTCCCACCCCCCTCCCCCTCTCTCAGAGGAGATTGATTGGGTAATCTGGCTGGGTGCCAGCAGTGCCCGCTTTCTTGCTCGGGGGAAGGAGAGAAGCGGGGGCGACATGACGACATGCAGGAATAATAATAACATCCATAATATAGGCAGAGTAGGTAAGGATGGAGGGACGTCAGAGGGGAGAGCGGCGGAATGGAGCCGGCGTTGGCACGGCGATATCTTAAATATAGCCTACACATAAATGGAATGCCACAACATCTTCATTTCTGTCTGTCTTTATCGGTCTATCTTACCCGTATCCCTCTCGCCACCCCCCCACCCCCCACCCACTGTTCTCGCCTGTGTCGTCTTTTAATATCAAACCGTGCATGGAGTGCAGGCTGCAGGCAGACGGGCGTTGAGCGAGAGGAGGCTGTCTTTGTGTTCTGTTGTTTACTGTTGTTACAGTCTAAATGAAAAAGGCCAGTCGGCTTCTCTGTCTGTGTATACCTTCTCCTATCTGAGGGAAGCAACAAAGCCTGAAAGTGCTGCCCTCAAGCTGTGTGTGTGTGTCAGGCTGGAGGTCTGGAAGTGACAGAAGCGGAAGATCAAATATTGTTTATGATTCCCTTCCTCGCAGGTTCATTCTGGGCGAGCTTAAACCGCGCCGTGGTTTCAGCATTTGATCTCGGCTCTCTGAGCGTGCAGGTCTGTGTTTGACGTGCAGACAGACAGATGGAGGCAACAGAAGAGGGACAGACGGACAGACAGGCAAAAGAAAGAGAGGGGAGAGGAGAGGGAGGGAGGGAGAGAGACGTGGAAGAAGCCCGGTTTATCTGTGTAGGAAAGAGGTGTCTGAAGACATTGGGGACTCTTTGAAGATGCGTTTCATAGTTTATCTGAGTTGTGGTGCTCGGTACACTTTGCATCCTGCGAGCTAAAAGCCACCAATGCGCCACAAATCAACGAAGTTACTGCTGCAACCAAACCCTGCAGCGTTCGCTTTCCTTCCTCGCATGCAGATTTTTCAACCCCAGCTCCTCGTTTTTTACTCCTCAAACCCCAGTTACCCACCAATGTCCTCTTAGTTGCGACATCATCCATAAAATATATACAAACGCTTTAATTTAATGCTACAACCTGCGACAGAGTGAAGCTCCTCGGGGGCATTTGTTTATCTCTCCCAGCGAAACCTGGGTAGGTGCTGCCAATTCTCTGGCGGTTCAGTCATTTTGAAATAAATAAATAAGTCACAGTTCATAATTAAAAAAGAAGAAACATTCATTTGCCTTGACTGTGATGGGCATAAAAGTGAGTGAACGCTCCGTCAGAGGGCTGCAAGTTGGACATCGACATTCCACGCCAGAGCTGTCATCGTCTTGTCAGTGGTATTTCTGTTTGTCACACACACACACACACTTTCTCTGTCTCATCGTCTTTGAAGTTTTACCGCACAGGCGACCCCCAACCTGCATTCACACACTCACACATTCCATAAATGGCATAAATCGCCTCTTGTGTTTATAACTTTTCACCCGGACAGCCTGGTATGACCTTATTACTATGCAACCCAACTGCATTTCTGCTGAGGACTTGAGTGTTTTAAGGAGCCATGACTTTCCAACTTTTCTTCTTAAAGCGAGGAGCTGTGGGACCGCAGTCACTTTTCCAGCTGCGGAGCTCCCGGTTCTCTCTTCGCAGACTGAGACTTGGAGCGGTGCGGTGTCGCTGCCTCTCCTCATTAGGGCTTAAACACCGTCGACGGTTACAAGAATTGTCAGGCGGGTCCCAGGGAGTGAAACTTATCTTAAAACATACACGTCTTGTTGGTTAACACCGAGAGCCGAGAAGCCGTTTCCTTCCTTTAAACAAGTCCCTGAATTAAATCAACTTACGCAGATTGGAGATCATGTATTGGACATAATACAGGGAAAGTTTTGATTTTATGTCAAGCCCCATTGCCCTGTTTGTACTGTAAAGCCCAGTAGCAGTACAGAACCGTCCGCTGAGGAAAGTTTTGGCAGACTGGAAGTGAATGGGAGATTGAGGAGTCTTGAAGTCTGGATGATGTTTGCCTTTGTCCAATACACAACTCTCCCGTGCCTCATGTTTGCCAAAACAATGTAGAATTGCATTAATGTGAGTGTCAACATATAGCCCAACATATTACAAAATAGCTTCTTAAATTATAATATTTGTTGCCAAGTGATAAGAACGGTCTGACAGGCCCAAGGATGCAGTGCGTTTGCAGTATTGTGGTCTGTGAATTTGGGTCTGAATGTTCTCTGGGTATTTTTTGTGTGTGTGTGTGGGTTTTTTTGAGTAGAACAGTCACTGCCAAGAGCATGATTTGGGATAAAAACTCCCCAATTTCCCTCGCGGGGAGGAAGCAGCTCGTGTTGGTTTCAGCCGGTACGTTAACATGCACTCAATACTGCGACCACGTGTCTTATCAATGCGGCTTAGACGTATAGATCCAAAGAGTCTGCCTCTCTCCGAGTACACGTGACGCAGTAATAGGTCGGCATATTCCAATTAAGACGTTTGTGGCGGTATAATTGTCGCGTTGTGAATGTGCTGAGTGTGAAGGAAGGAGCTCTCATTGCACAGAAACTCTCGGGTCCATCACAGAGAGAGAGCAGCCAGATGATTTGTGTCTGTTTGTCTGTCTCTTCGTTTTGGCGGTGTCGTACTCTGCTGCTCATCAGCACTCACCTGGATCAGGATCAGTCCGATGTCCTCGCGTGAGGGACACAGAGGTGAGGGGTGGAGTTTGTAATCTTGAATCAGTGAGTGACAGTATGTGGGGATAACGGCACACACTTTCAGTCTCTCCTTCAATGTATTCATGCGTGGACATTGGCGTCACATGACGTCTGTGAAGGGGCCTTCAGATGCTATCAGACAATCTGACAGGCGCTTTGAAGTCGACTGAGGACTTGAGAGTTCATGTCTTCCTCTGCAGCATTTATCGGTCTTACTTCCGGTTTTTGTGTAAACAGTTTTTGCTTCTCCGACTCTTTCACTAGCACAGCTTTTTTGTTCAACACTTTTGCTGAGTTTTCTGTTTGGTCCAGTTTTCAAGCCTTTTTTCTCTTCTCCTCCTCCTTATCTTTATTGGCCTCTCTTTCTCTCTCTCACAGACACACACACACACACACACACACACACACACACACACACTCTTACACACACTCCCTCTTCCCTTTTCGCCTCTGTCTCTTTATGGCATTGGGCATGCGTGCAGCTGGCAGACGTTGCAGCCTGGCAGAGTGTAACCCTGCCAGGCTGTGTGTGTGTGTGTGTGTGTGTGTGTGTGTGTGTGTGTGTGTGTGTGTGTGTGTGTGTGTGTGTGTGTGTGTGTGTGTGTGTGTGTGTGTGTGTGTGTGTGTGTGTGTGTGTGTGTGTGTGTGTGTGTGTGTGTGTGTGTCCTGTCTGCTGTACAGCTCTGCCAGGCCTTCCAGTCCACCAGTCTCAAGTACCAGCTGGGCATTGGTTGTGTTTGCTCGTGTTTGCACGTGCACGCATACGTACGTGCCTGCGTGTGTGTGTGTGTGTGTGTCATGCGCTTGTGTGTGCGCGTGTCGCTGAATGGACACCCTGCTATTTAAGTCTCACTGAACCAAGTGGTGAAACAAACACCGTCCTCCCTCAGATGAATGAGATGTTCGCTTGTCTCAACCCGGCGTTACAGCGAGGCCCTCCCTACTCGGATTAAAGCCCGAAACAATTACAAAGATTTATTTGCAATTTAAATTCTCCTAAACGCAGACTTAATCCCCATTTTCCAAAGGCGGCAACACTGAGAGGCAGAGTAAATGTGGCGAGATCCAATTCAAACCTCTGTCGGGGTTTCTCCTGCTAAAATAACACTTATAAGTTATGGGGGATAATGAATGTGCTGTGGGGCCGCTGGAGTTTCTATCTGGAGAACAGTTTGTTTCCCTTCAAAGCGAATCTTCCTAACAACGAGATGAACCCAAAGAACCAGCAGGGGAAATCTTTGACTTTCACACCGTCACGCCGCACTCGCACACTCGCGGAGAGGAGCGAACGTACGAGCGTACAAACGTGCCGAGTGCGAACGCTGTCGTGGTCGTGATGCGCTCAGGTGTGTGCCAGCCCGTATGGGTGTACGGGAGGAAGTGTCCTGCTGGTGAGGCCACAGTGAGCGTGCTTTACCGCCACCCAGGGTATATTTACAGACAGTGACTTTAATGCAGTGTAATGATTATTTTTATTCCAGGTGCTTTGACCGCCCGTTTGCTCGGAGTGGAATCACTCCCCATTGGCCCACTGATTACCTCTGTGGCTGCTGCCACACCTGCCCCCTCTTCCTCTCCTCTCTCTCTTGCCACCTTTAGACCCCCCTCACCCTTTCTATTAGTACACCTTCATCTGTTCCTTCCCCTCTCTCTCTCTCTCTCCCCCTCTCTCCGGTTTAACTTTCTCCAGCCTCTCCTCTCAGCGTCAGCCATTATTGTCATTATTTTCTCTCTTCTCTTCCTCTGCCATAACACCTTCATCATCCCCTCCTGTTTTCTTCTACCATTACACCTTCGCTCCTCTGCCATCCTCAATTTAGTGCAACAGCTTCAGCCTTCCTGTGTTACCAACCCCAAATCTTCCAACACTTTTTGGTCTGAAACGTGTCGCTGTGTGCAAACGAGGCACTCGTATCACAGCAACAAAACAAAAGGATCAGGGACAGAATAGGAACACTGTTTGAAATTGGAAGGTGAATAGGTAAGGGGTAATGTATGTGTGTGTGTGACAGCCAGTGAGGTCTCCTGTCAACTCGCAATACATTATCCTGCTTAATATATGGCCAAAGAAACAGTGGAGATTTGGATTTGGAGCCATTTCTTGCATTTCTTAAGATAAAGGAACCAAAGCAGTATTATGATCTCCTGCACCTCCATGTTTATGCTACTGTGTTTTGCCCGCATCATCCTAGAGGCACTCCATCGCACTGAAATTGCCCGTTACACCTTCCGACGAGCACTGGAACACAGCAGAAGTGCAGTTGTTGACGGATTGATACGGAGTACGTGAACCAGCTGCAAACAGTCTGAAGTATCTGTGATCGGTTCACGAGTTCAGCGGTCATTGTTAGCAAATATTTGATAGGATGCCAGGAAAGAAGTTACATTACATTACATTACATTACGATCATTTAGCAGACGCTTTTATCCAAAGCGACTTACAATAAGTGCGTTCAACAAAGGTAGATAAAAGAACTTCAGGTCACAAGAAATCGTAAGCGCATTTCCTTCCTAAACCAACAGCTAAGAGCATAACTGGAGCTAGAGTAGAAGTGCAATAAGTTAGGTACTATGATGAATGAGAAAAAAGGACAAATTAGAAATGAAAGAAAAAAGGACGAATTAGAAATGAAAGATTAGAAAACAGATTTTGGCCACATTTTGGTGCTGTTTTAGAATTTGAGATTCAAAGTCTCAAGCTTTGTGTGAAAAGTACAATATTGGTGTAATACAACAGAGATTTGCCCCAATCATATGAGGGAAACCTGACTTCTGCTGTATTTCACTGAAAAAAATGTATTAACAGGCTTTAAAATCACTAAATTCCTTCCATTCTGACGCACATGATACACACAAACACATTAGCAGCAATTACATCAATGTTCTCCCGAGGCCTGCGTTCTATGTCTGTTTTGCAGTGTCGCCATAGCTACATCGCAGGTGGCGACAGTGACGGAACTGATTTGTAGTTTGCGTACTGTGACACAGCTGCAAACCCGGATGACAGTGACGGGAATTCACAAAAATAATCACATTTGTGCCTGATGCACGGCGGTAAGAGCAGCAGCAGAGGGGAGTTTGGCACCGGCTGGAGGAGCTGGTTATTATTTACTTGCATCCTTAACCTTCCAAACGTGCATGTTTCATCCATCCATCCATCCGTCCTCGTAACCTGCTAAGTCATTGGTCACTTGTTGATCACAGGAGCACCCTGAGGACCCCCACCTGCAGACAGGGAGGACAAGCTCCTCACACACAACACAGTCAGATTCAAAATCAGATCGGAGAAGCGACAGCGCCGCTAACCGCTGAGCCAACAGTGCCGACGGCTACACTGACCCATTGTATTTCTGAAGGGCATCCGCGAGACCCAGGAGAGACGAAGGCTCCGAGGCCCCCGGTGTCTCAGCTCTGTCACCGCTCTGGTGTACAGATGGAAACAGGGCTGATGAAAGCGTGACGCGCAGACGCCTTAGAGCTAAAAATAGACGTGTTTATGAATTTATGTGTGTTCATATGACTGATGTTGTTTCCCCGGGCAAGCGGGGACTTCAGCCGTAAACCGGCTCAAAGGTCGGCGCGGGGTTACAGGCTGTGCTGCCGCGCGGTAAACACGGATCCTTGGGAGACGACTTCAGATGAGACGTATTTGCAGTCGCAGTTCAAACTTTGAGCTCCAGTGCGCGGACGTGTGCCCACAGATGAGTTATTTATATCTCTGACGATTAAGTTCAGTGGATAAATAGGACAGCACATCTGTCTTTGTCTGTTGACTGAATGTTGATTTGTGCTGCTCTCAGGTGTGTGTGTGTGTGCGTGTGTGTGTGTGTGTGCAGATGTGTACTTAATCCTATGATTTTTCCTTTCTGATAAAAAGAAACATAGTAAACAAAATGCATGTTTGATTTCTATTTTAAAACCCCAAACAAAACACATCTGGCACCAGAAACATCAAATCAAACCTCCACATGAAAAAGGCTTTAATTCTCCTTTTTCCTCACACAACAAAGACAAACAAACTGAAACCTGAAGATCAAATTTAACGGGACTCTACATCTTACTAACCATCTCTAACCTTAACATCACCGTTTGCTGTACAAACTCAAGTCTAACCGTCTCCATGCTTATGCTCGCCTTTTTCATTTTAATGTTATGCCTGAAACGTATAGTAAATTATGTAGACTCACCTTGAGTGTGTGCGTGTCTGTGTGCTTGCGGCCACGTCGGTGTGTGTGTGTGTGTGTGTGTACATGTCTGCATACTGAGCGCATGTCTGTCCTCTTATGTGTCCCGTCTGCGTCTGATCTGTTTTTATCGCGTCAGATCTCTGTTGTAAAAAGTGACATTTGGAACACGGAGCCCCTCTACACTGCAGCGCACTCTGCTGCACTCCCAAAAGGTCAACTTTCACTCAGAGAGTCTGTGCAACACACAGCCGTCGCTCCGCCGTGCGAAGAGAGACATTTCTTCTGAACGGTTTGCTTAGCTTGGTTTGGCCGGATGTGTGTCTGTGTGTTTGTGTGTGTGTTTGTGTGTGGCAAGCTGTTTCTCTCACCTTTGTCCCTGTTGCTCTCTTTGGTGCTGACCTGTGTCCGGTGCACAGCCAGATCACTGCCTGCTCCTCTGTGTGTGTGCTGGGAGGGATGGACAGAGGGCGTGATGAAGGAGGCGCTGCACTCATCTGTTGCTACACGACCAAGAGATTACCCTTTTTTTAACACATCCATCTGGACATTTGCTATATTTGGTCGTTTGTCTGTGCTGTTTATTTATTTGTTTTTTTTACATATAAGTCTTATGAAATGAAATGAAATGAAGAGGTGATTTCACTTTAGATTAACCGAAGGCAGGGTTATATTTTGGAGAATTAGACTCAATTACTGAATAAACGTAGAAACGAACATACGCATAAATATAATGAGTATTCAACAGCTAATATTAAAACAAAGCATTTTGCCTCTAACTCCTTCCTCCCTTTGTGACAAATGCGCTGCACTCCTAGCTTTGGCGCATGAAATAATATAAAAATATTAATGATTTTCTTTAAAGAAGACTGGAAAATATGAGTTCTCTTTTTTTTCGTGCAGCCCCCCCACCCCCCCTTCTGTGCGTCTTCCTCTCCATCTCTTTCTGTCTCCTGTGCACTCCGCGCAGAAATGATTTCCATTCCTGCTGAATTAATGAGGTTCTGCTGAACTGAGAAAAGGCACACAAACACACACATGCACACACACACACACACACACACACACACACACACACACACACACACACACACACACACACTCTCACACACACACACACACACACACACACACACACACACACACACACACACACACACACACACACATACTCTCACAGGCACATCCATACTCCAGCCATATTTAAGTCTGTATTCAGAACACATGCAAACTGTGTTTCACTTAAGCTCGGCTACTCCGTGCCATTTCAATGCACAAACACTATTTTGTTTGTTTAGTAGTTTGTTAACATTTCACCAAATATAGACACTCACAAATGCGGATGAGTGAGACATTAACAAAAATCTATATTTACATATATCTGTGCACGTGCACTACACGCACACACGCACACACACTCACACACAAACTTGCAGTCTCATGAGTCGGGGCCCCAGAGCTGGGACCAGTCACCATGGTAACACGCTACTGTGTATGTGCGTGGGGTTGGGGCTGGTGAAGGTTGTTTAACACCCCCCACCTCGTCCTCTCTTACACATGTGTATGTGCGCGCACACACACACACACACACGTGCACGCACGCTTTCCTCAAACCACCGTGTGACAGTCATGATACTGACGAGCACCTTGTAGTGCCATCATGTACTGAGATTAAAGCAAAAACGTGAGTAAGACGCAGACACGGACAGAGAAACAGGATCCTGCTGTGGTTTGAGTGTGTGTGACGTCTTGCATCATGGCAGTGTGAGGCGGCGTGGAGGAGTCTCACTCTGAGACGTTTACATGCCTGATTGGATGGATTTTTTCCCCACAATTTATTTCCTTAATCAAAGTATAATCAAAGTTTTAACATTTATGTGAACATAACGTGTCTGCGCTTGAATTATTAACACCATAATCTCATCACATTGTGATTCCCGTGCAAATGACTTCTATGCTAGCCAGTGATTGCGGCGTGTTTCTTTGTCCTTGTTTGGTCACACGGCGAGCTAGTGTGTGTCTGTGTGTGTGTGTGGCGTTTCAGGTGTGGTGCCATCCTGAGAAGCTGTGGTAGACACACACACACACACACACACACACACACACACACACACACACACACACACACACACACACACACACACACACAGACTGTGTGACGCTTTACTTAGATTTAGTAGAAGTGGGAGTCTTTCTTTCTTCCTCTCTCTCTCGCTTTCTTCCTCTCTATCTTGTTTGCTCGCTCGCCCGCTCGCCTGCAGATGATCATGCGCATTCAGTCGTGGACACAAATATGCAGCCTCTCTCCTCCTCCTCTCCACTCAGTGCTGTCTCAGTGTTTTTCTTTACTATTTATCATCACTGAAGCAAGGGAACCAATTCCAATTTCATGTGTTTTTATTCCATTCTTCTATTTGCTTATTTCTCCCCCCCACCCCCCTCTCTATTTTGATCTCAGGCAACCCGTCAGCAGTCAATAATCTGTTAAATAGCATTGATCGCCACCATTTAGTTTCCTGGCCAGCTACTTAGGTTGTAAAGCTGATCAATGGCTTTGAATGGGAACCACCTAGATAGTGGATTGACTGCTGGGACGTGCACTGCAATCATATCATTTGTCTTCATTTGCTCTTCAATTATTTGTTGTAATGGCTGCTGTCAAAAACAGCCCCATGCTGGCCCACAATGGCACACCCTGCCTAAAAACGGCAGAGTCCACGCTGCGCGGGCCCGCCGCCTCGCTACGCTCACCTTGACTCCGTGCTCCCCCCCCTCCCCACACACACAAACACACACACACACACACTCCCCACCACCACTTCCCCCTCCCCCGCCACTCTTATTCATGCTATTTCTCTGCCGATTCTGTCTCATACCAAAGGCAAGACATTATATAGTAAACAGCACGGGAAGAAGAGTGTCAAATGTCAGAGAGAGGGGGAGAGAGAGAGGGAAGGAGAGAGAGAGGGAGAGAGAGAGAGAGACTGGGGGGGGGGGGCGATGTGTGTGACTTCTGAGTGCATGCAGATGGTGACCAATGTCTGCCTGTGTGGATGAGGCCTGACCCAGACTGGACTTCCTTTGCCCAAGAGCCCCTTCCTGAAATCATCAATCACCTCTTGTAGGACACAGCCTCGCACATGTTGAGTGTGTGTGACTTGTATTCTGTCCGTGTAGTAGTGAATTGAGAGTTGTTAGATTAAGTGAGGAGTCATTTGAGGCTAAAAATGGCGCAAAGAAAAAGATGATAAAGGCCCCAAATAGACTCGACACAATCACAGAGAATACTGCTCTCTGATTGGCTGGTACCTGTAAATAGGTAAACCATTGGTCCGCTCAAAGGTAAATTACTCTAATTACTCCTTCTCTCTATGTTAACACCTCAGTCTGGGTGGTGAAAATAACACAGCGATTGGTTAAAGTGAGTGTAAACAAGCTTAACAACAGAGTCATGATGAGCAACGCCGTGCAATAACAGACTTTTCAGACAATTATGATGATGGCAAACACGATTCGGTTGAATCGGTAACCACGACTTTGCTTCGGGATATTTTGACTCGATAAAGGAATTAAACCAACGTTGTGGTTTATTAATGTTTGAATGGTCCATTTACAGGTCGTTTTGAGCTCTGATTCCCGGCCGCTTCACTGTAGTCTGAGCTGTTTTTCAACATAAACGCTGCCCCCTACAGATTCCGGTCTATAGGTGACCGCTGTAGGCAGCAGGGCCCGGGCCATCTGGGTTTCTCTGCTGTGGGGGGTTTTATAGTACGTCTAAGAGAGGGGGGGTGGGGGTGGGGGGGAGTCCAGATCCATCCACTTCGCTTCACTAGGTCTTTACATTCCCCTCAAACTTCCCTCTCTCTCTCTCTCTCTCTCTCTCTCTCTCTCTCTCTCTTCCTCCCCGCAGCTCCCTCTTGTTCTTTTATGCCTCTCTCTCTCCCTCTCTCTTTAAATCTCAGTCTTTCTCTCTCTCTCCCTCTCTTGACTCTTTTCTTCTCCTCTCCTCCTTCCACCTCCCCTGGTTTTATTGGAGAAGGAGTGTCCCCCTCCCCCCCTGCTTGTTTGAAGTGGCCTGCTCATATATCACAGCCTTTCCTCGCAGGATATCCTCCTTCTTCCTGCCTCTCCCTTCTCTTTCTCCCTCTCTCCCTCCCTCTATCATCACCCCTCCTCCCCTTTTACTCCCTTTCTGTCAGCTTTTGGGGTGGGGGAGACCAGAGGAGGAGGAGGAGGGGAATACCTGTTAACTCTATTTCTTTTCCACACTTTAACACTCTTACCATATACCCAGCGGACACGCTCCCACACACACGGGGCCGATGAAGTCTCCATGTCTGCACTTTCTGCCGCTTAAGCACAGTCGGTGTTTTAGTGCTTCAGCTTCAGAGCAGATTAGTGGAAATCATTAGCGTAGTGATTTCGATGTAGATATTGATAGTGTTTGGGTAAGTCACATGACCTGAACTCTAGTCTAACTCAATTCGTTGCAGTTGTTGTGACCAGACTTGGACTTTGATCACTTGGAAGGTCTCCGCATCCAATGTACGATAGTCTACTGAAAGGTTTTAGATCTTCTACAGTCCTGGCTGGGCCTCCAGAAATCATTCCAGCTGTGGAATACAAAGTTTAACTTGTCTTTGTAGAGAAGTTGTAAATGTAATAAGCATAACACGATTAAACGACTTCTGAACTACGTTGAGAGCTCCTTCACCTGGAAGGATAGGATTCCTTCCTTGCATTCCCAGAAATTACATCAATTCTCAGTCGTCCCTTGAACCTCCTTACCAATTCAGTTTCTTGTACGCAGCTGTTTGTTTCATAGTGGCCACGGTCGGTATTGCAGGACCGGCGCAACTTTTCCAACTGGCAAACTGCAAAAGAAACTGCTGGGAAATGAAGAAGAAACTTTCCTGAGATAAAGAATTTGCATCAAAACTCACTTAAGCGCTACAGAAAAACATAGCATTTGTCCCGTGGGTGCGTCTGTGCCGTCGGCTGACTCAGCCACCAAAAAAGACTTCAGCGCTCCCACTCCAATGAGGAGACCCTGCATGTGCCGGGTGAGCAGTTTCTATCCCAAAGAATGGGGGGCGGCCATCTTTGAAAACAGTGTCCAGCTCTCTTAACGCGTCGGTGCCTCTGACCCCTCTGGACGCCTCTTTTGAGCGAGCGTGGTGGACTTATCGCCGACGTATAATTTAGTGTCACGTCCTAACATTTCTGGTGGAATAGCATTACTTCACATGACCGAATCCATAATCTCAAGTATGCAAAGCAACCGCCGCCATTTTTCGTTTACAACCCTCGCAGAAACTCATTTAGCACTTCGTCCGTGGCGAATCAGAAGTTGACCGCACACGCCAACAGATTTCACGACGTCTCGCCAGTTTCTCATTATTGCGCTGGGTTGGCACGGCAACTCCAGGTCAGCAACGAGATGACGGGAAGGATTCGGGGTCCGATTGGCCGTGAGGGAGTCGTTTCATAGCGTGCTTATATTTCACACAAAACCAATTCCATCATTACGCGAATGGAGGCGAGCATTCAACACACTTTCCTGGTTGGATTCCTTTAGTTTTCTTCCCATTCGCTCGTCAATGCTCCGCCACAAGGATTACCCCTCCGTCCTTCATCGCTCCCTCCCGTAACACTTTATTTGACTCTCACGCGTCCTTAATATCTTTCCTTTATGAGATTCATTATTCACTTCTTCTTTTTCATACTCCTTTAATTCAGCCCTGCACAGCCTCCCTCTCTCTCTCTCCCTCTCTCTCTCTCTCTCTCTCTCTCTCTCTCTCTCTCTCTCTCTCTTGCTTCATTTTGTCTCCTATTCCTTGTTTCCCTCTCTCCATGCCCTTGTTGTCATTTAGCTACTTCCTCCATCTCTGCCTCCTCCTCCCCCTCTTTTCTATCTTGCCCCCCCTCCTCTTCTCCTTTGCTTCCTTTCCTATCTGGCTTTCTCTCTCCTCGTTCTCTCTCCATCCTTTCTCCCCATCTCTTTCTCACTCTCTCTCTCTCTCTCTCCCTCTCTCTCTCTCCCTCTCTCCCTCTCTCTCCCCTCGACTTAGGACAAGGAGGTGAAAGCCAAGCGGATTACAGTGGCAGTTTAATCTGGCTGCCCCACCAAGGGATTGCTCTCTACTTTGCTGTGAGGCTGGAGGGCAGCGTGTGGGGGATGGGGGAGGGGGGGGGACAAAAAAAAAAAAGAGGCGAGGAAGAGGAAGGAGACTAGGTTGGGGGCTGGAGGAGGAGAAATGGAAGGAGAGGGGAGAAGGGAGTCGGATGGGAGCGGTTGGATTTGGAGTGTTTTTCCTGTTTGTCTCAGGACAAGCTCAAACACACTTCTTTGGTACAGGGCGGCTGTTGGTGTGCATGTGCTTATGGGTGTGTGTGTGTGTGTGTGTGTATGTGTGTGAGTGACTGTGGTGCTAGAGGTGGGGGAAGGGCTATGGTTGTTATTCAGAGATGGAATATTAATGCTACTTTGCCTCTAATTTCTTTCCATCTGTCATTAGGTTGTCCCCTGCGCGCGTGTCTGTGTGCTCGTGCACGTGTGTGTGTGTGTGTGTGTGTGTGTGTGTGTGTGTGTGTGTGTGTGTGTGTGTGTGTGTTAATTTATGAATATATACTTTCAGATATTAACAGACAATTAGTCTTTTCTGTCTTTCAAAGACAAAATACAAAAATGTCCTTGGTTTGATTTTTCCTTTATTCTGAAAACATCAAAATCTTGTTCAACTCCATCTTGTCAAAGTCATTCAAACTTGCGAGCCTTTAATCCCGTCACACACACACACACGATGACACACACACACACAGCTGTATCAGTTCAACACGCACAATATGAGAGCCACTGTTTTTTAAAAAAAGAAATTCTTCTGTTTAATTGCTATTTTTAATCTCATTAAATTTGGAACATGAAAAGTCCGGGGTAACATGGCGTCTGACACACACGCCAACCCCCTGTTCCCACGGCGACCAGGGCAAGCACACTCCTGCCGAAGCCCATTTCGGGAGCCACTTTGTCAAATTAAAAATGAACTACTCCTGCTACCACTCATTTCATTCTGACTCTTGGCAGACAAGTTGCACTGAAAGTCATTTAGGCTTTTGCCTGCAGGCTCAAACTCAAAATAGCTGCTTTATTGAAGACGGAGCTGATTTTTGTTGTGGTGCTTTATTGAGTGTAAACCAAATGTAATGTTCCAGTCAAGAGCAGCAACCTTCAACCAATAGTAGTTGTTGAACATCTTGGTGAACGCTGCTTAGTCTTTAATTGCCTGAAACCCGCTCGTGGAGTGGAGGTGTGTTAGTGCGGGAGTGAAACCAGGTTGGCCGCTCGCCCTCAGCCCACGGTGAATGATGTCGTTCACCTCTCACGCCCGTTCGTCCCAGAAGGAGGAGGAAACGTGGAGTGTGTGAAGTGCAGAGTGATGGTCGGTTGAGGGTCGATACTGGGGCTCGGCTGGTGCTCATATACAGCCGAGTGACGGGGTTCATTACCGTGAGGGCCTGGGGTGCTGCTCAATACTCATGCAAACACACTTACAAGCACACACACACACAAACACACACACACTCTTTCAAGAATTAAAATGTATAAAGGCAAACCCCATATTTTAAGTGTCTTGGCCAGGTTACGGACGATGCCATGAACCAATCAGCAACAGATGCCACCTGATGGCAAGAAATCTAGAATGTGTGTGTTGGTGTGTGTGTGTGTGTGTGTGTGGTTCAGTGGCATGGTGGTTAGCACAGGCCCCTCAGAGCTGCTGTCATCGTCGCACCACCCCACGACATGGCTGCCCAGGGACCTTATTTTAGGCCACACCAGGTGCAAGTGTTACAGGCTGGTTACATGATCCGGTGTGTGTGTGTGTGTGTGTGTTTGCGTGTGCTGTGACGGGCCTTGTGATTGTGGCTGGGTCAGGCCTGTGTGCGTGCGAGAGTTTAGCAAAGGTCACAGATTGGGTGGAGGTGCCAGGAATAGGAGTGCGAGATGCCTGGTTGTCTGCAGGACCATGTGAGAGACACACACACACACACACACACATACACACACATACACACACACATGCACACAGGGCCTTCAGACCCAAAGAAGCAGAACAAAAGCTGGTCAAAGTAGGGCATTTTTCTCTCCTTCTCTCCTGAATCTTGGTCCCCTCCTCCTTCTCCTCCTCCTCCTCTGTCCCTCACATCTATCTCCTCTCTCTATCCTCCTCTCCTTTGCTCTCTCCCTCTCTCTCTCTCTCTCTCTCTCTCTCCTGCTCTCTCTCTCTCCTGCTCTCTCTCCTGCTCTCTCTCTCCTGCTCTCTCTCTCTTTCTCCCTCTCTCTCTCGTAAACACGTTGCTGCTTTCTGGATCTGGGATGCCTGAGGGACAGAGCGCAGACAGGAGCCTCGTCACCATGACAACAGCTTCTCCGAGCTGCCTGACACCCAGACGCCATTGGCTGAGGGCTGAGGGGGGAAGGGGAAAGGGGAGCGAGAGAGAGGGGGAGAGAGAGAGAGAAATGGAGGAGGAGAAGCAGGGAGGAAGTTGAGCACGGGGTAAAGAGAGAGCGAGCAAACGAGCAAGAGAGAGAGGGGGTTGGAAGCAAACGACCCTGTGTCTCTGGGCCCGGTCACGTTTAACCTATAGAGGGAGGAAGAGGGGAGGAGGGAGGAGACATGGGAGGGGTGAAGAGGAGGTAGTAACCTGGACAGCGTGTGAGTGGAAGGATGTGTGTGTGTCTTCACTGGACGATGCTAAACGGGTGCTGGGCCACAATGTTGATTTATGCGAATGTGTCCAGGATGTACGCGTGTGCTGGATGTAGTTTAGTGTGTCTGTGTGTGTGTGAGTGTGTGTGTGGGGCTACATGCCTGCATGCCCATAGTTCTGTTCCTCATATTTACCGACACATGAGTGAAAGTCTTGTCGTTATCAAGACCAAAGTTCCCCAGATGACGAAAATATGTGGACGCATTCATCCAGGAATGTATATGATACAACGATGTCACTATAGAAGGCGATGACGAGCTGGATTCACTCCAACCAAACGCGACACCAACTGACCATGTAAACTCACTCAGACCTCTGGCCGCCCTGGATCATGTCCCAGAGCTGGACCACAGAGGACGAGCAGGCACGAGTCTGAGGAGATGTGAGATGTTGGTGTGCAGCAGGAGCTTCATTTCTCTTAACCAATGAGAGGCCGTCTGGCATCCGTCATACATAAAACCTGTCAGGTGCTCGAGCAGAGATTCACTTTAATCGTCGCCTGTGCTGAAGCGGACCGCAGAGAGCAATGTGCATCGATTGAAAAATATTGAGCCTCTCCACAGCACAGTGGATGGTATGTAGTTTGTTTGCTCTACCGCAGACTGGAACCCTACTGATGAAGAGGAGCGGCTCTTCCTGTTATATGATGTGTAATTGTACAGAGAAAATGTAATGATTGATAAATTTGCATCAGATCGCAGTTAAACTCAACAGTGAAGTAAAGGAAATGAGTTACCTCCAGTCTCTCGTTGCTTACGCTGCACTTTTGAACCAAGCAGTCGAGGCCTCAGCACGCCTCATTGGATCATCACAAAGTTTGTCCGATGGTCAAATCTGTCAAATAAAACACGAGCGGCCTCTTGATGCAGCGACCAGTGACGACGAGCAGGATCTTGTTCTCTCAAGCTTCCTTTTCTCTCTCCTTCCACGCCACGAGTGCCGTCAAGGAGCGAATCAGGAGAGAGTGTGTGCGCCATTGTCCCCCTTTAATTTCTCTGTTTTATAACCGCCTTGAGATTACAAAACTGGAAACGTACATGATCACGGCTCAATGAGATACATCAAGGCTAAATTGATGTTTGTGTTACCAAGACGCCGACAAAGGACAGTTGCATATGGATGGAGAGGCGTACACGCAACAAACTCCTCAGCTGAAGGCCTGACAGTGTAGAAGACTGGAGCTGAGATCCTGACAGGAAACAGAGACCAAAACTTTACTAGCAAATGTAACTTTTACTAGAAGACCAAAATATCACTTAAGATTATAGATGTCAATTCAAAGAAAGGGTTAAGAGGCCTTAGGTGTTTTATTAGGATTGAGGTTAATATTAATGTTAACAAGCTGACCCTTAAGTGAAAACCATTAACATATTTGATCAATTCCCAATCGTCCTGGAAGGAGACATCAAATCTGTGTATGTTTTGTGTTCCGTTGCCGGCGTGAATTGATCGTAAGAGGATCTGAGTCACAGAAGCTCTGGTTCCGAGTGAGAGCAAGCGAGTGAGGGAGTGAGTGAGCGAGGGAGTGAGGGAGGGAGCGGGTCGCTGATGTGGCTCAAACATTTCCCAGTGTTTGCATTACCGTACCTGCAGAACGGCTGTGAAATGCAATGCACCATGTTTATGTGCAGCTTGGCAGCCTGCCGCCGCTGCTTAGAGGGGGAGGCTGCAAATGAAAAGTGTGTGTGTTTGTGTCTAGGCACAGAGAGTGGGGATGGTGTGTGTGTGTGTGTGTGTGTGTGTGTGTGTGTGTGTGTGTGTGCGTGTGTGCGTGTGTGCGTGCGTGTGTGCGTGCGTGCATGCGTGCATACTGGGTCTTCCTGTCGTTCTGTGGTCACTGGCATATTTGGACTAATCATTGTAGAGGGGGAGCATGTGTCTCTCTCTCTATGAATATGATCTCAGATACTGCATGCTGTGCTGTGCTGTGCTGAGCGTGTGTGCGTGTGTGTTTGTGTGTGCACGCGTGTGTATGTGCGTCCCACCACAACTCACACTGAGGGCATAAATGTCTCAGGCTGTGCTTGCACACGTGTTGGTGTATCCATTTGCAGTAGACAGAATCTTGCTCAGAGAGAGAGAGAGAGAGGGGGAGAGAGAGAGAGAGAGAGAGCAGTGAATGAAAAGGATTTTTTTTTTCCTAAATCAGAACCAGAAGTTTAGAGGGAGAGACAGAGTGACAGATCAGAGGCTCACACAGGGGGTCCGAGTGTGTGTGTGTGTGTGTGTGTGTGTGTGTGTGTGTGTGTGTGTGTGTGCTTGCTCTAGCGCCATACAGCCTGCTCGGGTCTGACTGGGGGTTGGGGGCAGAAAGGGATGTGGGGCATCCAGTTCCCCCTCCAAACCAGGGAGAGCTAATAACACACAGGAGTGAACAGTAAGCATGTTTCAGCCCTGCTGGACTTACACAGCTCTCCTTCTCTCTCTCTCTCTCTCTCTCTCTCTCTCTCTCTCTCTCTCTCTCTCTCTCTCTCTCTCTCTCTCTCTCTCTCTCTCTCTCTCTCTCTCTCTCTCATACAGTTTTACTCCTCCACTGTTTCTCCCCGACTGTCTTCATGTCTCTGTCTCAGCTTTTACATTAATATATATTTATTTGTGTGCTTGTCTGTATGCTTGTGCGGGTGTGTGTGTGTGTCTGTGTGTGTGTGTGTGTGTGTGTGCCTGTCGTCCGTCCCTCCTCTCCTGCCTCTGCGTGCCAGTGCTCTGCTGTGCTGGTGGATATTTCTGTCAGCCTCTATTTATTTATTGATGGCGACGCTGGTGAGAGGTCGCCTGCCTACCTGCATGCTCGCACTGAGAGAAAACGAGGTGCTCCTCTTCCTCCTCCTCCTCTTCCTCCTCCTCCTCCCCCCAGTATCTCCTCCAGAGTAAATATTTACCAGCCGCTGTCCTAATGGCGGCTCCACGGCCGACCCAGGAAGCGCCGGCTCTTTGACCTCTGAATAGCCCGGACAGGAAGCTGCCACTGTCTCGTCTCGCGCTGTGGATTAAAGAGGCGATGTCACTTGAAATGGACGCCTTAAATCACGTTTTGAAAGAGGACCTCCCTAAAGCCTCCCGTCTCCATCAAGGAGCTACGAGCGAGCTGCGAGCTATGCTGCCTGGCAACCGAAGTAGTTCCTGGAAGCAAGAATGCAAATAGAAGCACATTAAAGTCAGGACTCATTGTGTGTCAGGCCCCCGCTGATCCCTGGGAGCCCGTCGACTGGTGGTCTGCAGGTCAGCAGGTCCCGCACAGGCCGTTCGTCTCGCAGTGTGTCTCTCTGGGACAGACGGGTGGGAGGCGAGAGACGGCGTTGCGCTTCCTGAAAAATGTTCAGACTACACAGGCAGCAGAAACACAACCAAGCGCACCAAGAAGTTCTGAGCAGATTGAGGAATTTCATGGAGCTCCTTTGCTTCTATTCCCTCTGTGCTCCACACACACTCAGAGAAGATGATGGAAATAAGTTCAATCTACATTCACTAACAAAGACGTCGCCAAGTATTTTGTTTCTCAGCACTCCCTCAGGTCATAAGTAATGCAGAAGCAAATGTCGGAAACGTCTTAATCAGAGTGAGCTGCCACGATGACGCAACACATAAGGACCAAGACTCTTCAGTATCGAACTTACAATGTTGACCCTGAAGGCAACACGAACCAAAAAACATCAGTATTTAAATTGTTAGTTTCATAGAGCAAAACTTCACCTAGTGACGCAAAGTTTGATCTCTCTGAACGTCGCCGAGCGATTGACAGAAACATAAAGGTCCGTATTTATTCAGCGTGTGCGGCGGCGACAAAGTCAACGGTCTGACTCCTATAAATCATTTCCCACAGCAGAGGGACCTGTGGTGGAACACTCTGAGGAGGCGCTAATCTCTGTGCCTCCACGGACGGGCCACGATCTATACCCAGAAACACCTCTCTCTCTCTCTCTCTCTCTCTCTCTCTCTCTCTCTCTCTCTCTCTCTCTCTCTCTCTCTCTCTCTCTCTCTCTCTCTCTCTCTCTCCCCATCTCTTTTGTGTTGTCCTTATCAGTTCCCTCTGGTGCCAGCGCCGCCTTTCTCCTGCACCTCCTCATTTATTTGGAGACTTTCTCTCTTTCCTATTTTCTTTCTTCTATCTCTTGTGATCCCCCTCTCTTATTCTACTTAACCTCTGTGTGTCTCTCTCTCTCTCTCTCTCTCTCTCTCTCTCTCTCTCTCTCTCTCTCTCTCTCTCTCTCTGCCTTTCTCCCCTCCCCTCCCCTCCTCCCTCACTTCTTTTGCTTCCCTCCCTGTCCTCGATGTGCCCCAGGGCCCTCTGAGTTTTAGCCAGGCCCACAGACCGTCCATTGTCTTGGGAATGCGGTTTGCTGTCTCCCCTCACCTCCTCCTCCTCCCCCTCCTCCTCCTCCTCCTCCTCCTGTCTGGCAGTGGACAGATTTGGGCTGCGTTTTGCTCCTGGGTCCTGAAGGCCACTAGGTTTTAAAGAATGTAACCTGGAGCCGGAGTGTGAGGCCGACTCGGTAGAGCAGTTTCTCAGTAAAGACGGGACAGTTTAGCCGCTCCACACACACACCGGCCTGCTTAAACCGAACAGGTGTGTGGTTGCTGTTTGACCTGAATGCGCTCTGTGGGAACTCTAAATCAAAACCAAGACAACAGGCAGACTGTGAGCCGGTGCAGAGGATAGTAAGATGCTTAGATGTAAACACGAGGAGAAAAGGGCTCCAAAACATCTCCTTCATCCTATTTCCTCTGTGTAAATCATTACTTTCTGAGGTGCGACGCTCAGTGAGACACAATTAAATCCTCCGCTCCCCCCTTCGCTCCCAAAAAACGTCACAGAATATCTGAATCTGATCTCACTGGGTGTGACTTGTGGGGCGGAGGTGCTCCAAGCGGTGGTGCCTCTGGGATACAAGATGGAAATGTGTGTGTGTGTGTGTGTGTGTGTGTGTGTGTGTCCTCCCAACCCCCCCATGTCTGGTGCTCAGGAGGACCATTCCTTCGGGAATAATTCTTCCTGCCTGGCACCAACACACACACACACACACACACACACACACACACACACACACACACACACTAAAATAGAAAGAGGTGAGTGGATCAGATTGGTGTGAGATGGTTTAAAGCGTCTATTTCTGTTGGTTGCTAAACACAAGTGTCAGATGGACACAGAATTTAGCACCAAATGGACGGCGGCGCTGGATTTGGATTGAATGTCAGAAATGCTAGCCGGCTGCACAGGGCCTCTCTCTCTCCTCTTTCACACTATTATATACACTGTTTACATTCACTTTATTACCACGTTACACAGGATGTAATGTATGGTAATTCTTTCATTGTTGGAAGCTATAGACGTCTGACTTTGCTTTTTAGCACTTTACCGTGTTGCTTCAGGCACTATGGAATGTGTACTAAGTCTACTTTCACTTCCTTTGCTCTCTTCTCCTCTGCTCTCCCCCTCTCTCCCTCTCTCTCTCCTTTTCATCTCGCACCTTCTCGGCTCGGCTCAAATAAAATCCAGTTGTGCGCGCGTGGCAGGAGGAAGGGAAGAAAGTGAGCGGGAGAATATGAAGGAATGCCAGAGAATAAGGAGGAGGTAGATATTGCTAACAAGGTTGCCAGGGAATCTTTTCATTTTTAATAGTCCCGTAGGAGGTCTGGCTGATAAAGTGTTATGTTATATTATTAAATCTTGGCAAAGTTTGAGCCGCAACAGATTCCAACTGTAGCGAAGGCGAAAGCAAGTCTGTAGTAGGTTACATAAACCACATCAAAATTAATAGACTCCCAACTTTCAGCTTGAACAGATACTGGGTGTGTGTGTGTGCGTGTGTGTGTGTGTGGGTCGGAGTTTAGTGCACATTTTGCTCCATTATCTTTACAACTTTTATATTTAAGTGATAAAAACATTAAAAAATACCGCCTTTCACACGTTCTTCTCCTTTCTGTCGTTTTTCTAGCAACAGCAATTAAAGCGGACAGATTACACACATCTCCAGGTTCTTACATTAACCATGCTTTAATGCGCAGAATAGGGTTTGCTCCCTCGCTGCAGCACCACCGTGCACACTGAGTGATGCGTTGTTTTGTAAGGCCCGCCCACACACATTGAGTTTCACTATTTTTGACAATGATTCTCAAACAGAGGCATGAGCTGAAGAATACTTGCTTACGGGATGAACTTGTAAATATATAGACATAACAAAACCCATTCACGCGTCCATTTGAACTCGAACTAACTCTTAAACCAACTTGTGTCCTGCCCAGTAAGATCATTTTCTCAGCAAGAGTCCGAAACAAAAATAAAACAAATTTGAAGACGTCTCTAATAAGGGATTTAACGATACAGTATGTTTTATAAATCATCCCTAGTTTCCATTTTAAGGCCACAAATTCCCATTTTAACCGAACACATCCAGGTATTTAAAAACAGCTTTGAAATCATTCCACCACTAAACTGCTGGCGGTTATGGAAATGTAAAAATAATTACACAATAACGATCTCTGTGGGTAAATTTGCTCATTTAAGCAAATTACATACGGCGGTTAAATAAACAGACTTGACACGGGTGAAAGTTAGGGAGATAATGAATAAATTACAGGAGGACCAGCGACTCGGATGTTCCTGTACAATATCAGAAACGAGAAGGAAATATGGGAACAGTTGCGTTTTGATGTTTGCGTGCATTTTGGGTGCTTAAATCCAGGTTTGTGTTTCATCAGTGTGTGATGATCGGCGCTCTCTTTCCATTAGGGGGAGGCGCGGAGAGTTAAGTGACAATAATGACAATAGCCAGAGTGGAGGTTTTGGGAGTCATCTGCTTGCTAAACTGCATGTGCGTTCTTTTTAAAATTCTCCCTGCGTCCTTTATGACAGACTTTCTTCTTTTTTTCTTCTTCTTCTTCTGTGCAGTTGTTGAGCGTCGGCGGAAAGGGCAGCAAGTGAAAGGCGGCCTTGCTCTTTGATTCTGACGTGCTTCTGACATGAAAACCTGCCTTTTTACCGCCCGTGTTTTACATAGACCAACATTTTCATTTTTTTTTTTTTACGCCATCCAACTCCTTTGCAGTCGTCATGGAAATATCACAACACCATGTGAATTATTTATGTTTGGCTTTTTATTCGGGTGGGGAAAAAAAGAAAGATGGGCCGTGTAACGAATAAATTGGACCAAGAAATGCAAGGCGCGGCACAGATGGCTGTTTTGTAGCACTGTCAGGAGTGAGTGTGTGTGTGTGTGTGTGTGTGTTGGGGTGGGGGGGATCTACCTTCTCCATCCAGACCTGTGGCCCTTACTGACCTGCAGAACAGAGCAGTGAGTGAAGCCCCGCTGGATACACACTCAGCATCTATGAATAAGAGCAGTGGTGGCAAGTCACAGAGCTCAAGCCAGACCAGAGAGAAAACATGACGCAATCTGTTTCCCCTAACGCTCTCATTCTCACACACTCACACACACACACCTTTCATGCTCCTTCTGTCTTTTCCACATTGGAGGTTTTGACTCCAAGCTCCAGTCGTTCTATTCTTCCGTGATGAGCAGCATTTAATAATCTTCAATTCGGCATATTGCAAGCAGCTTTGAGTGCGTTTGCAAGTCCTGTCCCTTTCATGTATACGCGTGTGTGTGTGTGTGTGTGTACGTGTGTTTTTGTGTGGAGGAGCCCCGTCATGACACCCTGTCCTCTTCTGCTTCTGTCGTGGCTTTCTACCCAATACCAAACTGCTTAATGAGGGAGTGAAAGGCCACGGGCAGAGAGGTGGGGGTTGCATCAGTATACATGCACTCGTGTGTGTGTGTGTGTATATCTGTGTGTGTGTGTATGTGTGCAATTAAAGAGCACTGCCAGCAGGGGGGAACTGTGTTAGAAAGGGTCACCAGAGCAAGCAGCAGGCCATCGCCAAGCCATGGTCATTAACTACAGATAGCACCAATAAGGGCTTCTGTGTGTGTGTGTGTGTGTGTGTTTGTGTGCACGCATGTGTGTATGTCAAGAGGCCAGCTGTTGAGTTACCTCCCCTCGATGTATGTTTTACCCAGTTCATGCATGTTTGTGTCACTTTCACTTACCTTATCCTTAAACACTCGATGAGCCTGATTCACTTCTGCCGCTTTAGCAGCGGACTGGCAACTCTGCGCCCCCTACTGGCAGCGAGCGGCATACGTAAAAGGCAAATTCACGCCTAAATTATATCACCGATGTTGTCTTTTTGTATGTTGAAGCATTACGGAGATGTGTAGCGTTGTCTTATCGCATCTGCAGGCATTTGAACGCACCGCAGTAGAACCCTGTGCTATAACTCCACACCCAAAGCCACAAAGTCGTCTAAATGTTGTTGTTTTGATAACAGAATGAAAAATAGAAAGAACTCCCTGTGTTTTTGTTGACTTGTTGTCTCAGTTGATCTGTTTGGCGTTGTTATCATTATGTATCCCTCCCCACAGTCTGTCAGCTGCCATCCAGCACAGCAGCACCTTTTCCCACACAGAGCCACCACATCAATATCATGTGTACAGAAGGCAAGAATTGACAAGCAGAATCGTCCGTGTCTCCGCGTTTGTTTGTTTCATCTCCGAGCTGTGTTTGGATGTGCGTGTGCAAACGTGTGCGGGGTGTGTGGGGTGTGTGGGGGTATGCGCCACCCATACTGTAACGTTTATTGTCATTTCTGTCAGCTATGATGTGTGAATGGCCACAGTTTGATTGGTTAGCCTGAGAGTTAAGGCGGGCGCTGCAGGGCAGGAGGGAGACGGGCGGCCCACGTCCCCCAGCCACGGTGCGCTCCCTCGGGGTTAATGCTCTGAGCTGTGCCTGAGTCGCTGGGAGGCAGCTCTAGGCTCCTGGGGCCCCGGCGTGGAGACGAGATGCTTCTGAGACAGAGCTGGTTTAGGGAGGAGGGATATGCTGAGTATGTGTGTGTGTGTGTGTTTGTGTTTGTTTGTGTGTGATCTGTTGGGGGACCCCAAGCAGATTTGTTTACTGGTAATTAATTCACCTGATTGACACAACAGCTGCCAGAGCTATGGGAAGGCAAGCGCGTGTGTTTGTGTGTGTGTGTGTGGTATAGATTGTATGTTCCCATGCATACTTGCTGTGCGTGCATATTTGCATGCCTGTGCAGGGAGCGGCTCCCTGCCATGGAGGGCATTTCCATGTTACAGTGCTGGGAGTCTGGTTCCTAGCAGAGCGGCACAGCAGTTTTCTGTCTTCCATTGATTAGGAGACCCATCTGTCAGCCAGCAGCCCGGCTTACACACACTGCCTCTGCCTCGCCGCCGATCTTTATAGAGTTGAGACTCCACTGACAGAATTATTGGAACACTTGAGAGGGAAAAGAGAGGGGAGAGAAGGAGGACAGTGACAGAAAGACAAATGAAGGTTTTGGAGCAGACTGAAGACTGAAGGCAGCGATGACAGGAATGGCAAGGAATTCCTGTTTTGGTTATGGAGATTTGGAAGTCAGGCCTTCCAGACAAAAAAAAGAGAAGGAGCTGGAGGCCAGACAAGATTCTGTGCCATGTAGTCAATGAGTCTGCAAGCCACCCGGCCTCAAGTCCACACACACACACACACACACACACACACACAGTTGTGCAGCTAAAGTGAAACACCTACATGTCTAGACACACAAAGGAGTTCTGATAAATGAAAATACATTCATGCATACATTCTGCTGTGGCCCGGGTCTGTTCTGCAGTCCAGACGCTTGAAAGAGGAGTTCTTCTTCAGTCACTTCACTCTCTGTGCCTTTACAGCGACATCCACACACTGAAGCACAATCACAGACACAGAATAAGAAGAGAAGAGAATAAGAGAGAAACAATACAACAGCAATAAATAAACAAAAGACACAAAGAGAGAAGTCTTTAGTGAATAATAGAGGCTGGTGTGTGTGTGGGTGTGTTCAGAGCATCAGGGCGCCAGTGTGGACTTTAAGAGTTCATATGCGTTTGCGAGCATGTCGGTGTGTGCATAGGTGTGTGTGTGACTTCACCTGCTGACCACTGTGCGGTTCAGCCAGGCAGTTCAGCTCCTGTGATGTGAAAGAGACGGACACACACACACACACACACACAGAGAGAGAGAGAGACAGCTTCTAACAGGTCAGTATCAGTGTTGTTGTGGACAGCAGGTAGCAGTGTGTTGGCCTGCGTGTCTGGACATAGATAACAGCAGATCCATTACCCCCTGGAAGCCAAGGTCTGATCAGGGTCCAGATAAGAGCCGCTCACTCACTGTCTGTGGGACATCCAGCCATGAGCTAAAGAGGATCACAACCAGGGGCCAGGACAGACACACACACACACACACACATGAACACTGTTGCAGGTAACACTTTACCTGTCTCACAGCCTCCTTTTCTCTGTGAATTTGACTATTTTCCCTTCTGAGGCAAACGCATCAAGGCTTTCTTCCGTCTCTGCAGGTAGTTTGACAATGTGTTAACTCGAGAGTTAAGCCTCTCTTTGCTCTATTAACTGCGTGTTTTTCTTAAAGCTGACATATTATGGCTTTTCATTAATTTCATTTCATTTTTGTGGAGCTACATGGTGTGTTGCACTTTGGAGCAGAGGCAAAACTTCACTTTCACGCCGAATCAAACGCACCCAGTAAGCTTCATTCAAAGGTCCGTGGTCTTAAAGACACGTTTTCAATCTGTGTGCACAGCAGTGCTGCAGCAAAGGAATGAAGAAGGGATGCACTTTCTCCACAACTGAGGTTTTAATACTTACACATAAGCAATAACTATTTAAATGAAATGTTTAAAGTACAGTTTCCCCCTTTGTCTAATCCTAATGTTCAGCATAAGTCCAGATTGTAAACAGATTTAACTGAGGCTCAAGTTTAGCCCACTTTGTGTACATAAGAAAGAAGTTAAACTATGCATATACATGAATACATAAAACAGCCACAGTCAAAGCCGTGCTGGTCTGTGTCCACACACACACACACACACACACACAGACACACAGAATATCCTGGAAGAAAGAGATATATACTGTATTTACCTATGTGTTATTGATATATATTTCCAATATGGTGAGATGGGTGAAGACAGAAGAGAGATCATTAGTTTTTATTGGAGGGAAAGTGAAGATGGCATAGTGTAGTGTAAGTGGTAATTTATGCAGATTAAATTAAAGATTGTGTCATGAAATGTAGACCCGACAGATTGTTTTGGTAGGTCGTTTCATGGAGGTGGGGTTGAGTGAGAGGAAGGAGTGTGTGTCGTGTGTGTGTGTGTGTTAAGAGTTAAAGCTGTGAAGGTTTTGCGTATCAGGTTTGTTTGTGTGCAGAGAGAGAAATAAGGAGATAGCGACTGCAAACAGAGCAGCTATCAAAAGCCACAGGCTGCTTTAAAGTCCCTCTCTCTCTCTCTCTCTCTCTCTCTCTCTCTCTCCCTTTCTCTTTCCCTTTCCCTTTCCCTCTCTCTCTCCATCTCTCTCTCTCTCTTCCCTCCCCTTCCCTCTCTCTCTCTCTCTCTCTCTTCCTCTCTCTCTTTCTCTCTCCCTTTCTCTTTCCATTTCCTCTCTCCGTCTCTCTCTCGCTCTCTCTCTCTTCCTTTCCCTCTCTCTCCCTCTCTCTCCCTCCGTCTCTCTCGCTCGCTCTCTCTCTCTCTCTCTTCCTTTCCCTCTCTCTCCCTCCGTCTCTCTCTCTCTCGCTCTGCTCCCTGGCCATGCTGATGATTGACGGCCTGAGGGTTTTAATGGGCACTGGAGAGCAGGAGCTGAGGTCGGGGTTGTCATGGCAACTAGGAGAAGGGGCCTTTTGCTGCTGCTCCACCTGAGTACTGTGGAGCCTCGTTGGCTGGCAGCGCACACACACGCACGCGCGCGCACACACATATACACACACACGCCAGCACCACTTCCATTCACTCCTCCTCCTCCGATCTAATGAGCTGCCCTACCATTGTTCCAGCCATCCTCTCTCTCTCTCTCTCTCTCTCTCTCTCTCTCTCTCTCTCTCTCTCTCTCTCTCTCTCTCTCTCTCTCTCTCTCTCTCTCTATCTTAACTATACGTGTTTGCATCTGTGTGTATGCATGTGTGTGTTTGCAGTGTTCACCTTCTTGTTTTTGCTGTCCCATTCTCCAGTAACAGCACACACACAATTACACTTCTGACTCGGGGCTCATTTGGGGTCATTGGTATTTCTGTCCCAGCATCATCTCACAATTTGTTTGTTTACCTGGGATGAGACCCTATTCAGACGTCACGACAGAAACCAATCCCATCAGAAGCACATGTTTTAAAACCACATGTGTGTTTAGTTAACCTGGCGTTGTATCAGAGCGTTGCCTGGCACATCAGTGTGTCTTCACTGTCAGCAGCCTGTGAATGGATCAGAATGAATAACTGAGCGATGCCATCAGGCGTGGAGATTCTGGTCGGCGTGCATTTGTTATCTGGCCCCGCGCGACACCTACTCACTATCTTCGTTACTCCATACTGGTAACTGCTTCCTCTCTGCGCTCGTCTCCTGTGGAGGCTGGGAGGAAGTGATACAGTCCACAGACTTCAGATGGAGGGAGGTATGAACCTTAAAGGCCGTCTCTATCTGATGGATCTGCCTCTTCCTCTATCTGTCTACATTTGTTTCTTCCTCCTCCTGTGTTTATGTCCACATTCTGCAAGTACCTAATGTTTTGTGTAGAGTCCCACGGATTCACACGCTCACACTAAGAGCAGGTGTGTGTGCGTGCGTGTGTGTGTGTTGCCTCGCGCCCTCCGGGGCTTGATAGCCAGTGTCTGGGCCGGGCGGGTCAGCGGAGGGATGGATGGATGGATTGTTTGCTCTGGGAGAGAGTGAT